>NC_089814.1:32367542-32720042 GCF_029633855.1 Hoplias malabaricus | reverse complement strand
CTGTGTCTGCGTGGGTTTCCTCTGGGTGACTGTCTGTGAGGAGTGTGGTGTGTTCTCCCTGTGTCTGCGTGGGTTTCCTCTGGGTGACTGTCTGTGAGGAGTGTGGTGTGTTCTCCCTGTGTCTGCGTGGGTTTCCTCTGGGTGACTGTCTGTGAGGAGTGTGGTGTGTTCTCCCTGTGTCTGCGTGGGTTTCCTCTGGGTGACTGTCTGTGAGGTGTGTGGTGTGTTCTCCCTGTGTCTGTGTGGGTTTCCTCCGGGTGCTCTGGTTACAGATAATGAATGAATGAATGAAATGTTGAAATATCCTAAACAAATAAGACATAAACAAAATAAAACAACTGCACTTATTAAAACCAGAGAATAGAATAGAAAAGCAAGACTGTAAACAAATATAAAGTAAATACCGTGGGCAATACTGAGGTAAAAAATATATATATATATATTATAAGACGAGGATAGAGGGTGAGTCAATAATGTAATCATTGTGACAGGCCCAGAGGCTCAAGACCTAGACTCAAACCCAAGACCTGCATCAACTAAACCTCAAACCTCAAGACTCACCTTAGAGCCTTGACTCACGCCTCACACACTTTAGGACTAGGACTCTAGGGTTAGGGTTAGGTGTCTCGGAATCATTCTCCTAGGGCCTTGCTTGGGCTGTTGGCACACTTAGTGATGTTTTAAGGGAAAAGGATGCTCAGGAAGTGCATTCAAAAAGGGCCAGACTCTTACTGCAACACTACTAACTCCTTACTCTGTATACTGTCAAAGCGTAATGTTGCAGGGAACTGCTTAGTGATACATAAAGAGACACCGACTGCAAGGTTACACTTACTTTGATTTCAGATCATGGCAATCTGTCAGACAGAATAAACCCAAAACCGTTCAAGGCAAAGACAACAAGGAAGGTCAGGAAACATCTAAAGAGGAGAGGCGCAGATGACAGGTGTGAAGGAATCCATTTCTCTCCGAGCATTAAATGCGGAGTGCACTCATCGTGAATCGTTAATATTTGAAAGGACTTTTAAAAGAAATCCCTCAGAAACATATGTTTGTTGTTTATGCGAAACGTACAACATTCCTTCATTCATTCACACGCTTTTTGCCCCAGGAAAAAACCCCGCCCCCATTGCCCCGAGGTGAGGACGGAGCCCACAAGGCGTGAGGAGCAGAAGCATTGATTGGCCAGACTCGGACGAGGAGGCGGGGCAATTCTGAAGTCTCAGCACTTGGCTTCAGAAGCTGAGTCAAATCAGAACGGCTCGTTTTATCCCATGTGTTCTGACTTAGACCACAAAAATGGGACCGGGTGGTCTTGTTTCACAGTGTGTGCATTGGTGGGCTCCAGATCCAGAATGTGCACATGCCCTGAACAAGTACATTTTCATGGTATGTCTCTTTTAAAGGAACGCAGCTCTCTCTAAACCAGTTTTTAGTGTTTTCTGCTGATGTTGGTTCGAGGAGTTTCAAGGCGAGTGTGTGTGTGTGTGTGTGTGGGGGGGGGTTCTGGGGAGGTTGTTTAAGATGCTGTGCTGATTGCGAGTGTTTCTGAGAGAGTGAGCGAGAGGGGAAGTTGATTATTTCCTATGCCCCCGCAGACTGGGGAGGCCCTGAGTCTTGGGGACTTTATTTGGAAACTGAGATATTGAGCTGGATTTGAATTAAAATGAAAACTGCTGGGCGGCTTAATTCTCCACTCCTCAAACACGGCCTGTCTCCCTGTCTGTCTGTTTGTCTGACTGTACGTATCTGTCTCTCTGTCTGTTCGACTGCATGTATCTCTCTGTATCTGTCTATCTGTTTGTCTGACTGTACTTATCTGTCTCTCTGTCTGTTTGACTGCATGTATCTCTCTGTATCTGTCTATCTGTTTGTCTGACTGTACGTATCTGTCTCTCTGTCTGTTCGACTGCATGTATCTCTCTGTATCTGTCTGTTTGACTTGTCTGTCTGACCCTTTCTGTTATCTGTCTGTTTGCCTTTCTATGTCTGTCTCTCTTTAAGTCTGTGTCTGTGTGTCTGTCCTTCTCTGGCTGTTTCTCAGTGCCTCTCTGTCTGTCTGTCTGTCTGTTTTTCAGTTTTCTGCCTGTGTCTGATTCTGACGCTATATTTCTGTGTACAGGCACATCATTGGCCACTAAAGGTGCAGTCAGAGTTGAAATGTACTTTTAAAGGTATGGCAGTGGTGTTAAAGTCCAGTTGTGTGGGCTAGAGTGGAGTAAAGAACCAAACAGAAGACCCAAGTAACAGCACAGTCTAAAGTCCCTCGAGTGTGGAGTAGTGCTAGCGTTTTCTCCAGACTCACGGACCAGAACTAATCATCAGTTCTGCCTTCACTAATGTTCCTATGGCTGCCATCAAATCCTCACAGCAAAGTCGATCCAGCAAAGGGGCCCAACTGAGATAGTTGAGATATCAACCTGAGATAATACCCTTCATTTCCAGCTCACGTACGCTACACGTACTATTGTTTATTAACACAGTTTGTGTAATAATTTAACACTCAGTGTTTACACTAATAGTGTTGATTTAACACTGGTGAATTAACTGTGTATTGTCCCATGGTAAGTTTCATTTTAAAGCAACTTTCTCTTCAATAACAGCCATAAACCACCACTCAATTACAATCCACTTACCTCCACTGCGATAGTTAGTGCCCTACTCTACTCTCACTTCGACCCAATGCGGAAGGGGACAATTAACAGGTTGAGATTTCACACTGTCTTTGTTCTTACCGTCTGTTCCTGATGAATAAATCCTTTTCTTCCTTCCACCTTTATCCCTTTCAGACGAGCCGGCCCCTTCCGTGACAATGTGATAGAAATCTTTGATGACAGAGGTTCTCTAATTAGTGGAGAGCAATCGGCGGGCTTTAACCTGTGAGCGCTTGCCAACAGAACTGAAAGAAAGAATATCCCCCGAATCAAGGGATGCATCTTAGAAAGTAGTGCCATCAGATTTAGATATGTTCCTAAAGGGTGACAAGACATTTTCAAACCACAGTGAACAGAAGATAAGGATAATGTAAAGGATAAAAAAGGAGGAGGCAGGGATCGTTCTACTTTAATACAGCCACACGTTTGGATGGATGCAGGTGTTTACTTCATGTGACTTTGAGTCAAATCTTTTGTCTCTGAAGTGCAAGTCTGAGATCAAGTCATGTCTTGAATCAGAATTGGAATCACTTCATTGGCCACGGTGCTTGCACACAAAGGAATTTCCTCTACTCATTTAACCCCATTTGTGCAGTGAAACACACATGTATACAGTAGTGAACACTAGGGGGCAGTGAGCACACATGCCCTGAGCGGTGAGCAGCCTTAGCCAGGGTGCCTGGGGAACAGTTGGGGGTTAGGTACCTTGGTCAAGGGCACTTCAGTCATGACCTGTCGGCTCTGCGGATTGGACGGGCAACCTTGTGGTTACACGTACAGTTCCCGAGTCAACTTGAGTCTTGAGTCTTGTGGGTGAGACCAAGTCAAATCTCTGAGGTCCAAGTCAAACGTCTGAGTCAAGTTCAATCTCAGAGGTGTTAGCCCAAATCAGGAATCGAATCTTTGAATCAAATCTCTGAGGTTTGACAGTTTCAAGTCTTTGGTGTGTGTCCGTGAGGTCAGTGTCCAATTTGAGCCAAGTTCTTGAAGTGGGAGTTTGAGCCGTTTGAGTCATCTTCGTTCTCAGATATGAGAGTGAGACCAGATTCAAGTCTAGGATATCTGTCCAAGTCCTGAATCTCAAGCCTCTGGTGTTTGAGGTTCTGAGTCCCTGGCGCATGATTTGGCTCATGTCCTAAGCCTCTAAGTTGTTTGTCAGAGTAGTGGAGCCTTGAGTTTTTCAGGAGCAGAGGCAAAGTGAATTTATAAGGTGCGAATCTGAGTCAAATTAAATATATTTATTAGTTACTCATAAGTAGATTCTTTGGCATTGTGTAAAAGACAGTTGTCCAGGGCGGGGGGAGGAGGGGCAGATGATTAACCCCCACGCCCCGGGCTCTCGTTACTGATCCTGACAACTGTCATTTACACAATGCCAAAGTTACCCAACTTTATACTGGTTGGGTAAAGTATACCCAGAATATACTACTGCTCACAAACAAGAAATTAAATGGTACTTTCAAACCAGAATGCAGAACTGCAGTAGGATGTCTGATTACAACGTGTGGGATATAAACTAAATTGCCTTAAACCATATGTGCTTATACTTACTGTAAAGCCTGAGATTTGGCTTCTCAGAAAGCCCTGCGATTGAAGTTCATTCTTCCTGGCATAGCGACCTTTTTGGAACAGCGTTAATTTGCTCATGAATTCAAACCTAGTCCTTCCAGCTCACGCTAACCTCATTCCCTGACTCTGAGGGGACTCTCTATCTGGGATGGGAGCATTTGATATGCAAACATTCAGAGAAATTAAAAGACAAACTAGTCTGAAGGGAGTAAGGTGACCGTTAAACTGCCTGCCTCCTGAACTAGTTTCACTGAGAGCCGCTATTAAAATTACACGCCAAAACAACAAGCAAACAATTATGAACCCACCCACCGCTCCAAAGTTTCTGCTCATTAACTGAGATGAAACGACAAGCCTGTGAATTCAGGCCAACCTCTCCAAAGCACTGCGTATTGATTTATTTAGTTCCTTCTGTTGTTTGGAGAGGAGAATAAACAGTTGTTGGCGCTCTAGGTTTGGTTTTTTGGAGGGTTCTCTTTGAAATCTTTGACAAAAAATAATGTAGTTGAGATTTTACCCTCAAAATCCAATACACGGCCTTTGGTACGATGAGAAAAAGGATACAACACTTGTTCTATTGCCATTTAAATGTTGATATTCAATGATAACCATATTGCCATTGACAGTACATACAACACAGCAGATCATTTAGGTTTTTTTTAAAAATACTGTTTAAGTCAAATATATTGACAAATAATCACTTCCAAAAAATCAAACTGTCTATAAATTGTTAAATAATCAGTGTAAGATGTACATTTTTCAAAAATTTCTCAAAAGTTAGTACATATTTATGGCTAAAAAGAGCTGTATTCGTTACAGCTTTCCCTGATGTTTTGCTTTAAATTAGCTCCCCGCCACTGATGGCGCTGTTTCACTATATCCACAAAAACTATTTGCTATTCACTTAGAGAAGGATCACAGACACATTGTTGTGGAAATATGTTACACAGTCAAAACAATAATAACATTCAGGGTTGTGTTAAAGATTAAGGATAAGGTTTGAGGCTAATTTTTAATGCTAGCATGTGTCAGAAATGAACATGTTCAGTGGATTAGCATAATCGCTAATGTTGTGTTCAGCTAGCGTCTTTTCTTATTCATTTGTACTGGCTCCTTATCAGAGTCTAGTGATTGTCTCGGCCTGACAGGACGTCCTGAAGTTTTCAGAGTATGAAGAATATGTTTCTGTGCCCCATGTCACTGAACTGTTTTTTGATTTAGCCTGCAGAATCTGAAGACAGATCAATATCCATAATTATCCGTGCCACAGCATGGGGGCGGTGGGATCATAGGTGCTTAATGAGACACTTCAGAAACCTCCATTCCTGCTCTGCTCTCTCTTTTTCAGTTGTTCGGTAGCTCCTCTGCAGGCCATTACCTGGTTAAGTGAGCTCATTCAGTTCAGTTCAAATTAAAAGGATGATTTATTATTCGTTTATTAGGTGAGTTGTTCTGGTTGGAGTCATTAGTGTGTGCATGTCGTGTGTGAATTGGTTTTATTTTATTTATCACACAAAACCAGACAGAACCAGCTCTAAACTTCAGACCAAACAATATGTTGTTGTGTCTGATCCACTCGTATCAGCACAGCACACACTGAACACACCAACACGTCAATGTCACTGCAGCGCTGAGAATGACCCACCGCCCAAATCACACCTGCTCTGTGGGGGTCCTGACCATTGAAGAACAGGGGGAAATGGGGCAATGAGTGCAGAGCAGCAGATGGACTACAGTCTGTAATTTTAGAACTACAAACCCAGTAAACAATTAGCCGTTGATTGATTGATTGATTCATTCATTCATTATCTGTAACCTTTATCCAGTTCAGGGTCACAGTGGGTCCAGAGCCTACCTGGAATCATTGGGTGCAAGGCGGGAATACACCCTGGAGGGGGCGCCAGTTCTTCACAGGGCAACACAGACACACTCACACATTCACACTTATGGACACGTTTGAGTCGCCAATCCACCTACCAACGTGTGTTTTTGGACCGTCGGAGGAAATCAGAGCTAGCCATTGATTCAACGTTGAAATAACGTAATGACTGCCGTCTAATCAACGTTCTCTTAAGGTTGAAAATGAAAGTTGAAAAGACGTCCAAACACAGACGTTGAAAAGACGACTATTAGACGTATTTTGGACGTCCATTGACGTTATTAATTGGTCCCAAAATAAATGACTTGTATAAAACGCATTTTGGACGTCCACTGACGTTATCGATTGGTCACCACTTAACTAACTTATTAAGATGGATTTTGGACGTCCATTGATGTTTAAAATATGTCATTGACGGACAGACTACTTTTAGACCTATTTTGAACGTCCAGGGACGTTCCTTGTTTAGTGGGAAACACTCCACTATGGTCAGTGGAGCTGACAAAATGGACAACGAGGTGGCTTCAGTGTTAGGGCTGAAATATGTGTATATGTGAGTACTAACCGACCTCTCATTCGGTTCCTAATGAGATTTTAAGGGGGTCCCGGTGGGCTGCCAGTCGGGTTTCTTGGAGAGGGGTGAGTATTACAGTGAAATTACATCTCACTCCCACTCCCTCATTAGAAGGACACAAAGCAGATAACACTACACCTGTCAGCATTCAGGACGTAACTCTCTTCATAACATCACACACACTTTCACTTTCACACACACACACACAGATCTATGGGACATCAAAAGGGATATGTATTAGAATAAAAATGAGACGATGCTTTGGGTTCTTTCTTCTGAGGTGCACTTATAATTCCACAGGCTTTATTTACTATTTTAAAATGATGAAATATATGTGAATGGGACTGTGTTCATATTTGATCACAAGACCATTCCCAGCATTGGCCTTTCCCTGGACACATCACAAGCCATCACACACTCACCCAGTCACTCACACTCTCACACCTGTGGACAGTATCCCAGCCAGTCCACTAGATCTAATCCTAGCCCTGGACAGACATGTGCTACCCCAGCAAACAATTAGCCGTTGATTCAACGTTGAAATAACGTAATGACTGCCGTCTAATCTACGTTCTCTTAAGGTTGAAAATGAAAGTTGAAAAGACGTCCAAACACAGACATTGAAAAGTCGACTATTAGACGTATTTTGGACGTCCATTGACGTTATTATTTGGTCCCGAAATAAATTACTTGTATAAAACGCGTTTTGGACGTCCACTGACGTTATCGATTGGTCACCACTTGACAAACTAACTTATTAAGATGGAATTTGTACATCCATTGACGTTTAAAATATGTCCATGACGGACAGACTACTTTTAGATCTATTTTGAACGTCCAGGGACGTTCCTTGTTTATTGGGAACTGGGTTATTACTGGGTTTTAAGAAACACAAAGTGAGTCAGAAATGACATTTATTTCTAAGACTTAATTTTTATGAGTCAATTTTATTTGTTGTTTGATCTCGGAGTGAGTTTCTTGGAAATAAACGTTTTCATATTCAGTAAATAAACACCAATCCTGCTGTATATTGTGATGTTTCACCTGGAGAAGAGGCTGAGACAGGCATGTTTATTTGATGTCTCTCTCTCTCTCTCTCTCTCTCTCTCTCTCTCTCGGAGGACCCTGACAAGCCTGCTGTCCTTTCAGCCTGAGCCCAGGGAGGAAAAAGTGCTGACATCGCTTTCAGTCCCATTGCATTGTGGGACAGCAGCATTTTGCTGACATGCTGCCGTGTCTCCAGAATCCCAACAATGTGCTGAAATTAAAACGGCAACTTTCTGAACCCACCCTGCCCCCCCCCTCGCCAACAACCACCACCACAGTCTCTCCTTCCCCGGCCCAGTGCCTCTCTGCTTTTTGTGCCGGCGCGCTCTCTGTAGCTGCGGTCATCGATGCTGAGTGACCTTTTGAATTATTACCTGCCGCTCACAGACACTATTGACGTTGGCGTCAGTTATTAGCATTAAGCTGTTTGCCTTTAACACTCCTCGGACATATCCGAGATAATCCGCACGTTGGCGTCTTCAGACATCGACCGTGGCTTTTTTTTTTCATTTTCTTACGTCCGGCGTGGGTTTCCGTCTGTGACCTTTGCTCGGTTGAAGTCGATGCACAAACTATTGGCCTTAATTAGTTATTTTAGAGCTGAAGACCGTACAGAACTGGGAACAGAATGCAGTTTCTCACAGTGATTCCAAACAGACGTGTGCTGGGGAATCAGGGAATATTGTATCTGTTGCAAAATCCCTTCTAATGAGTGAGTTTTGCAACTTTACAGGATGGTCATTCCTGATAAACCTTGTATAATCTCCACTAAAGAGCATTGGCTCCAGAAGCAGCTGCCCATGAGGCTATAGGTCACCATGGCCATTGTCAAATGTGGGCTACAGCTCTGGAAGGTCCCCCCAGTACTGAGCAAAAAAGACTTAGACTCAAGACTCAATCCTGACTCTTCTCAGACTTGACTCAAGACTTCACTGTGATTCACTTCAGAGATGACTCCGACTCGCACCTCAGAGACTTGACATATGACTCATTCCCTGAGTCCAGAGATTCACATGAGACTCTCGCCCCAGATCCAAAACTCGACTCTGTCTCACCTCAAAGACTCAAGACTTGATTGTGATTCATATCAGAGATGACTCCGACTCGCACCACAGAGACGTTAGAGGGTGACTCAGACTCTAAAACCCAGGGACTTGAGAATCGACTCAGACCCTGACCCCAGAGATTCCAAACTTTACTTAAACTCTCACATGAGACTCGAGACTTGACTTGGAACCCTGCCCCAGATTCAAGACTTGACTCACCTTACTGACTTGAGACTTAGATTTTCACCCAGAGATTGAACTCTCACCGCAAAGACTCAGGAGTTGACTTTGACTCTTGACTCTCACCCTAGAGACTCAAGACTTGACTTGGGCTCACCTCATAGGCTCAAGATTAGCCTCAGCCTCATCTCAGGAACTCCCCAAAGACTCCTTCAGAGACTCACCCCCAAAAACTCAGGCCTCGACTCAGAGACTCAAGACTTGACTTAGACTCGTAGGAATCAAAGCAATCAAATCAGTCTCACTTCAAAGACAGTCTCCAAATCCAGAGACTCAAGACTTGACAGGGACTCTCACCCCAGACGCTCAAGACTCGACTCAGTCTCACCTCAGGGACTCAAGACTTGACTTGACCTCTCACCCCACAGACTTGACACTTGACTTAGACTCTCAACCCAAAGACTCTGGAACTCAGTCTCACTTCAAAGACTCGAGAGCTAACTTTGACTCTAATCCCAGAGACTTAAGACTCGACAAACTCTCACCTCAGAGTCTTTAGACTTGACTCTGGTTCACTCCAGCAACTCCAGGACTCATTCACCTCAGAGACTGCTGTGGGATCTCAGTGCGTACGGATTTGGGAAGCATGCATTGTGTTATTGGAAAATTCTGTATTTCAGAACCCTGTACATACAGAAATTTGAGGAACAAACAAGGCTAGGACAAGGATTACGTCTCTGAGGCCTGCTGACAGGTCTGCGGCGGGACGTGGCGAGTGGAAATGGACGTCAGGCGGCCTAAAGTGCTCACGGTTGAGTACGTAAAAGTGGAATAATAATAACGTCGGTTTGATCTGCACTGATTCAGCTTCAGCTTTCCACGGGAAGTCAAAGAGGTGCTGAGGAATCCAATCTGTAAATTGAGATTGCATTGGATTTGCATTTTGGGGGGAAAAAATTGTTGTTTTCCTAATAAACACGTGCATTTGTGGGGCTAAAAGGGTCGCATTTGTATGCGTGGCGCCGAGCCGCTTGCTTTTGTCCTGTTTCGCAGGTCCTCATTAAACTAACAGCGGGAGGAAAGCAACGTTCAGGCCGCCGCGCATGTAATTTACATCAATCCTAAAGCTGTTATGCGCGTTCCCCGAAAAGAGGAAAACATTTCTCCGTGTTTCTCTTTACATGTCGGCTGCGTAACAAGCCCTGGGTGAGGATTCGGCCTCATGACGGCCTCATGTTTCTCCCAGAGGCGCCTGCCATTGCTTGGCAAATTTGTCTAAAAGCTCTTAATATCGGAAGCATTTCGGCTTCCCCTTTTCCCTCGCCCCGTCCCAGTCTCCGTCTCCTTTCCTGTCTCTCCCTCCGTCTGCAGACGGCCTTTTTTTTTTGAGGCACCTGACAGCAGAATGGATGAAATGGGCTTTGCCGACGGAATACATATCAAATCTGCACCACACAATTGCGCCGGAGCGGCATTTGCAAGGCTTATGACTTCTGCTGAAGCTTCGGATCAATCATGTCTTCCATTCCTCTCGCTCTCTTTCTTTCCCTCTCTCTCTCTAGCTTTATTTTTCCTTCTTTCTGTTCTTTCTTCCTTTGCATCTTCACTCTCTCATCCCTTCTTTCACCCTTGTTCTTTATCTTCTATTTGTTCTCTCTTTTCCTGTTTTCGCCGTCTCTCTCGCTCTCTTCCCCTTTATCATCTTTCACTCCATCTCTTCCTCTTTCTCCCTTTTCTCTGTCTCTCACACTTTGGATTCTAACTCTTAAACCTGTTTCTCTTTCATCGCACCTTTTTTTTCTTTTTTCTTTTTTTCTTTCTCATCTTTTGCTCTCTTTTTCTCACTCTCGCGCTCTGAGAGAGGGGCTCTGGTGTTCCTTCCTTTTTCCTTCTCTCTCTCTCTCTCTCTCTCTCTCTCTGGGAGAGCTGTTGATCACCTGCTTTGTCTGGAGTGAGTCACCTTGCAAATATATGAATAGCAAATGCAGGGAATGTAATCTGCTGCCTGACTCGCTACATCCTTTCCATTTGCATAGCTGCCAGCCCCTGTTGTTAACTACTGCATCTCGGGCCCTTTGCGCCCAGAATCCGCAATGGCATGCATATATTTCTCGCCCTCCCTCGCTCCACTCCTCCCTCACCTCACTCCTCACCCATCAGATGTCAGCGTGTTGTGTTTTTCACTTTTTTTCCTTTTCCTTTCTTCCCTTTCTTCTTTTTTTTTTCTTTCGGACGGAGATGTAGCCACGGTTAGTCTGGGGTGGGGGGGGGAGCAGGTGGAAAACTGAACAAATGACACATCTCTCTCTCTCTCTCTCTCTCTCTCTCTCTCTGCCAAAGTGTGCCACCCCTCCCTTCCTCCCTCCAACCTTCCTTTCTTTACATCTTCCACCCCTCCTCTTTCTCCTTCTCTCCTTCCATCTCCTTCTGCCCCCTCGTTTTTTTTTCCCCCTCAGCGCCTCATGTCCAGGCCCTCTGGCACATTGCTATTCAAATCCCACCCTTTTCAAGCCCCCCACCTTAAAAACAAAGGAAAAGAGGAAAGGCAAACCCCAGACCAGGGTTAATGATCCTTCGGAAAGCTCTGCTCCTCTTTGGAGTGGGATAGAAGTGGAGGAAGGTGGTCTACGTGTCTTTTTCATGTAGAGATTATTTTTCACTGTAATCTCTCCTCTACCTTTAATACAGAGGCACAGACTCGGGGCTAATCTCCTCACTGTCGCTCCACTGCTACTGTAAATTAATTTAAAACACAAACATAATGAGGACAAACAGCTGAAAGATACGACAATGACATCAATAGTTTTTGAAGCGGTAATTTAAAATCATACAATTTTCCCATGATGACTCGAGTCACTGGGATGTGAGTTAGAACTGATCTTGACTGATCTGAATCGAGGCACTAGGAGTCATTGTGTAAGGAGTCAGTGTAGGAGTCACTGAAATAAGAATCGAAGTTGTGAGTCAAGTTGTGTGAATCAAGTCTGAGTAAAGCCTTTCGGATGCAAATCTATACATAGTCACGAGTCACTGAAATACGAATCAGAATGTTGTGAGAACTGGGAATAGACTCTGAGTCAAGTCATGAGTCACTGAATTATCGAGTCTTAGTGACGACACTGTGATGAGTCTCTGAGTCAAGTCACACGGCTGCAATTCTGAGTCGAGTCACTAGTCACTGTAGATCCAATCTGAGTCAAGACATGAGTCAATTAAATGTGAATCTGTGTGATGCCTTGAGTAAGATGTGAAGAGACTTTTGCGTGATTCACTGGGATGGGAAACTGAGCGGAGTCATGAGTCCCCGCGAATCAATTCACGAGTCACTGAAATATGAATCAGAGTCCAGTTGTGAGTCACTGAATGGACTCTAAGTCGAGTCACTGGTAATCGGATCTGAGTCAAGTCATAGTCCTGTGAATCGAGTCTGAGTCAAGGTACTGGTCACTGGAATGTGAATATATGTAGAACCAGGAGACAGTGTTGTGAATCGCTAGATCGCTGTGAGGATTTGATGGAACTCAGCCATGAGATTATTAATGAGGACAGGAACAGATGAACATTCAGATAGATAGATAGATAGATAGATAGATAGATAGATAGATAGATAGAGAGAGAGAAGCAGAGTGGAAAAGAGCCAAAAGATAGTGAGAGAAAGAGACCAAGAGATACTGTGAGTGAGTGAAATATTGAGTGCTAGAGCCAAAGTGGTAGAGAGTATTGAAAAGAGAGAGAGAGAGAGAGAGAGAGAGGAGGAGTAGTAGTACTGGGACATCATATTAAAAAGGCTGTTATTATTGACAGTGTCCCCAGTGAGCATGTCCGCTGTGGAGCGTCTCACATGTGGCCGTGAGCTATCATTACCTCTCTCTCTCTCTCTCTCTCTCTCTCTTTCTCTCGCTCTCTCTCTCTCTCTCTCTCTCTCTCTCTCTCTCTCTCTCTCTCTCTCTCTCTGGTTGATGATGAATCGTGGTGGTCATTGTGGTTGGGTTGTGTTTAATGGCCACCCCCAGCCATGGCCTGCACTTTGAAACCTCTTACAAACCCATTTAAGTAAAGTCAGTAGATTTCATAGCTCCCTGGGCACAGCGCTCTGAGTCCAAGGCTACATCTGCGCCCCGGGATCTCACTGCCACTTCCACAATGCACAGGACGAAGCAGATACAGGAAATGAATGAATGAATTAATTAATGTCACAGACCATACGACACTATTACGACCCCTGAGCCATGATGCAAAATCAGAATCAGAATCAACCACACTGTAGATACAAAGACTGTCCAAAATTTTGTGGTCACCCAGCTACTTTAAAACAACATTAAGTACCTTAAAACTGCAACTTCAGTGTCATTGTGATGCTCCACAGATCTGTAAAAGGGATAATAGAGGATCTGTCTTTGCTACTCCGGACTCAGCACTGCAGAAACTGCACTGTGACACTTTTACGAGGGTGAGAAAAAAACCCCTTGCCCCTTGATTTCAGGACAGTGCTGTAAAACGTAATTACACTCCACAACTGTAGGGGGAGCTGGTGAAGAGAGAAGGCGTACAAAGGAAATGTTGGATAATGTTGGTAGGTGGATTGCAGACTCAAAAGTGTCCAGAGGTGAATGTGTGAGTGTGTGTCGCCCTGTGAAGGACTGGCGCCCCCTCCAGGCTGTGTTCCTGCCTTGCGCCCAGTGATTCCGGGTAGGCTCCGGACTCACGACGACCCTAAACTGGATAAGGGTTATAAACAATGAATGAGTGAATGCACTGAAAAACGTCATTTATCATTCATTCATTCATTCATTCATTATCTGTAACCGCTTATCCAATTCAGGGTTGCGGTGGGTCCAGAGCCTACACCCTGGAGGGGGCGCCAGTCCCTTACAGGGCAACACAGACACACACACACATTCACTCACACACTCACACCTACGGACACATTTGAAACCGGAGCACCCGGAGGAAACCCACGCAGACACAGGGAAAACACACCACACTCCTCACAGACAGTCACCCTGAGGAAACCCACGCAGACACAGGGAGAACACACCACACTCCTCACAGACAGTCACCCTGAGGAAACCCACGCAGACACAAGGAGAACACACCACACTCCTCACAGACAGTCACCCGGAGGAAACCCACGCAGACACAGAGAGAACACACCACACTCCTCACAGACAGTCACCCGGAGGAAACCCACGCAGACACAAGGAGAACACACCACACTCCTCACAGACAGTCACCCGGAGGAAACCCACACAGACACGGGGAGAACACACCACACTCCTCACAGACAGTCACCTGGAGGAAACCCACACAGACACAGGGAGAACACGCCACACTCCTCACAGACAGTCACCCTGAGGAAACCCACGCAGACACAAGGAGAACACACCACACTCCTCACAGACAGTCACCCGGAGGAAACCCACGCAGACACAGAGAGAACACACCACACTCCTCACAGACAGTCACCCGGAGGAAACCCACGCAGACACAAGGAGAACACACCACACTCCTCACAGACAGTCACCCGGAGGAAACCCACACAGACACAGGGAGAACACACCACACTCCTCACAGACAGTCACCTGGAGGAAACCCACACAGACACAGGGAGAACACACCACACTCCTCACAGACAGTCACCCTGAGGAAACCCACGCAGACACAAGGAGAACACAAGAACACTCCTCACAGACAGTCACCCGGAGGAAACCCACGCAGACACAAGGAGAACACACCACACTCCTCACAGACAGTCACCCGGAGGAAACCCACACAGACACAGGGAGAACACACCACACTCCTCACAGACAGTCACCCGGAGGAAACCCACACAGACACAGGGAGAACACACCACACTCCTCACAGACAGTCACCTGGAGGAAACCCACACAGACACAGGGAGAACACACCACACTCCTCACAGACAGTCACCCGGAGTGGGAATCGAACCCACTTCATCATAGTTCTCATATTCAAATTATTATATTTATTTAGTTTAACTTTCGTTGTGAAAAATAGGTCATTAACAAATATTTTCAATCATTGTTTTTAACAGCATTATCTAAGCTTCAGAGTCTGGAATGATTTGACCGAATGTAAGGAGTGGTGTCTATGCCTCGGTATGTCCATGCATGGTAAATTCCAAAGTAGAAACTGTGCTTGTACGTCACTGTCCCTGGCATTATTTCCTTTTTCCCGTGCTGGCGGAACGCTGACCGGTCGATGCCGTGATGGGAAATTCTGATTTCAGTAAAGAAGTAGCTGCTATGACATGCCATCTCATTTCTGGAAGACATTACTGGGCCAGTCGAACGTCTGAAGAACCAATTTGAGGCGGATTGAATCCTCGGGCCGATGTAGGTCATCCTCGCCGGCAGATCCGGGACCGCTGGAAGTTAGGCCACAGCAGGGAGCATGGGAAAAGATGGACGAATAACCATTTAGGAGAAAAGGAGGACAAGTCTGAGGCGTTTGTCCCCCTCCATTTCAGAGCCAGTGCGGCTCATATCCTCCTCCTTCCTCCTTCCTCCTGTTGCATAGCAATGAAGCCAGATCTGAGGTCATCTCATACTCAGCGTATACAAATATACATAGACCATGGCATTTCTTCGGAAATGAAGGGTATTAACAGGGGAATTGTCCCTTCTATGCTGCAGTAGCACTTTGTCATTTTCGAGGAAGGATTTGCACTAGGTGTTGAACATTGCTGTGAGGATTTGATGGCATTTAGCCCTCACGTAAACATAAGTAAGGTCAGGTAAAGCTCATCGCTAAATAAAGAGTGTACGTGAAAACGTCTGTGTTTACAATAGTTGCACTTTATAGTTGAGCACCTAAATAAGGGGAGTGTAAACGAGGACAACGCCGTACAGAACAAGGCCTGGCTGATCCTGATTGGTTGATGTGGAACACATGAGCGCCCCAAAAAAAAAACAGGAAATCTCTGACACACAGGTATATTCGGCTAATTGAATCCATCGATTTTTCACCTCCGTCTTTTTGACAAATCACTGCACGAAGCCGCAGCCGCAGATAGGAGGCGATTTGTAATTTTCCTGACACTTTCATACACAAAGGCGAGTCGTGGTCATGACAGAACCTGTTATTAAAATGCTTTCTCCTCGCTGAGCTCCAGAAATTGGGCCTTTTCACTCTAACTCTGATTATTCCAGTGGTGATTCCAACTCGGTATTGAATCCTCTCTTGTTGTTTCTTAAACTCACAGTGCTGAAGGTGTTTAGACAGACTGGTCTCAGCATGTGTTGGTACATATTTGACTAAAAGACCATTCCAGAAAACTGCCATAGGAAATATGTGTATAATATTTTTGGGGGAATATCTGGCAACCCAGTGTGAAAAATCAGCTCTAAAATATCCCCTAACCTTAACCCTGACTGACCAATTAAATGTTTACAGAGAAGGTTATCGACCAATAACGGTAGCTCTACAGTCAGACCGTCCAATCAGAAGATTTTAGGCTACTTCACCACGCCCCCTTCTCACTCAAGCGAACCAATCGGAGTAGGGGAGGGCGGGATTAGTTTGTGAACGAAACTTCTCGAAGTTCTATGTAAGCTCTAGAAAAACAAAATGGAAAAGAGGACATGTCCGGGTAAAAGAGGACGTCTGGTCGCCCAAAATAAACCCAGCTGAAACCCTAAACACAACTATGAACCTAAAGCTAAACTAGAAAATGTAGATATGGAAGCTAATCATAAAACCGTAACATTAAAAGTAACTGAAAATCAAACTCTAAACTTCAAAACGCTAACACTACCAACAAAACTACCCTAAACTTAACTGTAAGATTGTTTTTGTGAAGCTATCGCTAACTGATAAGAGTTAGTAGCCCTTCTTCTGGTACAAAACAGACATTTTGAGTGGATTTAGTGACACAGCGCCACCAGTGGACAGGAGCTCACTTAATGGTTGTAAAATACCTATAAATGGTAATGATTTTTATGAATTCCTGTCCTATATTTTAGTCACATATTAACCACCTTTACAACTGTCACTTTCCATTTAACTTGTTTAAAGGAGGCCTTGATATTCATTATGAAAGCCACTATATAAATAAACCTGAACTGAATATGTACTAACATTTGGAGAAACTATTTGGTTTAGACAATGTAGCTCACATTGCTAACTGTTGGGTTATAAGCTGCTGTTGCTTGTTAGCTACATTAGCATTTTAGCGCTTTTTGAAAACACATTGGCTGAATGATTGGAAACTAAGGCAATACACAAGACATAGGTGCACAGTACAGGACATAGCAGGACATAGTGAGAGTGGAGAAAGGGAGGAGCCAGGGGCGGAGCAGGGAAGGGCAGCCCCGCCCCCCCAACCCCCAAAAAAATACATGGCCAGAGAGATGAGGGAGGAAGAAGAAAGGTGATACGAGACAAGGGCAAGGCAGGACAAAGTGTGGTCAAAGAGATTTGACGCTGTGTTTGGATTAGCATGTGCATGTAGCTTGTGAGTAATCAGTGAGGTAGGCAGCTTTAATCCCGTATTAACACACTTCATTATTTACAGACACACACACACACACACACACACACACAAACATGCATGCAGCTTCATCTGCTGATGCATACTACCACAGAGCAAATTTTGTCCAGATAACTCCACACACTCACCTAGTCACACACTCATCCAGTCACTTACACACTCACACCTGTGGACAAATTCACACACTCACCCAGTCACTCACACACACACCTGTGGACAAATTCACACACTCATCCAGTCACTCACACACTCACACCTGTGGACACATTCACACACTCATCCAGTCACTCACACACTCACACCTGTGGACAAATTCACACACTCATCCAGTCACTCACACACTCACACCTGTGGACACATTCACACACTCATCCAGTCACTCACACACTCACACCTGTGGACAAATTCACACACTCACCCAGTCACTCACACACACAAAGGTGGACAAATTCACACACTCATCCAGTCACTCACACACTCACACCTGTGGACACATTCACACACTCATCCAGTCACTCACACACTCACACCTGTGGACAAATTCACACACTCATCCAGTCACTCACACACTCACACCTGTGGACAAATTCACACACTCATCCAGTCACTCACACACTCACACCTGTGGACAAATTCACACACTCATCCAGTCACTCACACACTCACACCTGTGGACACATTCACACACTCATCCAGTCACTCACACACTCACACCTGTGGACAAATTCACACACTCACCCAGTCACTCACACACTCACACCTGTGGACACATTCACACACTCATCCAGTCACTCACACCTGTGGACACATTCACACACTCACCCAGTCACTCACACACTCACACCTGTGGACAAATTCACACACTCACCCAGTCACTCACACACACACACACCTGTGAAGAAATTCACACACTCATCCAGTCACTCACACACTCACACCTGTGGACAAATTCACACACTCACCCAGTCACTCACACACTCACACCTGTGGACAAATTCACACACTCATCCAGTCACTCACACCTGTGGACACATTCACACACTCACCCAGTCACTCACACACTCACACCTGTGGACAAATTCACACACTCACCCAGTCACTCACACACTCACACCTGTGGACAAATTCACACACTCACCCAGTCACTCACACACACCTGTGGACACATTCACACACTCATCCAGTCACTCACACACTCACACCTGTGGACAAATTCACACACTCACCCAGTCACTCACACACTCACACCTGTGGACAAATTCACACACTCACCCAGTCACTCACACACACCTGTGGACAAATTCACACACTCATCCAGTCACTCACACACTCACACCTGTGGACACATTCACACACTCATCCAGTCACTCACACACTCACACCTGTGGACAAATTCACACACTCACCCAGTCACTCACACACTCACACCTGTGGACACATTCACACACTCACCCAGTCACTCATACATACACACACGTGGGCACACTCACCCAGCCACTCACACACACCCAGTCACTCACACACTCACACACACACACACACACACACACACACCTGTGGACAGTTTCACACACACACACACACACACACACACACACACACACACACACACACACACACACACACCTGTGGAAAAACATGTACTGTTCTGGACCTCACAAGTGGAAATATATTTCTTTCCATTACAGCCTTTTTTCTGCTCACCAGGGAACAGAGTTCTGGGTCAAAATGAAATGTCTGTGAACTGCTTTGGTCAAAATACCACAAGGACCAAACCCCACAGCAATGTTCTCCCCCTTCAACTGCCCCGTTGCTTTAAATGACAATGAACCACCGTTCACCTGGAGGTTGTGGGTTCGATTCCCGCTCCGGGTGACTGTCTGTGAGGAGTTGGTGTGTTCTCCCCGTGTCTGCGTGGGTTTCCTCCGGGTGACTGTCTGTGAGGAGTGCGGTGTGTTCTCCCTGTGTCTGCGTGGGTTTCCTCCGGGTGACTGTCTGTGAGGAGTGTGGTGTGTTCTCCCTGTGTCTGCGTGGGTTTCCTCCGGGTGCTCCGGTTTCCTCCCACAGTCCAAAAACACACGTTGCAGGTGGATTGGCGACTCAAAAGTGTCCGTAGGTGTGAATGTGTGTGTGTCTGTGTTGCCCTGTGAAGGACTGGCGTCCCCTCCAGGGTGTATTCCTGCCTTGCGCCCGATGATTCCAGGTGGGCTCTGGACCCCCCGCGACCCTAAATTGGATAAGCGGTTACAGATAATGGATGGATGGATGGATAGTCACGAGGGAATACATCAGAAATGTAACAGAATTAGAGTGTGCTGTTTATGAAGTAAACATTTCTGCTAGTAATGGAAAGAGTGAAGGAATCCGTGGAGTAAAAGCTCCCTCCGTGGTCTGTTGTTGGAGGGTTTAGCATTTCGCCTGCGTTTCTTGAATGCTTGGTAATTGCTGTGTGGTGTTAGAGGCCGTGGGCATGAGCCTCTGCGGCGTGGGCTGACTGTGTGTGTGTTTATAATGGCTTATAAACAGAAGTGGCAGGCCAATCCCTCACAGAAGGAGGCTGGTGTCAGTTAGTGACAGCAGTGTCTGATTGAAATATCATAGCCAAATGAGGTGTGTAAGTGCTATGCAAATCCGCGGCGTCCCGATCCTTCACTGGTGCGAGGAACGTCTGCTGAGGGTGACGGCGGCGCTGGTAAACAACCCTCGCATTTACATTCGCTCGCAGACCTCCATCTGACCGAGAGATTTCACACATTCTCTGGAAACCCACCAGCGCCTGTGGGTTATCCAGTTCAGGGTCGCGGTGGGTCCAGAGCCTACCTGGATTCATTGGGCGCAAGGCGGGAATACACCCTGGAGGGGGCGCCAGTCCTTCACAGGGCAACACAGACACACACATTCACACCTACGTACACTTTTGAGTCGCCAATCCACCTACCAACGTGTGTTTTTGGACTGTGGGAAGAAACCAGAGCACCCGGAGAAAACCCACGCAGACACAGAGAGAACACACCACACTCCTCACAGACAGTCACCCAGAGGAAACCCACGCAGACACAGGGAGAACACACCACACTCCTCACAGACAGTCACCCGGAGGAAACCCACACGGACACAGAAAGAACACACCACACTCCTCACAGACAGTCACCCGGAGGAAACCCACGCAGACACAGAGAGAACACACCACACTCCTCACAGACAGTCACCCAGAGGAAACCCACGCAGACACAGGGAGAACACACCACACTCCTCACAGACAGTCACCCGGAGGAAACCCACGCAGACACAAAGAGAACACACCACGCTCCTCACAGACAGTCACCTGGAGGAAACCCATAAGGACACAGAGAGAACACACCACACTCCTCACAGACAGTCACCTGGAGGAAACCCACGCAGACACAGGGAGAACACACCACACTCCTCACAGACAGTCACCCGGAGGAAACCCACGCAGACACAGAGAGAACACACCACGCTCCTCACAGACAGTCACCTGGAGGAAACCCACGCGGACACAGAGAGAACACACCACACTCCTCACAGACAGTCACCCGGAGGAAACCCACGCAGACACAGAGAGAACACACCACGCTCCTCACAGACAGTCACCCGGAGGAAACCCACGCAGACACAGGAAGAACACACCAAACTCCTCACAGACAGTCACCCGGAGGAAACCCACGCAGACACGGGGAGAACACACCAAACTCCTCACAGACAGTCACCCGGAGGAAACCCACGCGGACACAGAGAGAACACACCACACTCCTCACAAACAGTCACCCGGAGGAAACCCATGCAGACACAGGGAGAACACACCACACTCCTCACAGACAGTCACCCGGAGGAAACCCACGCAGACACAAAGAGAACACACCACGCTCCTCACAGACAGTCACCTGGAGGAAACCCACGCGGACACAGAGAGAACACACCACACTCCTCACAGACAGTCACCCGGAGGAAACCCACACGGACACAGAAAGAACACACCACACTCCTCACAGACAGTCACCCGGAGGAAACCCACACGGACACAGGGAGAACACACCACACTCCTCACAGACAGTCACCCGGAGGAAACCCACACGGACACAGAAAGAACACACCACACTCCTCACAGACAGTCACCCGGAGGAAACCCACACAGACACAGAGAGAACACACCACACTCCTCACAGACAGTCACCCAGAGGAAACCCACGCAGACACAGGGAGAACACACCACACTCCTCACAGACAGTCACCCGGAGGAAACCCACGCAGACACAAAGAGAACACACCACGCTCCTCACAGACAGTCACCTGGAGGAAACCCACGCGGACACAGAGAGAACACACCACACTCCTCATAGACAGTCCCCCGGAGGAAACCCACGCAGACACAGAGAGAACACACCACACTCCTCACAGACAGTCACCCAGAGGAAACCCACGCAGACACAGGGAGAACACACCACACTCCTCACAGACAGTCACCCGGAGGAAACCCACGCAGACACAAAGAGAACACACCACGCTCCTCACAGACAGTCACCTGGAGGAAACCCATGCGGACACAGAGAGAACACACCACACTCCTCACAGACAGTCACCCGGAGGAAACCCACACGGACACAGAAAGAACACACCACACTCCTCACAGACAGTCACCCGGAGGAAACCTACGCAGACACAGGGAGAACACACCACGCTCCTCACAGACAGTCACCCGGAGGAAACCCACGCAAACACAGGGAGAACACACCACACTCCTCACAGACAGTCACCCGGAGGAAACCCACGCAGACACAGAGAGAACACACCACGCTCCTCACAGACAGTCACCCGGAGGAAACCCACGCGGACACAGAGAGAACACACCACACTCCTCACAGACAGTCACCCGGAAGAAACCCACGCAGACACAGGGAGAACACACCACACTCCTCACAGACAGTCACCCGGGGGAAACCCACGCAGACACAGAGAGAACACACCACACTCCACACAGACAGTCACCCAGAGGAAACCCACGCAGACACAGAGAGAACACACCACGCTCCTCACAGACAGTCACCTGGAGGAAACCCACGCGGACACAGAGAGAACACACCACACTCCTCACAGACAGTCACCCGGAGGAAACCCACACGGACACAGAAAGAACACACCACACTCCTCACAGACAGTCACCCGGAGGAAACCCACGCGGACACAGAGAGAACACTCCCCCCTCCTCACAAACAGTCACCCGGAGGAAACCCACGCAGACACAGGGAGAACACACCACACTCCTCACAGACAGTCACCCGGAGGAAACCCACGCAGACACAAAGAGAACACACCACGCTCCTCACAGACAGTCACCTGGAGGAAACCCACGCGGACACAGAGAGAACACACCACACTCCTCACAGACAGTCACCCGGAGGAAACCCACGCAGACACAGGGAGAACACACCACGCTCCTCACAGACAGTCACCCGGAGGAAACCCACGCAAACACAGGGAGAACACACCACACTCCTCACAGACAGTCACCCGGAGGAAACCCACGCAGACACAAAGAGAACACACCACGCTCCTCACAGACAGTCACCTGGAGGAAACCCATGCGGACACAGAGAGAACACACCACACTCCTCACAGACAGTCACCCGGAGGAAACCCACACGGACACAGAAAGAACACACCACGCTCCTCACAGACAGTCACCTGGAGGAAACCCACGCAGACACAGAGAGAACACACCACACTCCTCACAGACAGTCACCCGGAGGAAACCCACAAGGACACAGAAAGAACACACCACACTTCTCACAGACAGTCACCCGGAGGAAACCCACGCGGACACAGAGAGAACACACCACATTCCTCACAGACAGTCACCCGGAGGAAACCCACGCAGACACAGGGAGAACACACCACACTCCTCACAGACAGTCACCGGAGGAAACCCACGCAGACACAGAGAGAACACACCACACTCCTCACAGACAGTCACCGGAGGAAACCCACGCAGACACAGAGAGAACACACCACACTCCTCACAGACAGTCACCCGGAGGAAACCCACGCAGACAACACTACCTGCTGGGCCACCGCGCCGCCCGAAGATAACGGAGAGGCCACAAACGTTGAAAAGCATGAACCGCGATGAGGATATTGCTCTATTCCTCCTCCATAGGTGCGTAATATTGACTTATTTTTGCTTAAGGTGCAAATGTCTGTCTAATTTCTAACTAACTGTGTTACCTAATTAGTTGTTGTGGTAATTCAAACACAACGTTCCACATTAAAATACGCTTAGCTTGTAAATGTAAACAACCAGAGAGAACTGTGATTGCCCACAATTGTCGACGTTCCCTTTAGCACAATACCCAACTATCCCAACAAATGTTGAGAAACCTTACACCTAGAAAATAGTGAGGTGTAGGGCTAAGTAGAGGCAAGCGGTGAAATAGGATTCACCTTAAGAGTGAGCAAAATGATTAACAAAGAACCTGTGTTACAGCTGGGTTATTAAACTCTAATATTCCATTCCACCTTAAACACATTTAGCCAAAGTTAGACAGTACCTTCATTTGAAACGTGACCATTAAGTTGCATGATTGGACAACGTTTACCACATTTACACTCTGACTGGACATCCTATAATATTTAGAGCCCATGATGGTGAAGACCAGGCCGCCATTTGGCACATTTTTAAGGGATGTGAAAGGTTTCTTTTAAATGAGGCGCCTTCCTCTGTGCTTCAAAACTACATCAAACAGCTCCAGGTAAGATGTAATAGTTTTCATTGAAAGGACCACGTTCTGAAATTGCATTCAAATTACACAGTTACACAGCGGGAATCTTTTTTTATTTTTTTTTTCCTGATGTAATTTATTTTTTGATTTGTGTCCCCAAGTGTTTTCACAGCCGTTTTCTGTTCCTCCACTTTTTTCATTTTTTTTTCTGATTTGGTCTTCGTCCCTGGAATCAAAAGAGCCTCCAAACACAAGCTGTGGTTTCTGAATGGCCGGATCAATAACGAGCTTCTAATCTTTTCATTGGTTCACTTCTAAATGAGCTTTAGAGATTCTTTTGAAAGGGAACCGTCCCTGATCCTTGAATACCGCTTCAGACCACTCTTACAGTCCACATCGCAGCAGGACTGCAACTAATTCTCCAAATAAATCCATCACCGCTTTATTCCTGTCACTCTTATTTTGACATGAGGTCCGACACCTACTCCTGTTTTGTTTTGTTGGAGCGGGATGTTGTGGGTTTATATTTTAACCTTTATTTTCCCTCACGTATGGCACAGAGCAGTTTTTCTCCTTCTCTCTCTCTCTCTATTGATTCTCTACATTCCCACTTTGCTGAGGGAGGCGTCACGGCATAGTTTCCATTAAAAATACTTCTGTTAAAGTTACAGTGTTTGTAAGAATCTGGAAGACAACTTTAACAAAAATAAAGAAATAATCACCACATAAGTCATTGCTGTCATCATTTTTGACTAAATACCATTCACAACTGAATGATTTCCCGACTGAAGTTTACAGCATTGTTTCTGTGACTCTTCTTCTGTTAAATAACAGAGAGTTTATGTGGATTTAGTAACACAGCGCCACCAGAGGACAGGAGCATGTTTATTGAAAGTAAATAGCAATAATTCTTAAAGAATCCTTAAATAAAAATGCTATCCATATCTAAAAACACCCCCACATTTTTGGAATTTTTTTTGACATTTTCATTCATTCATTCATTATCTGTAAGCGCTTATCCAATTCAGGGTCGCAGTGGGTCCAGAGCCTACCTGGAATCATTGGGCGCAAGGCGGGAATACACCCTGGAGGGGGCGCCAGTCCTTCACAGGGC
The DNA here is from genome assembly GCF_029633855.1 of Hoplias malabaricus. Classification (NCBI taxonomy): domain Eukaryota; kingdom Metazoa; phylum Chordata; class Actinopteri; order Characiformes; family Erythrinidae; genus Hoplias; species Hoplias malabaricus. Next base: position 32,694,730 of record NC_089814.1, on the reverse strand, counting down.
AACACACACTCATTCACTCACACACTCACACCTACGGACACTTTTGAGTCGCCAATCCACCTACCAACGTGTGTTATTGGACTGTGGGAGGTAACCGGAGCACCCGGAGGAAACCCACGCGGACACAGGGAGAACACACCAACTCCTCACAGACAGTCACCCGGAGGAAACCCACGCAGACACAGGGAGAACACACCAACTTCTCACAGACAGTCACCCGGAGGAAACCCACACAGACACAGCGAGAACACACCAACTCCTCACAGACAGTCACCCGGAGGAAACCCACTCGGACATAGAGAGAACACACCAACTCCTCACAGACAGTCACCCGGAGGAAACCCACGCAGACACAGGGAGAACGCACCAACTCCTCACAGACAGTCACCCGGAAGAAACCCACTCAGACATAGAGAGAACAAACCAACTCCTCACAGACAGTCACCCAGAGGAAACCCACTCGGACATAGAGAGAACACACCAACTCCTCACAGACAGTCACCCGGAGGAAACCCACTCGGACATAGAGAGAACACACCAACTCCTCACAGACAGTCACCCGGAGGAAACCCACTCGGACATAGAGAGAACACACCAACTCCTCACAGACAGTCACCCGGAGGAAACCCACTCGGACATAGAGAGAACACACCAACTCCTCACAGACAGTCACCCGGAGGAAACCCACGCAGACACAGGGAGAACACACCACACTCCTCACAGACAGTCACCCGGAAGAAACCCACTCGGACATAGAGAGAACACACCAACTCCTCACAGACAGTCACCCGGAGGTCCCTGGAGCTGTGTGATTGCGACACTACCTGCTGCGCCACCTGCTGCGCTCTTTGACATTTTCAGGAAAAAAAAAAACATATTGCAAGTAAAGGTTACATTCTGAGCTGTTTGAGACAATTCCATTGGTCCTTTCTTCATAAAATGCTAATAGAATGCAACTATCTGTTTCAAATAATGTCAGAAAAATGGAAAAGGACAAAAATAAGAAGAATATACAAGGTTTTATCTGGACAGAGGGAAGAAACTGAACTAGCTATTTGCAAAAGTCATGCCTCCCTTTCTTATTAAGGCTACGTTTGTTAAACTTCAACCTCAGACTCGCAGAATAAAACATTCATTAACAGAAAGGAAACTTCAGAAGCACTTGAAGAGAAGTGCATTTTAAATCAGTTTTCGTTCACGTCTACAGTACGCTGGCATTTATAAGGTGTTATTAATGCTGATCATAATGCAGCCTTCTATATGACGTCTTTTTCAAAGACAGCCATGCTTATTTCATAGGTTGTGAAAGGGGAGAGGGAGGAGTTAAACCCTGTCTACTACTGGTATCGCGTTGGACAGAATCAAGCATAAAATCCACCCCCATCGCTCAACGTCTTCAACCCTTGGATGTAGTCAGTAGTAGTGTTAATTCAGGTTTCAGTTTAGCAGCTAATGGTGAAGATGCAGTGTGAGCAGAGGGAGTATTCTCTCAGCAGGTGTGTGTGTGTGTGTGTGTGTGTGTGTAGTGCGGTAGCGGTGATGGATTGAGTCCTGAAGCCAGGCGTTGAATCAGCAGTTTGATTCAGCAGTTTTTCTGTGTAAATGTTCCTCCTCTGTGGGCCGCATGAAGCCGAGGATAACGGAGCACATCTCACACACGTCAGCTGGGTTTTTGAATATGATCAAATGCCAATCAAACTCACACTGTACCTTTTGCAGTGGAAGGGAAAACCCTTTCCGGACTCGACTCAATGTCATTCTGAATCATGTTTATTGATCAGGATTATGTTCTCGCAATTGCAGTTTTAAAACATGAGTTCAGTTGTTGTTTTAGTAGAGTGTTGCTATGATGCAGACTGGGATTCAAGTCTCAACTCAGGCAACCATCCGATGTTATGTCAATAAAGTCCTAGACTCCTACGTGATACAAAATGGATAGCTCCACGGTTTTTCTGGTAAGTAAAGAGCAGCTGGAGATTTCAAAAGCAGTAGCAAAATATATATGGGATCCATATATGAAGTGTGGTGTGTTCTTCCCGTGTCTGTGTGGGTTTCTTCCGGGTGACTGTCTGTGAGGAGTATAGTGTGTTCTTCCCGTGTCTGTGTGGGTTTCCTCCGGGTGACTGTCTGTGAGGAGTGTGGTGTGTTCTCCCTGTGTCTGCGTGGGTTTCCTCCGGGTGACTGTCTGTGAGGAGTGTGGTGTGTTCTCCCTGTGTCTGTGTGGGTTTCCTCCGGGTGACTGTCTGTGAGGAGTGTGGTGTGTTCTTCCCGTGTCTGTGTGGGTTTCCTCCGGGTGACTGTCTGTGAGGAGTGTGGTGTGTTCTCCCTGTGTCTGCGTGGGTTTCCTCCGGGTGACTGTCTGTGAGGAGTGTGGTGTGTTCTTCCCATGTCTGTGTGGGTTTCCTCCGGGTGACTGCTTGTGAGGAGTGTGGTGTGTTCTTCCCGTGTCTGTGTGGGTTTCCTCCGGGTGACTGCCTGTGAGGAGTGTGGTGTGTTCTCTCTGTGTCTGCGTGGGTTTCCTTCGGGTGACTGTCTGTGAGGAGTGTGGTGTGTTCTCTCTGTGTCTGCGTGGGTTTCCTCCGGGTGACTGCCTGTGAGGAGTGTGGTGTGTTCTTCCCGTGTCTGTGTGGGTTTCCTCCGGGTGACTGTCTGTGAGGAGTGTGGTGTGTTCTCTCTGTGTCTGCGTGGGTTTCCTCCGGGTGACTGTCTGTGAGGAGTTTGGTGTGTTCTCCCCGTGTCTGCGTGGGTTTCCTCCGGGTGACTGTCTGTGAGGAGTTGGTGTGTTCTCTCTGTGTCTGCGTGGGTTTCCTCCTGGTGTCTGTCTGTGAGGAGTGTGGTGTGTTCTCCCTGTGTCTGCGTGGGTTTCCTTCGGGTGACTGTCTGTGAGGAGTGTGGTGTGTTCTCTCTGTGTCTGCATGGGTTTCCTCCGGGTGACTGTCTGTGAGGAGTGTGGTGTGTTCTCTCTGTGTCTGCGTGGGTTTCCTCCGGGTGACTGTCTGTGAGGAGTTTGGTGTGTTCTCCCCGTGTCTGCGTGGGTTTCCTCCGGGTGACTGTCTGTGAGGAGTGTGGTGTGTTCTCTCTGTGTCTGCGTGGGTTTCCTCTGGGTGACTGTCTGTGAGGAGTGTGGTGTGTTCTCTCTGTGTCTGCGTGGGTTTCCTCCAGGTGACTGTCTGTGAGGAGTTGGTGTGTTCTCTCTGTGTCTGCGTGGGTTTCCTCCAGGTGACTGTCTGTGAGGAGTGTGGTGTGTTTTCTCTGTGTCTGCGTGGGTTTCCTCCAGCTGACTGTCTGTGAGGAGTTGGTGTGTTCTCCCCGTGTCTGCGTGGGTTTCCTCCGGGGTATCCGGTTTCCTCCCACAGTCCAAAAACATGGAGGGTAGGTGAATTGGCTTCTCTAATAACTGTCCTGGTGTGTGAGTGAATGAGTGTGTGTGTGTGAATGAATGTCTGTATGTGTGAGTGAATGTGTGTGTGCCCAGATATGGATTGGCACTCTGTCCTGGGTGAAACCCTAGTGCCCGATGCAGTCCTCCAGGTGGACGGTCATTCCTGGTCAAGAGTACGCTGTGCGCGTTTGGCTGCCGCTTCTCACCAGTGTGTGTGTGTGTGTGTGGATTGAGCTTCCTGTGGATTGTAAAGCATCCTTGGGTGTCTAGAAAGGCGCTATATAAGTGTAAAGATCCATACATGCATATATCAGTCCACTGGCGTTAAAAAGGCTGGCACACCACTGACTGTAGACCACTGCTGGTCCACCATCGGAGCACTCAGAATACTGTCCTGTACAGGATATAACTCATTTATAATCTCCTCACACAGATATTACATTCACAGGGACTTTTATTCTGTAAAACACACTAATACAAATATTACCAGCAACTCTGAGATATAACAATGAGTATAAGACTGATATAAAATGATTACATGATAAAAATGTAGACACTGTGCTGATTAAAGTTATTTATTAATCTTATTTATAAAGAATAACAAAAGAAACCTGCCCAGAAAACGCTGTGTAAAACACTAGTGCACCTCCAACTTTGCCCTCAGTGGATCAACAGTGGTCCGCCGTCTCCTTGCTCTCAGGGGACAAAGGTAAGGACACTACAGCAGGACTGTTATGCGCTCTATGTCCTCCAGTGAATACAGAGACTTGAAAATGCACACCCTACTTTCAGAAACATTTGCTACTGCTCCTGTGCGCCACCTTGTTTTCCTACTGCTCCTCTCCTACCCCATTGTACCGTATATAGTCCAGGGTGTGTTCTGCCTTGTGCCCAATGATTCGGGGTAGGATCAGGACCCATCCTGACCCTCATCAGGGCGAAATGGATACTGACGATCCAAGATTCCGGTATTTATTTTCTGATGAAGATTGATGATGATGGTGATGATGATGTCACTGGAATTTCCTGTTTTCAACACTGGCACAACACAGATGTTATTGCTTTGGTCCCAAAAACATTGCAGAGCACTGTATGAGAATTGTCAGTGCTTTACGGAGTCATCTTCTGAATCAGAAGATGGGGTTCGGGGTGTGTGTGTGTGTGTGTGTGTGTGTGTGTGTATATATATATATATATATAATTATTTATTTTAATACAGAGCCCCGAGGAACTAGTTTCATGGCCTCACTTAGACACTGTCCCTCTGGCCTTGGAGGTGTTTTTTTCTTTCCTCTGATATTCATCAATATTTATGAGCTGAAACATAAAACTCTCTCTCTCTCTCTCTCTCTCTCTCTCTCTCTCTCGTTCTCCAGGTTTGGTGTCTGGAGTCTGCAGTGGAGCTACATGGCTAATGTTACTAAGAAACTGAACCTTAGTTGTGTGCCAAAGGTGCTGGATGATAGAGGGGCTTCATGCCCTTCTTGCTGACACCTGACATTAGGCATGGTGACCTTAAAGCAACGCTATGTAATATTTTAACCTTAAAATTACAGTTTTAAAATCATTGTGATCTTTCACTGAGCTGTAATAGAGAGAATAGAGAGCCTCTATCCTTGCAACTACAGCTCCCCCCTTAAGAAACTGCACTATGTAACTTCTGGAAGAGGGTAGGAAACCACAACCCCCCCCACCTCCGACCCCATAGATTTCAATATTGTGCTGTAAACATTACACTAGGGGGTGCCCCAGGATCAAAAATAATTCTACTAATAATAATAACAATAATAACAATAAAAAAAGAACATACCTATTGCTCCTTTAAGCTATTGTCTAGCAGTGGTACATGTATGGGACTGTAATAGAGAGTAATGCCCTTGACTGGTGGGACATGAGTGTGGGTGGAAACCTGCGATTCTTCATCAGACTCTTCCTTTAACAATTCTCTCCTGATGCAAAATCTCCATCCTCACAATCAGTGTGGGATATTACTGTAAAACCATGACAGCTGATGTTATTCTGGCCTCAGTAGCCACCCACTGCTCCGGGTTTGATCTCAGGTTTGCGGTTCTTGTTCTCCTGTTCCGCTGCAGGTCCCAGTTCTGGCCTTCCAGCCTCCGCAGAGTGGCCATCTGAGCGTCTGACGTGTGTTTGTCTGTTTTTAGCCTCGCTGGAGGAGTCTGCTGGCAGCTAGCAACACGGAAGCGGCTGGGCATTCCCGCTGCAGCCCTGTGCTGGCTCTCGGCATTAATCAGATTTACCACAATGCCCATATGTCGCAGCAGCTTGAACTGGACTCTGCAGGGTCTGACTGAGCGACCCTGATCTAGAACCAGCTTCCACCTGTATGAATGAATGCCACAGGCACAGTAGGACTGATCTGGGGTCAGATTTTACAGTACACAAAGCCGGGGCTCTGGACGCTGGACCTGTTCAGAACGCCCGCTTTCAGCGACTGTTGCTTTAAATGATAATGATCCGCTCGCTGTTCACCCCGACCCCGAGCGCACAGCAGTGAGGAGCGAGGAGCGCTGGTTATTAGCCTTTCTCACTCGGTTCTCTGTTTTGTTTGTTTGTCAGTGCTCTTATATCTCAGTGCTCAATGTGAATTAAACTCGTCTTTGCGCTCTCACGTAAATGCAGGTCCAGCGCTGTGATTGGAGAGACTCAGAGAAGGGGGCGGGGCAATTCTAAAGTCTCTGCACTTGACTTGAGCAGAAGAGCAGAATCAGAACGGCTCATTTTTATGCAGTGTTTTCGCCGTCCATTCAGTGATGCTGAGGTCTGGGCTCTGGGGCAGTCAGCCCATTGTCCTGAGTACACCAGCAGCTCCTTTTGTGTCTATTTCCTTTTATGTACTCTTTGTTGGCTACCCATTCTTTCAAACCCATAGTGTTGAGTGGTTCTCATCACAGTGGAAGTATGGGCACAGACAGCTGGAATAGTAATAGCAAGTGGTTTGATTTATATCTAATGACCTCTGAAATGTCCTCAGAAGGTATATGAACAATGTGTGTGTGTGTGTGGGAAAAGCTCTTAAGGGAACAGCAACAAATGGAGCAGAGTTTGTGTTTGGCTCTGTAATCATGCGCCAGCTCACACTGGTTTGATCCTGCTATCTGTATTTGTGTGTTTACATGTTTGTTTGTTTGTTTGTTTGTTGATTGTTTGGAGGTGTAGCGCTGATTCCTGGAGGAGATCCTCAGAGACACCTGCTCCTGTTTGATGAGTTTTCACTTTGGCTACAGCAAGGTTACTTTTCATTAGTTCTGTCCCGTTCTTCAAATATTTATCGGAGACACTGTGGCGCTCGCTGGAGCAGAGTGGAGGCAGCCCGGGACAAGGAAACAATGCCATCATTTCCCCTTTATCTTCTTCATGGCATGAGCCCTTATCATCTCCCAGATCTCGACGGCCTTCCAAACATACAGTCGGCCATTTTTCCTCCTCCGCTGTCCCTCGCTCTGTAACAGATTAACAAACACACACTCTCCTGTGGCCACTTTATTAGAAAGCCATCCCAGCTGGTGAACAGAGGCTGTAGCTCAGTCCTTAAAGCACAGTGTGTGGAACTAAACGGAGGGGTTTCTGATAAAGTGGCCAGTGAGTGGAAGTAGAAGGGCATGTTTCTAATAAAGTGGCCAGTGAGTGGAAGTAGGGCATGTTTCTAATAAAGTGGCCAGTGAGTGGAAGTAGAAGGGGGTGTTTCTAATAAAGTGGCCAGTGTGTGGACGTAGAAGGGCATGTTTCTAATAAAGTGGCCAGTGAGTGGACGTAGAAGGGCATGTTTCTAATAAAGTGGCCAGTGTGTGGACGTAGATGAGAGTGTTTCTAATAAAGTGGCCAGTGTGTGGAAATAGAAGGAGGTGTTTCTAATAAAGTGGCCACTGTGTGGAAGTAGAAGGGTTTTCTAATAAAGTGGCCAGTGTGTGGAAATAGAAGGAGGTGTTTCTAATAAAGTGGCCACTGTGTGGAAGTAGAAGGTGTTTCTAATAAAGTGACCAGTGAGTGGAAGTAGAAGGAGGTGTTTCTAATAAAGTGGCCAGTGAGTGGACGTAGAAGACAGGATGTTTCCAATAAAGTGGCCAGTGAGTGGACGTAGAAGACAGGATGTTTCCAATAAAGTGGCCAGGTGGTCAGGTTCACTGTATTACTGAAAACGATATCGAAGGATGCTGCTCTGTGGACGGTGATCTAAGGGTTAACAGTTTCACAGCAGGATGGTAAATACAGTCCACTGCGGTCCGTACGACAGACGTGCGGTGAACTCCACTGACAGATGACATGACAAACAAGAGCTGCACTCGTACAACATTGTGTACAACACGCTACAGCCACGGCACGTGAAAGGTTTCTGAGTAAATAATTGATGTCTGGCTCATGCCTCGAGGGCTTTGAGTCGTTTTGACGTACAGAATCAGGATTTGTGAATTACTGGGATGTGTGGTACGTGCTATGAGCCTTAAACGCAGAGTAAAAGAGGTCAAGTGTCATATGTTGGGGTCTTACTTTACACTGTCTCTAATACTATGTAGTTACACACTAACACATCAATATTTATCAGTTCTTACCATGATTCATTCAGTAACTACGGTCTGCCCCCTATCTGCAGTTGGATTGGCTGCACTGATACCAAACCCCACAGACACTCATGTTCCTACAAATACAAAATGGCCGCAAAATAGCATATAACCTCTACACATCCTCCAGGACACCTTCAATCATCTCTTTATAAAGCATGTACAGTCTTGCCTGAATACCATTGGACATGGGGCAATATTTGCTCCACAGTTTTGAGTTGCAGACTCCACCCACTTCACGCTGCCAGCATTCTTTTTGCCTCCTGTTGGCAGTAATCGCTAGGTCTCATTGAAAATGATTGATGGTTGCGAATGTTGCTGGTTTGATGCCCTAGACCGGCAGGAAATGTAGATGCAAGGAACAGCAATGTCTCCTCCCTCAACATCCACAGAGGTGCCATTAAGCAAGGGTGTGTATGAGATGCCAGGTTGGTTTTGGTGCTCACTACCCCTTTTGAAGTAGTGTGTGCTTGTGAATGTAAATGTACAACATGCATCGAAATTTGTCTTCGATTTTCTATTTTTGGCAGCCAACACACACACACAAACTCTTTAGTTCACTAGGGGAAGTAAACACACAGGCAGCAGGCGGCCATTCCTGGTGACTGGGGAGCACTTGGGGTTCGGGAATAGACCGAGGGAGGAGAACTCCTGGATCGAATCAGCAACCTCCCAGTCCCAAACCTGTCTGTCTCCATTAGGCCACGCCTGCCCCGATTTTTTCCCCACCAACTTCAGTCCTCCATGGTTTTGCCTCAGTGCATTTCCACAAGCTCAGTGCAAGGGAGGTCCCAATGGATTGTTAAGGGGTCATATCCCACTTCTGACACCAGTGGGATGCCACCAGAGGTGGGGGCAATGACACTGAGACAGTACTGTGTTTTAAGAAATTTGAAATGCTTTAACAAGTGAAAAGGCAGGAAGGGAATGAGCAGACGTTTGTGCCCAGTAAACAAGGGACGTCCCTGGACATTCAAAATAGGTCTTAAAGTAGTCTGTCCGTCACGAACATATTTCAAACGTCAATGGACGTCCAAAATTCATCTTAATAAGTTAGTTAAGTGGTGACCAATCGATAACGTCAGTGGACGTCCAAAACGCGTTTTATACAAGTAATTTATTTCGGGACCAATTAATAACGTCAATGGACGTCCAAAATACGTCTAATAGTCGACTTTTCAATGTCTGTGTTTGGACGTCTTTTCAACTTTCATTTTCAACCTTAAGAGAACGTTGATTAGACGGCAGTCATTACGCTATTTCAACGTTGAATCAACGGCTAATTGTTTACTGGGTGTGTGTGTGTGTTCACCACTAAGGATAGGTTAAATGGGAAGGCACAATTTCGTTATGCGTTGTGCAATGACAATAAATGATGTCCGCTGTTGTGCACTGTAGCTCTGTGTCGCTGCTGGTGTGAACACAGCGTTATGAATTATTCACATACGACTATAAATTATTCCTAACATGGAAAGTTATGAATGGGCGGTATGTTATGAATGAATGAATGAACGCTCATGCACCTGCCATCATTGGTCAGGAGAATATAAATATAGATAATAGTGCGTTTTTATATAGTCCAGTGTGTACATTTTGAGGGCGAGGTTACCATGGTTACGTGTCGAGAAGCCGGGCAGCAGCGTGAACTGTGGACTCTCCTAGTGACCCCAGACTGACCCCACGTGATGTAGGCCTATACATGGCAACTGTGTGTGTTTGTGTGTGCGATTGTAATCCTCACTTTGTGAGGACACCCTCACAACCCAACGTTTTATTATTTATTTATTTGTTTTTTACATTTTACATTTGGCGTTAGCCTTGGTGGGTGAGTGAGCGCGCGCGCGCGCGCGTGCGTCTGTGACACCGGGCTCTCGCGCACCCTCTGGTGCTCCCCGACAAGAAATAAACTTCTTCCTCTTCTTCGTCTTCTTCTTTTGTGCTGCCGCCGTGCGTCTGTGTGTGTGGAGCCGGACGGAGAGAAGAGGAAGAGGAGGAGGAAGAGGAAGAGGAGGAGGAGGAGCGGGGGAAGATGGCGACCGTGCAGTAGTGGAGCGGACAGAGGATCAGGACGAGAGCTGTGAGTAGACAAAAACAGACCCACGACAAACAACGGGAGCGCGCGACGAAAGGGGCGTCCTGTCCGGTGCGGTGCGGTGCGGCGCGCATATGTGTGTGTGTGTGTGCGCGTGCGTGCGTGTGCGCCTGCGTTTGAGAGAGCGAGAGAGAGCGAGAGACACTCGTTTCTGGTCTCTGGAGCGTTTGGACGTCCACCAAAACCAAGCCTGGAGGTGCCGCTTTCTTTGGCTATTTATAAACCAGAGCTGGACTTAGGAAGGAGCCATGGACCTTAGTGGACGCGCAGTGGACTGATCCGGCCGCTGTTGTTGTTGTTGTTGTTGTTGCTGCTGGTGCTGCTTCTGTTTTTTGGTCAAAGCGCGAGGTGAATGAGTCTGCTCGCGCTCGTCTGATAACCCCCACCACCACCACCCCACACCCCCCCACTCCCTCACCCTCACTCCCCTCACCGTCTCTTTCGGCTGGTTGGAGCAGGACGAGGAGGTGGAGGAGAAGGACGAGAAGGTGGAGAAGCGAAAGCTGCCCATGGGGAGGTGAGCGTGCATTAGGGCGTCTCGTGCACTGAGCCTGTGGCCATTAGAAGCTCTGAGCGTGGTTCTGGTCACTTTGGAGGTCTTTATATCTGCTGTAATGCTTCTGGAGGAGGTGAACTATAGAGATCTAGAGACACTGTAAAGTGAGTGTGTGTGAGTGTGTGTGTGAGTGTGTGTTGAAGGGCTGGCTGGTGCTGGAAGAGTAGGCTACGTGCTCTGAAGGCAGGTAGCCAGTGTGTCATTGTGGGCTTCTCCATAAAATGGAGGAAGGCAGATGAGTCTCGCAGGAGAGAGGAGGAGTGAGACACTGAGCTAGAACAAAGGTCGACTTCTCTTTCTCTTGTTCTGCTCTTCTCCCGGTCACCGGGCGCTCGAGCACTTCCTCGCGCACCACCTACATCAAACAAACAAGCCTTTCCTTTTCTGGATGTAGGGTTTATTATGAGGAATAGTGTATTTTTTTTATCTGACCAGCGCTCGCCAAGTTCAAGGTTAGACTCCAAACACTTCTGTTTGTGTGTGTGTGTGTGTGTGTGCGCGCTGATGGCTTTTGTTCAACTGCTACTGGGAGGTTTGTCTTCGGAGGAGGGAAGGAAGGATAAGGAGGAATGGGGAGAAGGAAGATGAGATGGGAATTTTAATGTCCTTAATGTTCTCCGAAGAGCCGCGGCGAGAGGGAAAGTGTTTGCGAGAGAGAGAGAGAGAGAGAGAGAGAGAGAGAGTTGGAAAGTTCCTGCTGCTGGGACGTTTTAACTTTCTGTGCCTTTTGGCTTGTGCTTTCCACCAGGGCTTGGACGATACTTCGATATATATTGGGATATTTTCAGCTATGAAAAAAAATATATATACATGATATACGTTGCAGGAACAATGACCTCCTTGTTTCTACATTTCACTGGCCATTCCCTCAGCTCCAACTGTTCACACAGGTGCACTTTGTTGTTCAACAATCGCGAGCTGTAGTAACGCTGTGGCTCTACATGCTTTGTTGTGACGAGTGGATCAGACACGGCAGTGCTGCTGGAGTTTTTAAACACCTTGTAGATGTAAAGACAGAGACCGTAGCTTTGTATCAGGACGCTGTCGGCTGGTTGTTTTTTTTTGTCTGAGGGGTCTCCAGCAGGTACTGCTGTGTCTGATCCACTCTACACCAGCGCAACACACACTAACACACCACCACCACGTTCCACCACGTCACACCTGTTTTGTGGGGACCCTCTGGAGGTCCTGACCGCTACAAAACTGGGTGAAAAGGGTTAATGAAGTATACAGGGTGATAGATGGACCACAGTCTGTAACTGTAGAACTACAAAGTGCTCCTGTGTGGTCAGTGGAGCTGAGAGAATGGAGTTGTGGAGCATATTTATCCACGGCTATCTCAGGAAAGCTTGATTATTACAATAAGTATTGTGTATCTCCCACTGTATTGCCCACCTTTGGTTTGGGGAGATGATTAGTTTGTGGTCATTGTGGCTGCTGGAAGGATCAGTTTTCACCTGCATCTTCTGTGGTGTTAGCTTACATTCCCAGATGAAATGACAGAATGAAAATCTAAAGGATATGAGGGTATTAATATTATTTTTATATATTAGCCTGCTACTTTAGAAAGCGTTAGAGGATATCAAGCACATGCCTCACTCTCTATCTTCTCATTCCATCGTATGGACCATGAAACCAGCTTGTTTTTCCGGTGTAGAGAGAGAGAGAGAGAGAGAGAGTGCTTGCTTCTGCACCAACTCGCTCGCTGAGGAATCCTGCTGACGAGCACTAAGAGCCTGAGCGAGACACCGTCTCTCTGCGACAGCCCACGGCAAGGAGGAGCTCTCAAAATGGTGGCACGGCTCTCATGTCAACCACCCAGGTTCCCTCAGACAGGCATTCTGACAGGAACAGGCCACCGTCCACTCATTCCTGCCCTGCGCCGCTCCCCTCCTCGGCTCCTTCCTCCCTTTCCCAGCGTTCTCAGCAGTGTCCCTCGTGTCCTGAAGGACTTTTGTTTTGAAGATCGGGGTTCTTCCTGAAGGACAAAGTATGTTTTGGCCCTCTAGCTTGTCCTTGCAACCTGTCAGTCCAGTTTGAACATGTTCTTTTGTGTTCCTGACAGTGTTAAAGGGCCCATGGCATGGGAAACGAAAGAGCTTTGGGAAATCAGCATCAGATAAGAGTTTGGATGTGGTGGGTAAACATTAGTCTGAAGTTTCAAGAAGTAGTGCTCCAGTTCATGCGGTCTAAGTAGCTGCCAAACTGTGGTTTGTGATGTCACAAAAAGCTGTGTTTGTATATCAGTAAAACTTAAGTCTGAAGACAGGACCAGACTTCTGAAAATATGTCTGTAGCTACTAACTAATAGGCCCTGTCTGTAGCTCAGCTGTTCAGGCTGAAGTTATAAGCAGTGTTTCAGTGCTTCCGAAAAGAGCTCATTTGCATATCAGTCTTAAAGGCATAGTAACCAACATAGGCAGAAATAGGGTACATAAACCTACACCAATTTCACAAATGGGCTTTTTTTAAAAAAAAAAAAAAAGACCCCAACCAAACAAACGAAGAAGAAGGTATGTGCCCTTTAACTCCTGAATTCTTCCCTCTTTAAGGTGACCACATGAGAATTAATCAAATATCTGTGATGACACGGCTGTAGTAGCCGAATAATGTCTTTGATCCCTTTGTGTGTCTGACCTGGAAAAGCTAAAAGCCCCCTTATGCAACCGTGGAACGTTCAGAGATAGCCCAAGGTTCAAGTTCTCCACTGACCCATTTATCCAGGAGAGTTCAGAACGTTTGTTTTTGTGCTCAAGTCTGACTTTTCGGAGTTTATTTAAGGTTCCTACAGAATCTCCTGTTTTCTGTGTCTTGTTTGCCACACACTCTATATATTTCTGCCTTTATTACAATGAACAGATCACGAATCATTTGGCATGTGTTGATAATAATAAGCAGGTTAGGTAGCACCACTTCATTCACTTGACCTTTTGTAACCTTAGTGGGGAAGTCCACCAGGTTTTCGAAATTAGTCTCAATGGTTGTGATGTGGATGTATAGTCGTTGTAATGTGTTTTTCTCCATTCCACGGTGGGAATAGAACCTGATGTCTCTACGTCTGCATCGTAAACTAAAATGTATTTACTCCACAGTTTAATCCATCACCGTCTTCAAAACTAGTGTCAGACGTCGCTCATTCATAACCCCTTCACGAGCATTTTTAGTTGGTGGATGTCTGGTTCCATTTACCACCACTGTCTAGAAAGGAGCCTTTCATGACTTCCAAACCACTCACAATGATTTATTTACAGTTTGATAAACAATGCTCTGGAATTCCTAGCCTTGACTGCGATGGAGAGTGACAACACAGAATGGGCGCAAAATAAAAAACAATTTTGCTTCTTTTCATGTTGAGATTATGGTATTACTGGATCAGTCCAGCAGTCCATCAGGTCTACGTGCAGATCAGCAGTGCATCTGTTCCATTCCAACTCCAGAGGCTTTTTGTTTTTCCCCTCTAGCAGGCCTGGGTATTCATGCTAACAGCTAGCATGCATGTTACATTGCCAGCATTTAGCAGATGTTCTTCTCTCAAGCGACTTACAGTTTTAATCACATTACACTGGACTCTCGGGCCTCTTAGTGTTAGACGTCTTGCCCAAGGACTACGCTTTACTGGTGTAGTGTGGTGTGCGAACAGTGGTCTGCGGAAATGAAGCCTAGCCATGTTATCCACTACACTACATCTTTGCTAACCACTAACAATTTGCTAACTTCAAATCACAGTGTACAGTGCGTGTCTGATCACAGGCTGTACCAGTTAGGGTTTTTATTAGAATTTATTTCAGGGTTGGTACATTTGTCTGTAAAAACCCAGGGCCAAGGCTTTGCAAGTTGTTCATGTTTTTAAAAGTCAAGTGTAAAGTCCTGACCTCTGTGAAAGAGCACTTGTACTTTGAATAGTTAACACTTCTGCATTTTCTGGTGCATCAGCAGGCCCAAATCGCCAGTGCTAGTGAGGTATTTTGTGCTCATTTTGTTTTGGAAGGCATCTTGAAGCACTTTTTTAGCTTTCAGATTTATATTTTTATGCTTTTTTTACAGTGTAATGAAAGCCTCAATCAGGCTGATTTAGAGTTAAATGCAGCTTGATCACTATCAGGCTTTTCAATCAACAAAATAAAACAAAACAGGTCAAACCAGCAACTCCAGAGATCGAAATCAAACTCTTTGTCATGTATGAATTTGCTCAGGATCATATTTTTGAGTAACTGTAAAGTGATACCTTATTCATGCATGCTAATGTTAGTTACAGTGGAAGCTAATAGTCAGCCCAATATAATTACTGCTAATTGACCATAAATCACTTCCTGTATGGTTAGCAACATTAGCATTGTGGTCTGAACCTGTGTTTAAGAAGCTGAACTATGTTCCAAACCATATTTACTGCCTATATTTTAGCGAATGGTATGTTTTTTTGTGTTTTCAGAGAGTAATTGCTTCAGATATTTTAAAACAGCCTGTACAGCCCTCATATGGAAACTATAAGTTGCAAAAACATTAAGTGTTTTTGTGATGTCACAGAATCATCTCTCTTAATCCACCACTTCAGTCTGTATAAATTCTATAGAAACTCATTGCTAGTAGAACAGGGCTTTCAGGAGCAGCTGCTCATAAGCCTAAGTTCACTACGCAATATGCCATGAATGGTATAGAATGGTATAAAGGCCTTAGTTTGGGGCTGTGGAACTGTGAAAATCTCTGAAGTGATGAAGCACCAAGTTTGGCATGATTTTAGATCCAATAGTCACGCTACATCAGTAACAGAACGCACTACAGTTGCTCTGTGCCATCAAGTCCTCACAGACGTAGCATAATCGGGCAAAATCCCTATTAATACCCTTAAATTTATAAGAAATTTTGGGCAAGCAGGTGTACAAAAACTTCAGGCCGTATAGTGTTATGGCAAACAGCAACACTATCCATAACCTTTTGTTAGATTTGTCACAGAGAACCTTGAACTGACATCTACATAACAGCTCATGTTCACAGAAGTCCAGGCCAGATGCCCCCTTAAAGCCCACTGGGACAGTGAGGGAGGGGGTTGGGGGGTTATGGCGGTCTTCTCTAGCCTGTGTGGGCTCCTGATTCTGATGTGAAGATTTAATTTGAATAATTCTGGGCTTAAAAGGCAGGTGGTGGCATAAATGTGGCCGTTAAGTATTTCTTTTGTCTAGAGTCAGACAACAATAATGTAATGACATCATTATTAACAATAAACAATACCTATTACATACAAACACTTTATTATACGCATAAAAATGTATTCATAACTTTTTTAATTTAATGACAGTGTATTGCACTGTGTTTATTGTATCGACTGTTAGCTTTAGCCTAGTTACTTGGAGGCAGAAATTATCTCATTACATGTTTAACTGTAGTTAATTTTAAATAAAACATTTGTTCATGATGTTAGCCTGGGTTAAATATATTAACTTATAGATAGTGTTTTAGCTTTGGGGAAACACATTTGTGGCTGGTGTGTTAGCTTGGGGCTAACCTATTAGCTTAGGGATAACGTTTTAGCTTGTGTAACAATGATTAGCATTGAGCTTAGTTTGAGGCTTTATGTATGTTTACTTAATTTAATGTAATTGCTGCACCATTTGAGGTGGAATTTAAGAAATTCACTGGAGATTTAATGGAGATTTTAAATCAGAAACTAGCTGATTGTCGATATAATATTGAACATAGAACTCGTATGAAAAAGAAGTTACTGTTTTAATTACCATAGTCATTAAGCAATGTGAGATTGCTAATGCTTTCACATTAAAATATATTGTGCTATGTTTTGTTACCATGTTGAATGAAGGGGCCCTGCTGTAAACCGTCATCCCACTTGCTGAACAGGCTATGGCTGAATAGAGTTGGAATGAATTATGAGTCCAGAAAGAGGATTGTGAACTCCAGCACACATTTTAGTAGTCACAGGACACAGGGATAGCTGCTGGTGTCCGGAAAAGGAATGGGTAAATTTAACAGGAAGTACTTTAATTGTTATTATGAGAAACACAAAGATGGGACATCGGTCCAGTCATACACCATTTTTACACTGAGTAATATTCTAAGCTAGTGGCTAGTGTTTTAGCTTTAGAGGAGCATGTTAGCTTTAGGCTAACATATTAACTTGGATGGTATTTTAACTATTGAGCTGCACATTATTTTTGCTTAACCTGTGGTAGCATACTTTTGGCTAAAGTAAATAATCAACAAATGACTAGCGCATTCACATCTGGCTGGGGTGTTATTTTGGCTAATTTGTTATTGTCATAATATCTTCTTGCTATGGCCGAAATATTGTTTTGGTTTTTGTTTTTCTCACACTTTTCTCCACAGTTACAGTCATAGCTGATTGTCTGTGTTACTTAGTCATATAATGCTACATGCTAGGAAAGTTAAGGCTAGCATGAGTTTGTTTTGAGGCTCCCTCAGAATAAGTCACTAATCTGGGAGAATGAGGAGAACATCCAGTGTGTCCAATCTATCTGATATACGATTAGGCCATGAGTGCTCCATTGCTGTACCCCTAGTTTTATTTCCCCCTAGTAAAGGGTACGACAATGATTTTAAAAAAGTCAAGGCTGTGGTTTTTGTTTGATGACTTGCAGTCGTCTTACATGACAATAAGGAAGGTGAACTTCCCTTTGTTGTTGAGATGAGATGACAGTACTCCTCCATTTTGATGGAAGTGGGGGAGTAGGGGAGGAGGACAGGGTGGAAAATAAGTGAAGTGTGCAACAAAATGGACCTCTCAGTCCAGACAGGCCACAGGAGGAAGTGGTGGAGAGCTTGCGAGCTCCGAAACCCTGAGCTGATTCTTCAGAGAGAGAGAGAAGAGGAAGGGAAAAACGAGCAAGAGAGTGAGAGAGAGAGGCTAAAACACACACAAAAGCCAATTGAAATGGTCCACTGGCTGCTTTCTTGACATGATGCATTGGCTCCTGGGGAATCGCTGCCCTGCTCTTCCTCACACAAACCGGCCGGCACACTTAACCGAGCGGCAGGTACTTTCTTTTTTTTTTTCTTATATTTTTCTTCGTTTTTTAAAACATCCTCCTGGAGTGCATTCATTCAAATCCGCAGCTATTTTTGTAAGCCTTCCCCACTTCCCAAAAAAAGCCCCAAAGTTATGTAACTTTTTAATTGGCCGAGCAAACTCGCTATTAATTTTACATCACACACTCCGCTGTACACTGTTTTTTTATGGATCATCTAATTGGTTCAAGACTAGGCTAATTGATTAGCATTAACGCCAAACGAGTTGATCTGTTTAACACGCTCTTGCTGAATGGTTCATTATTGTGGATCATTACCCTCCTCCGAGAAATTTCTCACCATTGTTTCTTGGCAGTTTATGTGCCTTTTCACATTTGTACAATGAGAGATAAGTGCATTGGGAAATGCCAGCGTTTTTTCATGTTCTTAATTAAAGGACTATCCAAATAATTATGGATATTGTTCAAAGTCGATACCAAAACAGACACCTAGACCTCGATACTGATACCCGGTACTTTTTTTTCCTGTACCTTATGCTAAATCACAAAGCAGATGTTGATGAGTTATAAATCAGAAAAGTTAAAAGCAAAAAAATGATGTCTGAGTTTTAATTTTACGGGAGAATTAGGATTATAAAAATACACAATTACTTTGATGTGATGCACTGGGGTTTTGGATTTATACAGTTTTCAATATATTTTGATTCGGTGTGCTGCAATTAGTGCAATACAATTTGAAAGAATACAATATATTGTGATTGTGAAGTGTAAGAGTCAATGTAATTTGATAAAATACAATATGATACAGTGCAACCGATACAGTTTGATACACCGCAATACACAGTTATACATTGTCATCTAATATATAGTTCAGTCTAACTTGATATAACACAATACACTACAATGCAATGCAGTACAGTCTGATGAAGTCTGATACGTTGTATTATTACGTCTCTATTACCGACCATTTCAGCTGAATAACATGGAGATTTTAGATACTTGATGTCGTGAATTCAATTACTGAATTTCTGTGTAACCGAGAAACCTGTGAAGTCGTGGACCTTCTGAAACATTCTCCAGCACCTCCAGAGCTCTTTAAGTGTTTTCTCTGAGTGTTATCTTGCTATGTACGATGTTGGCGGAAGTCTTCCCCCCCACCTCAGGGACCCACAGATAGGAAGTGGCAGTCTGCTTTCTGTTGCCACCTCAGACCACAGTGCAGATTTGATAGGAGCTCATCCTGCTTGCCTGAGTGTACACTTTTTCTTTCACTCACACTCTACTTTCACTTCACCAACAAAGCATTATTAGTAAGATTTGGTTTGGGGGGAAGTCCTACGTTCTAGAGAAATGTTTGAACTGTTCACAGTGGCGGTGAATGGAACCAGATCCGCCTCTGATCGCTCTTCTGTTGAAATAGTTTCACACAGCTTGTGTGAGAACATAGTTTTGAGATCTATCACAGCTGCTATAAAGAAATCAGTCAGTAACACTACTAGGGCTGGACAGTAATTAATGTAAAAAACGTATTGACAATCAAAGACGTTTATGTTTGACTGTGATGTCATATATCTTGTTTGTTCTTGCCGGTTATTCTCTAGCTTTTATGCTGTTCATATCAAAATCAGAATGATATTTTTCCCGAAATTAAGAAACATATCGTGATATAAATATCACCCGACTATTGTCCAGCCCTAAACCCAACAGTGCCCTACAGTGAGTGTTGAAAATGTAGCCGAATCCTCGGATAATGAGTGACTTCTTCTATTTTAAGCTAAGCATTCATTGCCCACACACCGTTTGTATAGAAAAGCTCTGACCAATAGGATGGGATGCTCTGAATAACCATGTTTGAAGCCAAGATAAAGCCATAAACCATTAGTACTTCATCTAACTCATATCTGTTATGTCTGAATTCTGTCAAATCCTCTGTAAAGCTATCCCAGAAGAGTAGAGGCTGTTACTGCAGGAACCAGGGAAGAAACTACCGATTACTTCCCTTCATTTCAGTAGAACAAACAAGCTTTTAGCCGTGTAGTGTATCCAGTATGAGTTGGTGCTGTTTGCCATAGTCGGAGATGTTGTTTTCTCTCTATGCAGCGCTGCGTTTGCTGCAGGCGAAACTCCAATGTCATATTCTCCTCCACTCTCTCAGCTCTGAACTCCTTGCCTTTGCATCCTGAGCCGTCAGGAATCGAAGCACTTTGCATAGGACCCACTAACGCTGATGCACACGAAACACTGACACATATCACATATCGCACATTTCCTCCATTTTTTCAGAGTCCCCAGACGCCAGCGACGATGCCAACCTGCCCCTCGGGCATTTAGATGTCCCTGGTTTTTTTTCCAAGACAGATATATATTGTTTAGGACTCGGTAGAAAGGCTGCGACTTTTGAATATTTTCATTTAGGAACTCGGTGTCGAGAAACCTGTCGGATGTTTGAGAATATTCTTTGAGAATAAATAAACAAATTGTTGTAATGCAGCACTTTGTGCATATTCCAGGGTCTTGGTGTCCAGGGTGGGAGCCTCTCCTCCGGGTGACTGTCTGTGAGGAGTGTGGTGTGTTCTCTCTGTGTCTGCGTGGGTTTCCTCCGGGTGACTGTCTGTGAGGAGTGTGGTGTGTTCTCCCTGTGTCTGCGTGGGTTTCCTCCGGGTGAATGTCTGCGAGGAGTGTGGTGTGTTCTCCCTGTGTCTGTTTGGGTTTCCTCCCACAGTCCAAACACACAGGTTGGTGGGAGGATGGGCCAGAGTGAAACTGTTCATGTAGTGTGTGTAAATGACTGAGTGTGTGTGTGATGTTGTCCACAGTGGTGAGTGTGTGAGAGATACACTCATTGTGTATTTTATCAGCTCCACTGACCATAAAGGTGAACTTTGTAGTTCTACAATTACAGACTGTAGTCTGCGTGTTGCTCTGCATACTTTGTTCGCCCCCTTTCACTCAGTTATTCAATGGCCGGGACCCCCCCGGGCCAGAGCAGTCAGTGACACTGATGTGGTCGTGTTGTGTTAGTGTGTGTTGCGCTGGTATGCATGGATCAGACACGTCAGTGCTGCTGGAGTTTCATGGGTTGAGACAGATCTGATTGGGAGTTTTACAGCGCTGCTGTTTTGTGATTGGCCACCTCTGCCCAAATTGATCCAAGAGGAGACAAACAGAGCGGTGCACCCTCCAGTTCCTGTGCCGATGCTACTCCTGTGGTTCTGGAGCTGCTACTCGTGTATGTTTTCTGTGGTTGTTTATGTGGGAAGCTACTTTTAACTGCAGTCATTAACAGAGCTCTACATAACTGTGTCTACATCTTCAAGAGAACCCAGGCTTCTAGACTGGCCTCCTTTTCTTTAGGCTGCTAAAGTAAGACAGCGAGTGCACAAATTCTTCCAGCCTCGCTGCTGTGAATGGAAAAATCCTGAGCTGTATGGAGAAGCCTGTTCCCTTTGGAGGCCCAGAGCCCAGCCAGGACAAGGCTTCCTTTCAGAGGGAACAGGAGTGGTCTTGTGGGGGAGAGAGAGAGAGAGAGAGAGAGAGAGAGAGTGAGAGAGAGATCCACTGCTCTCGGTTCCTCTGAGCTAGAGGAGGTGCTGGTTTCCAAGTCTGATTAAACATTGAAGAAGTTGGACAGGGAAGGCCTCACCAGTGAGTTAATATTAATGGAGCGCTTCCACCATGACTTGGTCTTAAGCTGTGGATCTTTCTGAAGAGCGTTTAAACGTCTCGGCTCAGCGGGAACACAGAGAAAACACGTTACGAGGGAATTACACAGATCCCTCAGCAAGTAAATCTAACACCACATGGTTCTGTGTTTACTGCGCCCAGCCCTCGCTGTTGTTAAAGCTTCTGTGCGTTTCAAAGAAATCCACAAAGAAGCTGGGTGTGCGTTTTCCAATTAATGTTTTCTAATTAAAGGTGACATTCATGATTTTGATCCAAAACATTTTAATAAAATGCAGAGAATGTTAGAAGAAATGACTTATTTCTAGTTGACTCCAGATTCAGGAGAGCGCTAACTGCATGAAAGTAAACACAAACCGAAAGTGCTCAGCTCGAGACACAAATGAGTTTTCTTTGGTAATTCAAACAGTGAATAAAAACTTTACTGCAAACATTCCATTCCGCCTTAAAAGACCTCTGAATGAACACAAACGGGAGGCGGTGTTTGCGTTGCTGTTAGGATCATCTACATTACCTTTAAACCCAGTGATGTTGAGGTCGTGGCTCTGGGGAGATCAGTGAATACAAGCAGCTTAATTTAACAGTGGGGGTTGATGAAGGCTTTAAAGGAACACTATGTAATATTTATACCTTAACATTACAGCTTCAATGTCATTGTGATGATCTACTGAGCTGTAATACGGAGAATAGGGCTGCCTTCGTTGCTACTCCATGCGCAGCACTACAGAAACTGCACTATATAACATGTGGAGGAGGGTAGGAAACCACTGCTCTCCCTCCCGCTCCCCATTGATTTCAGTACAGTGCTGTAAATCTGAATTACACTAGGGGGAGCCCAAGGAGAAGAACCTAAATCTTACCTAGTGTTACTTTAAGTGCTGACGGCGGTTGTTATGCGTCCCTTGTACTGTGTTTTGTAAAAAGTAGACGTGAAGCACCTCACAGAACTGGCTTGTACCTCGTTCGCTCACTCACTCACATACACACTCGTGGTTAAGAACTGCACCACAAGGAGCACTCTATCATAGTCACTTTATGTGTATTTCAGTGTAATAGTCTCTTCCCAAGACACTGTAACATCTTCCATGCAGTAAATAAACACACTCACGGGCCCTGTATTAATCTCAATGATGCTGATATGGAATATGGCTGCTACACATCCTCAGGGTTTGTTCTTCTATGGTCAGTTAACCTGCACTTCCACCTGTGGTAATATTACACTGAGTTTTTAGGCACACAGTTGTTGTGTGTCGTGTGGATTAACACTGTATTATCCAGAACTGAAAGAGAACAAAGGCGTGTGCCGTCACACCAACACCCGTTTGGTTTTTAATGAACGTGAATGTTGTAGGTGAATGCCATCAGATCCTCACAGCAATGTTCCAACATCTAGTTGAAAGCCTTCCCAAAAGAGTAGGTGCTGTTGGCGAAGTCAATGGGGAAGGACCTTTCTTTAAACACCTTCTGTTTCAGAAGAGATTTTTGCTGTATTCTCTCATAGATCAGTGAGCAAAGGAGCAATCAGTTGTTGAAGTGGATGTTGGTAAGGATTATAAGCACCTGAGCCACTTTCATAAACTGTGCTGGTCATAATGTTTTGGTCAGAGCATCTCCAAAACCCAGGTCTTGCGAGGTGTCCCTAGAATACAGTGGTTCCTCACAGACAGTCAACTGGAGGAAACCCACGCAGACACAAAGAGAACACACCACACTCCTCACAGACAGTCACCCGGAGGAAACCCACGCAGACACAGGGAGAACACACCACACTCCTCACACAGTCACCCGGAGGAAACCCACGCAGACACAAAGAGAACACACCACACTACTCACAGACAGTCACCCGGAGGAAACCCACACAGACACAGAGAGAACACACCACACTCCTCACAGACAGTCACCCGGAGAAAACCCACACAGACACAGAGAGAACACACCACACTACTCACAGACAGTCACCCGGAGGAAACCCACGCAGACACAGAGAGAACACACCACACTCCTCACACACAGTGACCCGGAGGAAACCCACGCAGACACAGAGAGAACACACCACACTCCTCACAGACAGTCACCCAGAGGAAACCCACGCAGACACAGAGAGAACACACCACACTCCTCACACACAGGGACCCGGAGGAAACCCACGCAGACACAGGGAGAACACACCACACTCCTCACAGACAGTCACCCGGAGGAAACCCACGCAGACACAGAGAGAACACACCACACTCCTCACACACAGGGACCCGGAGGAAACCCACGCAGACACAGAGAGAACACACCACACTACTCACAGACAGTCACCCGGAGGAAACCCACGCAGACACAGGGAGAACACACCACACTCCTCACAGACAGTCACCCAGAGGAAACCCACGCAGACACAGGGAGAACACACCACACTCCTCACAGACAGTCACCTGGAGCCGTACTCGAACCCACAACCTCCAGAACCCCGTGACACTACACTAACCTCTTAACATGTCAGTGATTTTATTCTTGTGGCTGGTGGGTGTATACTTGGACAAAAAAAAAAGATGAGAAGGAGAGGTACCTGTAGCCCCCTGAGGTCCCAGAACATGAGAATATCCCGTGAAATGTTTTCCCACTGAGGTGGAGATGGTTGCTGGAGGAGACCCTGGAGAAGGAGGCGCTGTTCCTCCTCTTTGCTCCATTTGGGCAGGTTTGCTTGGACTTGTTTAGATCAAACTGAATTATGGATCAAAGACTGGACCGAGCGTCTGGAATTCTTGACCCATGAAGAAACGTTTCCTCAGCTCCAGGCACAGAGAGATCAGCACAACCTCAGGGCTCAGGAGGAGGAAAAAACGCAACACCTGGCACCCCGCCGCAACAACTCCTTCTTACCACACGATTGCATTGGGAGAATTTCTCCAAGGAGATTCCCACACAGAGCGGCTCCTGTGGAGTTTGTGTGTGAAGAGATGCAGCTGTTTGCTCGATTTTAGACACCACTGATCAAACGTGTGTTTGTCCTTCACTTTCTAAGCAAAAATACTCTCTCTGGACACCGTCAGAAAAATTAGCACCGTGGTGGTACCCTCAAAAGGTACCTTATTTTATTAGAATTGTAGTTATGTAAATTGTGTTGATTTCATACGCTCCATATGCCTTTAGGGACCACAGCTGAACTTTAAAACCACTGTTAAAAAACGTAAATATGGGTTAAGCTCTCCGGAGTGGCCCAGCTATCTAAATATTGGCCCAATCACCTGGAGATCGCAGGTTCAAGTCCAGGAGATGCCTCAGCCATCTGGTAGCCATTTTACACCAACGTGGAACCTGTTTAGTTCTCATTCGCAAACATATTTTGGAAT
The DNA here is from genome assembly GCF_029633855.1 of Hoplias malabaricus. Lineage (NCBI taxonomy): Eukaryota > Metazoa > Chordata > Actinopteri > Characiformes > Erythrinidae > Hoplias > Hoplias malabaricus. The sequence goes on along the minus strand of NC_089814.1, from coordinate 32,670,103 downwards.
CATTCATCATGTTTCCATCAACACATGTTGGTTCCCAAAACAGAACAGTGTGTTCCCAGCTGGAACCAAAGAAGAGCAGGTTCTTGAGGACAAACCGTGATGTTATCTGTGGTCGTGTATGGTGAATCCTATAGGGAACAACTGGGTTAAGACCAGCCTCAAGTAGCAGTTCGAAAAGAAGCAGTGAGCTGGCCTCATGCCCCAGAGAAGGGGTTTAAGGGTATATTCAATTCATATCTTTGTGGAGTTTAGTGTGTTCTCCCTGAGCCTGCCACTGAGCTGCTTTGTGGGATGGTCCCTAGCCCAGGTGGAATGAGGGCGTGGCTTCAGGACGGGCAAAAAAACAACAACTGCATTAAAATGGAGAGTTTTATCATTGGCTCCCACCACTTATACTGGACCTTCAGCCTTTTAACTTAGACCAAGATGATCCAAAAATAGAGAAGACCAGAGAGGTACACACTTCAGTTCCTGTGCTGAGAGATGTTCTGAGAAGATCCTATTGTTTTGTCCCCCAGGTAACAGTGCTAAGGATCCTCTTCGCTATTCTATATCAGGCTGTCCTTCCACCAACTCCAAACCATGGGTGACCAGCTTTCTCTAAAACAAACACACCTTCGTTCTTTCACATGTCCAGCTGCAGCTGATCTGAGGGAAGTTCAGGCCAGACTTTCCACTCTACTGCCGGTGGACGTCGGCCAAGCTTTTGCAGCTTTGCTCCTTCTGTGCAATCCTGACATTGCAAATGCTACAGTTACAGCAGGCGGGTGGAGTTACAGGCTGCTCTGGAGGCCTCCAAGGACATAAAGCTCTGTGCCCGAGACCAGGCTCTTCCTCCACACTGCTGCTTCTCTGGGTTAAATTTCTCAGCTTAACGCAAACCTTGAATAATGGAAGATGTAATCAAAATGACACTCTTCCACACTGCAGTCTGAGTCCGAGCCCCAAAGTTTGTTGAACTGAAAAGAAGCGTGTTCCTCTGGAGTTTGTTCCCCCTCTTGCTACGGAAATAGCTTTTTTTTTTCTTTTTTTAACATTGCTGTGAGGACTGGGTTGCATTCAGCAGGTCTGGCAGCTCCATCAGTGGACGAATGCAGGTCTAGGAGACGTAGACCAACTGGCAGAATCTTGACAGATGGCCCCCCCTTTGTAGGTCCTCCAGAACATAGTGTACCTTCGATAACATCTCCCAGATTGTCTAAATGGAAGCTGAATTCTCCTTCTTTGTCTTCGTCTTCCGCTGCTTCTTCTCTGGGGCATGTCATGAGGTCTTCTGGGATGGTGTCAGCAGTGGAGAAGACCTTGAGGTGGCCTTCCATAAAGAGTGCTTCTTAGTTCTGCTTTCACAAGCACCAATGGCAATGCGAGCTCTAGGGGGGGAGAAAAGAAGAGAGAGAGAGAGAGAGAGAGAGCGAGAGAGAGAATGAGAAAAAGCAAGAGAGGAAGTTGGCTAAGGTCTTTTGCTCTAGGTTACTCCATCCCATCTGTGTAATAAGATAGCGAGGCTTGTAAAAGTGGGCAAGGAGAAACAAAAAAGAAAGAGAGAGAGAGAGAGAGAAAGAGGCCCTCTTCATGGCCTTGAGCAGCCACAAAATGGTGGCTGACCAGTGTCAGTGGTGCTGCGACGCTGCTGTGGCTGAGTGTGTGTGAAATGGAGTCCTGTGAGTGACGCTACGCTAGCGCTTGGACAGCCACCACTGCTCTGATGCAGAAGATAATTTCCTCAGCCAAGAGAGAGCGAGAGAGACACAGGGTCACCTCTTCACCGGCACTCACGAGATGGACCTTATCACTCTATCTCCAAGCAGAGATTTGGATGTTGTTATGCTATTTTTTTATGCTAACTAGCTTTAGGTGTTGTCAGTAGATCATTGATGATGATCTTTATCCCCATTTAAAAATTGCTGGGCAAGTTCAGGCCAGGTATTTGTTCACGCTTTAGGGTTTTCTGAAGAGGACTTCCAGAATCAGAGCTCAGTTTTATGAAACATAAAACATACATAATATTTCCTTATAAAAATCTTCTGGTTCTTTGGTAAAGTTCTCAATATTTTGCTTACGATGGAGTTACAATGCTGTTCCTGTGCTTTTTTTACACAGTTTATAAAGACGTTTTTGCGTAAGATTTTGTTATTCAAAATTTCAGCTTTCTCCCGCTCTTTGTCTTTTCCTCGTAACTTGTGTAGTATTAAATATTATAATTGTCATTTTATTTAGCGACAAAAAAAAATCTTAAAATTAAGTATCTATATGCTACATTCACTATAACTACCATCCAAATCATTCGTTGTTTGTAAGCACTTATCCAGTTCAGGGTGGCGGTGGGTCCGGAGACAGACAGTCACCCGGAGGAAACCCATGCAGACACAGGGAGAACACACCACACTCCTCACAGACAGTCACCCAGAGGAAACCCATGCAGACACAGGGAGAACACACCACACTCCTCACAGAAAGTCACCTGGAGGAAACCCATGCAGACACAGAGAGAAAACACCACACTCCTCACAGACAGTCACCCGGAGGAAACCCACACAGACACAGGGAGAACACACCACACTCCTCTCAGACAGTCACCCGGAGGAAACCCACGCAGACACAGGGAGAACACACCACACTCCTCACAGACAGTCACCCGGAGGAAACCCACGCAGACACAGGGAGAACACACCACACTCCTCACAGACAGTCACCTGGAGAAAACCCACGCAGACACAGGGAGAACACACCACACTCCTCACAGACAGTCACCCGGAGGAAACCCACGCAGACACAGGGAGAAACAGTTAAACAGTTGATTGTCACTGGGCGGTGTCTTTAAGACATATTTTTCACCATTTGTACCTGTTGACTTTAATCAAGAGGTGTTTTTCCACAGCATGATACCTACTCTACTTGACTCTACTCAGCTTTACTCTCTAGTCAATGGCGGCAGTAACGTTAAGCGTTGTTTACTCATTGTGTATTGGCGTGTTGATGTTGTTGTTGTTGTTGTTGGAACTGAACACAGCCTACAGCTTCATCATCAGTTCTAAAGAAACATCATTGTAATCACAGTTATAATTTTCAGCAGTTTTTTTTTCTCTATTCTGAGAAGCTTGAGTACCATTTCTGGCCGTTTTCAGTCGGACATTTCATCGCATCTCCTGAGATTCATGCTGAATCTGCCTCTTTCTGAGCAGACACTGGAGCCCCTTCGGTGAACACAAAGGTAAAGTCCCTAAAGGAAGGTTGTTTAAACCGCCGTCGGCCTTTGACTCATAAGCAGGAGAGAAGACGAGGAGCGTGTGATTCATCTGGAGGAATGCTACGGGGTATTATTCAGTATTAAAGGGTAGCTGAGGTGAAGTTAGCCATCTGCTACGGTTTCAAACTAGACCTTCCTGTTCAGGTTCCCAGACATCAAACAGCAAATTATAATTTCAGTAAAGGATTAGCATAAAGTCACAGCTGCCACTAATGGTATTTGTGAAGGAGAAGTCGAGCTTTAAGCTCTCCAAGTCATCGAAAGAGATGGTGGACTTGTTTGTTTGGATTTGTGTTGACGATGTTTGTTGGTAGTGCGGCTAATGCTAATGTTGTGAATGACCACCCTGACTAGCATCAGATCAAACATATACCGCACTTTGAAATGCCAGGCTCTGTCTGGATTGGTTGTGAAATGACTAGATAACTGACTAGAATCCAACTCTGTCCTGAAATAGCACCCACTCAGGTTGAGTGAGATCATGCCTCGTATAATTCCACCATTCTTCTGCACGATTAAATGACTGAGATGTGAACAACAGTGAATGAGAGTGATTATGTGTGAAATGCTCACAGTGGTGGTGAATGGAATCCGACGTTAGGGCTGGGCAATTAATAATAAAATAATTTTTAAAAATTAGAAATCAACATTTAGAAATTCTAATCGATGTAAACAGCGACTCGAAAATAAAACAGCTGGGTTTTCACTGGCTGTAAGCCATAATCTTCAACATTAAAAGAAATAAACGCTTGAAATAGATCACTCTGTTTGTAATGAATCTATACAATATGACATTCTAATTTATTGAGATGCACCTGTGTGAACAGTAATAATAAATTAAAGAGATGGACAAGCTTTGATATTGGAGCTTATTTACAGAACAAGACTCATCATAGTGTGAGGCAAAAAAAAGGCTGTCTGTGAGGAGTGTGGTGTGTTCTCCCTGTGTCCGCGTGGGTTTCCTCCGGGTGACTGTCTGTGAGGAGTGTGGTGTGTTCTCTCTGTGTCTGCGTGGGTTTCCTCCGGGTGACTGTCTGTGAGGAGTGTGGTGTGTTCTCCCTGTGTCTGTGTGGGTTTCCTCCGGGTGACTGTCTGTGAGGAGTGTGGTTTGTTCTCCCTGTGTCCACGTGGGTTTCCTCCAGGTGACTGTCTGTGAGGAGTGTGGTGTGTTCTCCCTGTGTCTGCGTGGGTTTCCTCTGGGTGACTGTCCGTGAGGAGTGTGGTGTGTTCTCTCTGTGTCTGCGTGGGTTTCCTCCGGGTGACTGTGTGTGAGGAGTGTGGTGTGTTCTCCCTGTGTCTGTGTGGGTTTCCTCTGGGTGACTGTGTGTGAGGAGTGTGTTGTGTTCTCCCTGTGTCCACGTGGGTTTCCTCCGGGTGACTGTCTGTGAGGAGTGTGGTGTGTTCTCCCTGTGTCTGCGTGGGTTTCCTCTGGGTGACTGTCTGTGAGGAGTGTGGTGTGTTCTCCCTGTGTCTGCGTGGGTTTCCTCTGGGGGACTGTGTGTGAGGAGTGTGTTGTGTTCTCCCTGTGTCTGCGTGGGTTTCCTCCAGGTGACTGTCTGTGAGGAGTGTGGTGTGTTCTCTCTGTGTCTGCGTGGGTTTCCTCCAGGTGCTCCGGTTTCCTCCTACAGTCCAAAAAACACACGTTGGTAGGTGTATTGGTGACTCAAATGTGTCCGTGGGTGTGAGTGTGTGTGTGTGTGTGTGTTGCCCTGTGAAGGACTGGCGCCCCCTCCAGGGTGTATTCCTGCCTTGCGCCCAATGATTCCAGGTAGGCTCTGGACCCACCGCGACCCTGAACTGGATAAGGGTTACAGATAATGGATGGATGGATATTAAGTATGGCACTATTCTGAGTGGAAACATCTTGAAACTTAGTTTGAATTGTGATAATGTCTTAATGTCACAGTTCTCTCTTTTATGTACAATACCTTACTGTGAAGCAAAGGGAGCTGCATATAGATAAATAAATATTAGATTTGAAATAATATATTTGCCCTGTTCTTACCTGCATCTAAACACAGATATCAGAACATTTACATTAGTTTCAGTTACACCTGTGCTATGTGATCTGACGAGGGACTTGTTTTTTTTTTATCAGCGGAAGAACAGCTAGCAGTACCAGTCTCGAAGGCCAGACCAGCACAAACAGGTCCTTTGTTACTGTCCCATATTTCTGACTACGAAGAAAGAAACTCACTGCTCTACAACCTTTTTCTTGTGTATGATCTGTTTTTGTTCTTTCTTTCTCATCACTGTTTTTTTCTTTTTTGTTTTTTTTAAGCATCACGAAGGTTAGAGGGCTGAAATCTGCTCTTTGGAAAGGGGGCTTGTGTTGGTTGCTTCTTTGAGATGTTAGTTGGTTAATGGTTGACCTAGTTCCGCTGCCATCTGGTTCCTGGAACGGATTTGCTGTGAAATAAAAGCCAATGATTTTTGGGGAAGAAGAAGATTACAGGCCATGTCATACTGGGAGATCCAGAGAGCCCTGTGTTATGAATATGAAAGCGATGTATGATTTGTACACGGTTACAGACTGGCGTTCAGTTCACTGCCCTGTTTCTGTGGCCGCATGAAGTCATTTCATGCTATTAAGTATCGCAACACTCGCAGCGTCCTACTTGCTGATGCTGTTGTGTTTTTGTCTGGAAAATGTATTTATCTGGGATGTCAAAGCAGCCTTAGAAACAGACTTGGGTTCAGTCTTATATCCATAGTTATATACAGTACCATTCCAACATGTAAATCGGCTGTTTTCAACAGTATAGAATCTGTTGATTTATCGGTATTTATGTGTTGCTATTATAAACCTGTCAAACCTGTCAACAACCAGGATCTAAAATGGCTAAGAAAGATATAAACAACCAGAAAGAAGTTGCATTAAATTGTCAATGTTTCATGATGTTTAAATGGCCTAAATTGGCTGTTTCTTGATGAACGGGTGTGTTCTCTCTCTGTCTTCATGGGTTTCCTCCTGGGGCTCCATCTTCCTACAACATTCCAAGAAAACAACCCCCACTCATGTTGGTAGATTGACTGGCTGTACAAAAGTGTCACCTGAGTGTGAGTGTGTGTGTGTGTGACTGGGTGAGTGTGTTGCGCCCAATGATTCCAGCTAGGCTTCAAATACACCATTACTTTTTTAATAAATCCTCTAAAAATACCTTTGTATGTGTAGTTCATGTAAATAGTGAACACGCCACCAGTTTTCAAAGTAAATATATTTTCTAAAGGTGCTATTGACATGAAATTCTCACCAGATGCCGGTAACAACCCGTTCCCATCAACACATGCAAAGAAATCAAACCTTAGATTTCATAAATTAAGTTATGTTTAATAATGAGACATGACACAGGGAAAAAGTATTGAACACATGAAGAAAGAGAGGTGGAAAATAACATGGAAAATCATGACACCAGCTGAAATCTACCAGTTATTAGAAAGCAATCCTGCCAATCAGTGCAAATTAATATTAGTTGGTTCAACTGATGGCTTATAAAAAGGTCTCATTACCAAGGTGCCACACAAGAAACATCTCAACATCTCGTGATGATAAAACCAGTAGCTCTCTCAAGACCTTTGCGACCGTGTTGTTGCAAAACACACTGATGGCATTGGTTATAGAGCACTGTTGGGGCCATCATCTGGAAGAGTTGTCCAAGAACCAAGGACCTGGAATCAGGAGGTACAGCTGCCACGGCCTGTATAAACGCTCACCGCGCAAGACTCCACTGCTGAAGGAAGAGCATGTTGAAGCATGTTTAAAGTTTGCTCAACGACATTTAGACAAGCCTGTGAAACACCGGGAGATCATAGTCCGGTCAGATGAGATCAAAGTTGAATTCTTTGGATGCCTTAATACACCCTGTGTTTGGAGGTCAAAAGGCACTGTATATCGTCCCAAAAACACCACACCAACAGTGACGTTTAGAGGTGGGAACATCACGGTGCAGGCAATGGCACCCTTCACATAACTGAAGGAAGATGAATGGAGACACTCTTGATTAAAATCTTGCTTTCTTTTTGTGAAAATGTGATCATGAATGGACCAATAGGAATGCTTTTCACATTGACTTCTATTGAAAATTAAGGCTTTTTCCTTCTGTATAAAAGTGTCAACAGGTGTCAGTGTGTGTTTGAGTGACTGGGTGAGTGTGTTGCGCCCAATGATTCCAGCTAGGCTCTGGACACACCATGACTCTGATTATGGTGAAGAGGTTTGGGGGGAGGGGATCCTCTAAAAATACTTTTTAATGACCAGTTTGCATCATATTGAATATTAATGAAATATTCAAATCCTCTTTGTGCATTCAGCAGGTGAATTCAAGCGGTTGAACAGTAGAGTAGATGTGAAAGAGGAGATAAAAGCAGAGGGACTTGAAAATCCAGACTGGTTCGTCCTGAAGAGCGGTGTCTTTTCCGCTGGTGTTTCGTCTCCTAGCAGTGGAACACTAGCATTGATTTCAGTCTGCAGTCAGAAACGTTGGCAGATCAGATCCAAGTGTCGTCTCACAGGCGTCTGACTTCCTAATTTCAGCTGAGGCACATGATCAGCAGGTTTGAGGAAGTTCTGCGAGGTGGCTCATGACCTTTGGTGATGGTTCCTGAGAGAACCCGGCGTTTTTCAAGATCTCTAAAGTCTCTCCGACTTTTCAGTTCCATCCTGTTACCATTAGCGGTAATATTCCCCTTGCTGCACTTGCTTGGAGCTTGTGGTTCAGCATTTCTGACAGAGGTGGGACGATATGGCAACAATATTACATGGTGATACGGGAAGCCATTTCCATCATTTGTATCACAATGTTGTTCCTGATGAGTTTGATGAATTGAAACAGACATAAACACAGTGATAGTTAATGCAGGACCAACAGTGACCCATTATGGTGCATCTTCAGCCTGCTAAATGTGAATGAGTGAGTGAATTTCTTGGATTGTGAGAAAACAACTTCAAATACTGAACTTTGGGAGTGTGGCTGTGGGTTATTCTGATAAACCGAAAGTAAGAAAGGTGTAACAAAGGCCACACTATATTTAGTTTTTCACACTTCTATGTCATTTCCTGTTGACTTTTCCTTTTCTTTCTTGAAGCTAAAAAAACGAATGCCTTTTAATGTACGTTTATATTAATCTATTATTGGCATCGATCCACAGTTTCCATATTAGTCTCAGACAAGTAAGAACTTCAGAACAAATGCAGGAATCTTTCTGTCCTGAAAAAAAGGCACCATTTTTTTTTCAGAAAGGTCTTATTGAGGTCATTGGCACTCTTTTTCTTTGCCAAAACAGAGTCCACCAAACTGTGACTGTCTCCAGGGTGGTCCCAGACTCATCTGCAAAAGGTTCATCTTCAACATGCAGGCCACGGTGTGGCAGTGGTTATTTCTGTTGCTTGCGTAACCTTTGTGCGCTCAGTAGGGGCATCGTATCCAAACCCAAACCAAAATAACTCCTGAAGTGAGTGTCAGGAAGTTCTCCTCAAAGTCTCGTTGGTCGCTGTGTGATATTTGCGGAGGAGAACCACAACAAGGAGACAGAGGCAACTGAAAGGAGCTTGGCAAGTACAAATATTGTGTGGGTTCTCCAGAGGTACGACCAGTATGAATCACAAGTGGTGATATGCAAACATTGTTTTCTAGCTGTTCAGAACTTGTCTGGACTGCACTCCATAACTCTAGGGAACTCCTCTGTTCCTGTGTTTCACAACCCGAGGGTTTATAGACTTTTAGCCCATGCTTGACATTGAGCCTGATGACTCTAGGCTCATGTGCAGCTGCTCCAGGTTTTGAGTGAAGGCAGAGCCGTCGCTGTTCAGCATAAATGACGGAGAACGTGCTTCTAATTATATCAAGAATGCAAGTGATGGCATGTGGAGAGAAGATGGTCAGAATAGAACCTGGCTCATGATGAACTGAAGGCCTGGCCTGATGTGTATGCATGGGCTACCGTCCAAATCTGTGTTTTCACTGGTGGCCAGCGATGAATGTCCTTTAGAAATGTGACAGAGTGAGGTGGCAAAGGACAAATCCAAGGACAAGATTTTGAACTGGTAAATAATTCAGCACCAATCACCAAGCTCCTCGGCTACATTTCAGCTGAAAATGGTGGCCAAACCGTTGCTTTAAGAGCACAGGGTAAGAGGAAGAGACTTGTCTGGGTCTCAAACCACAGGAACTGGATGTTTGAGGAGCCTTGTGGAGTCTAAATTTAAATGGTTTTAAATGTGTAGAGCCTGGGAGAGACATTAGCACCGTGTGGGTTTGGTTTTGCTGGAGATTTTTTAGCATCAGAACCCTGCACCTCCAGCAGGATTCCAGCTCACTAAGCAGGGCTTCATTATCCAGAAGGATAACAGAACAGGAAACTGTTTCCAGTGTCCAGATCAAAATGTCTGTTCAAAAAACTACTCCAGTGAGTTGTGTTGTGGTCAGTGGAACGTCTTAGAACATCCATCCGCATAGGAACTGAGAGGCTAAAAGTGGATTTTTATTCAAAGTTTCCTTGCCTCAGCCACCGCAACGTACCAGCTCCACCATTTAAGGTGGAACAGAAGATTCAACTAAGGCATTTTCTCAGATTGTTTAGGATTCTTCCCTCTTTGGTCTAAACCCACCAGGAACACTGTGCTACAACAGTAAACATCCTTGGACAAGACTTCTAATTTTCTGAACCTTTATTATTAAAAATGAATTGTACTTTAGATAAGATCTACATTAAAGCAACACTATAAAAATGACAGCTTCAAAGTCATGGTGATGCTCCATTGACCTGTAATAGGGAGAGTAGTCTGGGCTCAGCACTATGAAAGAAAACCGCACTATGTAGCTTTTGGTGGAGCGTAGGAAACCACCCCTCTCTTCCCTCCTTCCCTCTGCACTGGGCTATAGATGGCTATATTGTTGTTGTTTGTTACTGTAGAGTGTATTCATCAGTTGTGTTTTGTCATTTTCTATCCTCCATTTTGAGAAGTTCAAATCTGTTTCAAAATGAAGAGAGTAAATACCTTTTAAAGTATGAATATACCTTCTAGCTTCAGCTAACTCCAACTCTGGTTGAACCTACCAAGTCTGAGTCTTTGGTTATCTCCTTGGAAACAAGGCATGGTCCCTTTAGGTGCGGTGGGAGGTGGTTGAGAAACTAACCCATGTGAAGAGTTGAATTTATTCAGGACCTCCTTCACATTGAGAGGAGCTAGTGGAGGTGGTTGAGGCGTCTGATCTCCCGGTTAGCCTGGGAACGTCTGGGGATCCCCTGGTTGAAGTTGTGGGAGATTCCTGGGCTTCTTTGTCTGTGACTCTGAAGTGGATTAAGCGGAAAAGGTGGTGATGATGATGATTCATGGTTTTGATGTTTTGAAAAGTATGAATCTACGATGGAGAAATAATAAAATAAAGAAAAAAACATTGACTTACAAGGTGTGTCCAAAGTTTTGACTGGTTTCGTAGCATGTGGATAGCATGTTAGCGCAACAGGTAGTTTCACTGTCATACAGGGTCAATACTTTTAAGAAGTTTGGTGTGTTCTCCCTGTGTCTGTGTGGGTTTCTTCCATGTTCTCCGTTTGGCTCCCACAGTCCAAACACACATGGGGGTCGGTGGATGGGTTGTGCAGATGTGAGTGTGTAAAGGACTGGGTGAGTGTGTGATGCCCACAGGAACCCTGAACAGGATGAAGTGTTTACAGAAAATGAATAAATGAATGACTTCAAGATTCCAGTACAGAGTTGCATCATATGCGCCTATTACAGAGAAGAACTTCAGAGGTGCTGCTGAGGTGGAACTGACAACAATCATTTTTATTTTTGTATTTTAAGCCATTTTTTAATTACAACAAACCATGCATTTCAGGTGTTAATGAAAAGGCAAGGTCTTAGGGTGTAGTTACTCTTTAAAGGTCTGAGATGTTCTAACCCACTCAGGGCCTCTCAGTGTTCCTCAGAGCGGAGAACATTCCACAGACACATGTAAAGTGATTCACGTTGTCGGCCCCCTGGGGCCTTTCGGCCTCCAGAAGAGGCCTTAAGAGTAAGCATTAGTTACGGAGTCATCGCTTTGTGTCACCAACTGCTGCGTCAGGTCGAGAATCTGCAGAAGTGTGGGTCGGGCTGATCTTCAGTCGTATCCGAGGTTCATGTTAGAAACAAGGGATACGATTAATCACATTTTTATAATATCGTTATGTAACTCCCCACAATAAACTTACTGCTAACAATGCAAATCAAAACATCACACACACACACACAGCATTAGAGTTAGAGTTAGACTATGTTAATTATTAATCATGGCGTTAGGTTCAGTGAGAGTTTCCATAAACTGGGTTTAACCGACACATGGAGTAACTTTCAGAACTGAACACACACAGCATGAATCAGAAGGTGCTGTGTCAAAAAATCTGCTAAACAGGAAATATTATTCAAATCTGATGATGTTTTCATTCACGCTGCTAAATTCACAGACGCAGCTATTGTCCGAATAAACCTGCATCACTATAAGGAACATTTAGAATAAAATATAAATATGTTTAATTGTTTTTGTAAGCTTTATATAAACACATTTGTTTCAGCTATTACAGGAAACAAAAGAAAACCACAGGAACAAACCAGAGGATGTTTGCTAAGAATAAGTCTATTTTAAAACTGATATCAGTATTTGTTTTAGAGAAAACTAATCTCATAATTAAGTGTCTAAATTCATATCAAATATGATTTATTTATGTCATATTTGTGACTATTGTATGTTATACTGTGCAGCTGTGATTTTTGAGTGCCTTAATGCTGTCAAGGATGTGACTGAAACGGCAGTAGCTTCTGTGCTAAAGAGGTTGAAGTAGGTATTAGCAGTTAGCTTTATTGCTAGCTATCGTTAGCTATGTTCAGGAACAGTAAAAATACATATATGTTTTTGTATCTGTAGGTCTTTTGTCCACTGAGAAGAACAGGGTCGAATCATTATTCAGTGTTGTGCCAGTTAGCTCTAGTGCTAGCATCAACTGCTCAGCACAATAAGCTTTTGTTTTTAAGCTTTCAAGTTGCTTATTCTCAGTTTACACAACAGAAAACAGATATATTAATAAACATAATAATAATTAATAAACCGTTTTCGTGATCATTACATTTAATGTCCATATCATTTAGTCCAGAAGTTAAGGAGATGACAATATGGATCGCCATTAATCGGCAGGTTCTTCTAGTTCATTGATGTCACTGCAATGGGTTTTTCCTGTTTGTTTTCAGACAACCCTTCTGTCACAGTGTTTGTGAAGAGAAATATGTTGATTGACCCAGTCCTCCAGCGTCTGGCATTTTACATAATGTGATCCATAATGTTATGTAATGGCCTGGTGTGGGCAAACTCAGCCTCAGAACCATGCTCCCACACTGGTCTGCTTGCTGATGGTGTTTTGGTGTTGACTAAGGCTTAATAAAGCTTAATGAATTTGAAATAGATGAGTATCACTGACGTGATGATCTTAAAGTGATTGCTATAATGAAGTTATAGTGGTAATGTAGTAAATCAAGCTAGTTACAGATTTTCAGTTTTAGCTGTGGAGCTACAAGGCTAATGTAGCTAACAAGTATTTGAAACAGTCATTACTATGAGGCTAATAGCTAGCATGTAATAATCACATAGCATATTATATAATCAATGCACACTTTTCATCAATCGTGGAGTTGTTTTTTCTTGGACAAGACTCAAGGGGCTGCTACTAGTTATAGTTGTGCCAATTTTACTTTAGCTAAAATTGCTATAATATCACTTACAGTTTTATAAGCTTTTGAACATTTATGGTTCCATTAGGGTTTTTCTTGGTCTCAAGGTTTGAATCTCCATTTTTTTTAGCGTTTTGGAGAAAACCAAGCTTACAGTCACAGTTTATATTATAACATATTTATAATATTTATATTTATATATCGGCACGGTGGCGCAGCAGGTAGTGTTGCAGTCACACAGCTCCAGGAACCTGGAGGTTGTGGGTTCGATTCCCGCTCCGGGTGACTGTCTGTGAGGAGTTGGTGTGTTCTCCCCGTGTCCGCGTGGGTTTCCTCCGGGTGCTCCGGTTTCCTCCCACAGTCCAAAAACACACGTTGCAGGTGGATTGGCGACTCGAAAGTGTCCGTAGGTGTGAGTGTGTGAGTGAATGTGTGTGTGTCTGTGTTGCCCTGTGAAGGACTGGCGCCCCCTCCAGGGTGTATACCCGCCTTGCGCCCGATGATTCCAGGTAGGCTCTGGACCCCCCGCGACCCTAACTTGGATAAGCGGTTACAGATAATGGATGGATGGATATTTATATATCACATATAATTAAAGGGACTGTAAAATATGACAGTTTTGCTCATATGTGTGAATATATTATATTATATTTCTCTACTAAGAAAACTGAGTGCCTGAATGTTGTCAGAAATGTCACTGAGACAGCATTAGCTTAACTGCTAATGAGGCTGATGTTAGCAGTAGCTATTAGCTTTATTGCTATTTGATGTTAGCCAATTTAAGAAACAGTGAAACTAAATTCCTCTGTCAAATTTACGTGCTGACACTTCATCCACTGAGGAGAATGAGGTTGAGCAGCATTCAGTGTTGTGCCAGATAGCTCTAGCGTTAGCATTGGCTGCTTATTAACACAGACCTACTAGTTTCTTTCTTCCCTTTTGTTTAAAACAGCGGCCCGATGCTAAAGTTGTTTCAAGTCTTTTTATAGGCAATTAATAGATTTACTAAAGAGTTACAAGACACCCGCATGATATAATAACGGCCCTTGGTCGTGTGGATCTTTGCTGTTTTTCTCATGGTCTGTGAATGTAAATCTGGACAAACATTAGACTCCAATTTTCTCAATCATTCCATCATTATTTCTCACCGAGGGTTGATTAGACGTGTCTGCTGAAACACGCATTATGACGGATGTGAATCTCCAGCCAGATAGTGTAATCTGCTCCTCTCTCCAAACCCCCTCCTCCTCCTTTTCCACTCCCTCTCTTCTCTGCTGGGCCGTGGTTAAGGACAGAACCCCTGTGCTGTAATCAGCTTACTGCTGGCTTACTGAAGGCCGAGTTTGGAGGAGCAGCTGCTGTGGCCGGTGGGTTTTTTTTTTTTTTTTTTTTTTTTGTGTGTGTGTGGAGGGAGTGACCAAGCGGTTGGTGATTAACGAATGTCAGTAGACTTTGGAATGAGAAGCAGTCAGACGGCTGTCTGTCCTCTATGTGTGCAGAGAGAAAGAGAGAGAGGGAGAGACTCCCAGGTGGCCGGGGCAGGCTGGCATGCTCCCCACTTCACAACCCGCCCCCCAGCGCCCTTTCTATTCTCTTCATTCTCTCTCTCTCTCTCTCTCTCTCTCTCTCTCTCTCTCTCTCTCCCCATCTTGTAGCCTTCTGTGTCACTCTCGCTCTCTCCATTCTCCAATCTTCTCATCTCCATGATTCCATCCCACGCTTCCTCCATTCTTTTCTCCACTTTTCTACTTTGTTGCTTTCTAATTCTCCAACTGTTTTCTCACTGTTTGTATCTCTCCCTTCCTTTCCTTTTCCTTCTGGCCCTCCTTCAGGCCTCCATTGTTCCACATACCTGTCCATTATAGTTCTACTACTTTTACTTGCTCTTCTCTCTCTCTCTCTCTCTCTCTCTGTCTCTCTCTCTCTCGCTCTTTCTCTCAGTGGTTTCCACCTCTGATTGTCTGGTTCTTTCACTCTATCTACCTCTCCATTCATTCTCTCTCGCTCTTTCTTGGTCGTACTGGTCTCCTCTCGCTAGCTTAATTTCTTTTACCCTGTTTTATTATGTGATCATCAACTTGTTTCCTCTCTCTCTCTCTCTCTCTCTCTCTCTCTCTCTCTCTCTCTCTCTCTCTTCTGCTCCTCACCCCAAGGCTGCAGATGTTTTCTGAGCTTTTGAAAAAAGAGGAAGTTCAGACATGCTTTGCATTTTTCGACCCCCTTGTGGAGCTTAGCTGGCAGTTCCCAAAAAAAAAAAAAAAAAAAAAAAACCCTGATTATTTATATTTTGCCTGGTTTCTGAAGAAGCGAGTGTCCTCCTGACCCCATCCAGAGGCTGTAATATGTATGGGATATAGTTTGTGCTATTTTTCTGTGGAAGGACTTGGGTACCATGCATCTGGCAGTTAGATTTCTCTGTCAGCAGCTCTCCAGAGTCTGCGAGGAAGCTCCAGTCCGTGGGTCCATGTTGTGTGCAGCTTCAACACCTAAAATGGCTGCTCTTCAAGCTCAGAAGGACCTGCAGTGATCACGTCTGTCAGATGAAAAGGCGTAGAGGTTTCACCTCATTAGACTGGCGGAGCTGAACCAGAAAAGGACAGCTCGCTACTCTAGTGAGCAAAAGTGAGAGACCGCCTTTGATTTCCACTTGAAACAACCTTAAGTTCGAGCTGTGCATTTTCTAAATTAGATATCTGTGATCAGTCAGATTTCACTGGTTTAGGGACTTACCTTACACTCATTGTCCAATTGATCAGCTCCACTGACCACACAGGAGCACTTTGTAGTTCTACACTTTCAGACTGAAGTCCACCCGTTGCTCTGCATACTTTATTATCCCCACAAGACACTCACAGAGTAGGTGTGATGTGGTGGTGGATCATTCTCAGCGCTGCAGTGACACTGACGTGGTGGTGGTGTGTTAGTGTGTGTGGTGCTGGTGTAGAGTGGATCAGACACAGCAGTGCTGCTGGAGTTTAAACCCCTCAGTGTCTGGACTGAGAACAGTCCACCGACCAAAAATACCCAGCCGACAGCGTCCTGTGTCACTGATGAAGGACTAGAGGACGAGCGACACACACTGTGCAGCGACAGACGAGCTACTGTCTCTGACTTTACATCTACAAGGTGGACCAACGAGGGAGGAGTGTCTCACAGAGTGGACAGAGAGTGGACACAGGGTTTAAAAACTCCAGCAGCACTGCTGTGTCTGATCCACTCTACACCAGCACAACAGTGAGTGTAGTTCAGTGTGTATAAAGCTTTCATCATTGAGAAATAGATACGTCTGAACCAGTAGCTGTAAAGTTCTCAGAGGAACTGAAAGCACGGCTCCTGAAAAGAATAGAAGCTCTAAGACAGGTAAAGGGTGGTCTCAAACGGGTCCTCCTGACATGTGATGAAGCTTGGCATCGAGCATATCTTTGCTCGGCGTTCCAACAGATCAGGGTGGAGCTTGTCACTGGGGCTGTAACCCGACCTGCGGAGACAATGCGTGGACTGGGCCTCTTTCAGACTTCAGACGCTAGCAGGGTTTGTTCGGAACGGACGCTCAGCCTTACGTTTTGAGGCCAGAGGTGCTTCTCAGTAGCTGAGAGGGCTCATGTGACTGTGTGCTCACCTACAAGGAATTTACACCATTCAATCTTCTCACTCGAGCTGCTTTTCTGCCCCTGGTAATAACGTGATGCTCAGTTTTCTTAAAGAAGCCTTTACAAATTATTATTTTTCACAGTGTTATTTATTATTATTATTATTATTATTATTATTATTATTATTATTATTATTATTATTTTAAGCTTTTGTTCATGTTACAGGGGTTGATTCTAATGTTGGGTTTGCATTGTTCAGTTCTCCTGTTTTAGTTCTGCTTCACATTAAATTCATAATATATATTAGAAATAATGCGGCATTGTGCTGCTCAGGTTTCCCCCTACAGTCTGAAAACACACGATGGAAGATGGAGTGGGTGAGTGACTGGGGGAGTGTGTGTCTGTGACTGGGTGAGTGTGTAAATGACTGGGTGAGCGTGTGAGTGACTGGGTGAGTGTGTAAATGACAGGGTGAGTGTGTGATTGACTGGGTGAGTGTGTAAATGACTGGGTGAGTGTGTGAGTGACTGGGTGAGTGTGTAAATGACAGGGTGAGTGTGTGAGTGACAGGGTGAGTGTGTAAATGACTGGGTGAGTGTGTGAGTGACTGTGTGAGTGTGTGAAACTGTCCACAGGTGTGAGTGTGTGAGTGACTGGGTGAGTGTGTGAAACTGTCCACAGGTGTGAGTGTGTGAGTGACTGGGGGTGTGTGTGTGTGACTGGGTGAGTGTGTAAATGACTGGGTGAGTGTGTGAGTGACTGGGTGAGTGTGTGAAACTGTCCACAGGTGTGAGTGTGTGAGTGACTGGGTGAGTGTGTGAAACTGTCCACAGGTGTGAGTGACTGGGTGAGTGTGTGAAACTGTCCACAGGTGTGAGTGTGTGAGTGACTGGGTGAGTGTGTGAGTGACTGGGTGAGTGTGTGAAACTGTCCACAGGTGTGAGTGTGTGAGTGACTGGGTGAGTGTGTGAAACTGTCCACAGGTGTGAGTGTGTGAGTGACTGGGTGAGTGTGTGAAACTGTCCACAGGTGTGAGTGTGTGAGTGACTGGGTGAGTGTGTGAAACTGTCCACAGGTGTGAGTGTGTGAGTGACTGGGTGAGTGTGTGAGTGACTGGGGGTGTGTGTGTGTGACTGGGTGAGTGTGTAAATGACTGGGTGAGTGTGTGAGTGACTGGATGAGTGTGTGAAACTGTCCACAGGTGTGAGTGTGTGAGTGACTGGGTGAGTGTGTGAAACTGTCCACAGGTGTGAGTGTGTGAGTGACTGGGTGAGTGTGTGAGTGACATAGTGAGTGTGTTAAACTGTCCACAGGTGTGAGTGTGTGAGTGACTGGGTGAATGTGTGAGTGACAGGATGAGTGTGTGAAACTGTCCACAGGTATGTGTGTGTGAGTGACTGGGTGAGTGTGTAAATGACAGGGTGAGTGTGTGAGTGACTGGGTGAGTGTGTAAATGACTGGGTGAGTCTGTGAGTGACTGGGGGAGTGTGTGTGTGACTGGGTGAGTGTGTAAATGACTGTGTGAGTGTGTGAAACTGTCCACAGGTGTGAGTGACTGGGTGAGTGTGTGAAACTGTCCACAGGTGTGAGTGTGTGAGTGACTGGGTGAGTGTGTGAGTGACTGGGTGTGTGTGTGTGTGTGACTGGATGAGTGTGTGAAACTGTCCACAGGTGTGAGTGTATGAGTGACATAGTGAGTGTGTTAAACTGTCCACAGGTGTGAGTGTGTGAGTGACTGGGTGAGTGTGTGAGTGACATAGTGAGTGTGTTAAACTGTCCACAGGTGTGAGTGTGTGAGTGACTGGGTGAGTGTGTGAGTGACTGGGTGAGTGTGTTTAACTATCCACAGGTGTGAGTGTGTGAGTGACAGGGTGAGTGTGTGAAACTGTCCACAGGTGTGTGTGTGTGTGAGTGACTGGGTGAGTGTGTGAAACTGTCCACAGGTGTGTGTGTGTGTGAGTGACTGGGTGAGTGTGTGAAACTGTCCACAGGTTATTAGTGACTGGGTGAGTGTGTGAAACTGTCCACAGGTGTGAGTGTGTGAGTGACTGGGTGAGTGTGTGAAACTGTCCACAGGTGTGAGTGACTGGGTGAGTGTGTGAAACTGTCCACAGGTGTGAGTGTGTGAGTGACTGAGTGAGTGTGTGAAACTGTCCACAGGTGTGTGTGTGAGTGACTGGGTGAGTGTGTGAAACTGTCCACAGGTGTGAGTGTGTGAGTGACTGGGTGAGTGTGTGAAACTGTCCACAGGTGTGAGTGACTGGGTGAGTGTGTGAAACTGTCCACAGGTGTGTGTGTGAGTGACAGGGTGAGTGTGTGAAACTGTCCACAGGTGTGTGTGTGAGTGACTGGGTGAGTGTGTGAAACTGTCCACAGGTGTGAGTGTTTGAGTGACTGGGTGAGTGTGTGAAACTGTCCACAGGTGTGTGTGTGTGAGTGACTGGGTGAGTGTGTGAAACTGTCCAAAAACGAGAGCGTGTGAGTGACTGGGTGAGTGTGTGAAACTGTCCACAGGTGTGTGTGTGTGTGTGAGTGACAGGGTGAGTGTGTAAGTGACTGGGTGAGTGTGTGATGGCCTACGACAGACTGAAGCCCTGTCAATGGTGTGTCTAAGTCTGGGACCACTGGGACCTTGACTAAGATGAAGCAGTTACAGAGTATGAATGAATGAATCAAGGGTAAAAATACTTTGAAAGGCCTCCTCTCCATCCAGTGTTTCTTTCCAAATAAAGGATCTTGTTCACTTTGCTGTTCCTGGAATGTGATAGACTAGGTCTTGTGGTATTTCTGTGAGGCTCTGATTGCATTCAGCCATAACTTGAGCATTTGCAAGGTGGGGTCCTGGATTAAT
Source organism: Hoplias malabaricus (assembly GCF_029633855.1). Taxonomy (NCBI): domain Eukaryota; kingdom Metazoa; phylum Chordata; class Actinopteri; order Characiformes; family Erythrinidae; genus Hoplias; species Hoplias malabaricus. The sequence continues at coordinate 32,650,712 of NC_089814.1, read as the reverse complement.
AGTGTAGCTTACCAAGACTGTGGAGTAAAAACTCTGTAACACATGGCCTTGAGTGGCTTACTGCTTTCGCAGGGAAAACACTTGGCAACACATAATGTGATTGATGATTGTGCTCGTACATCAGTGATATTACTGAATAAAACCCCTGCCTCGGTTATGTTCGGTAAATCCAAGCTGTGGCCTTGTTTGTAGCAAGTTGAAAGCCTTGCGCGTGCACCTCATGGCCTCGTATCCTTGTATCCATGTCCCTGACTCTGTAACATTCTTGTTTATTAGCCCAAGCTGTGGATCTTCCAGGCTTTTATAAGTCCGTTTGCCTCAGAGTGAGGCTAGGGTTGATTCTGGATTGGGGGGTGGTTAGTTTGTTTTTGTTTTATTTTGTTTAAAAAAAAAAGATTTCAAGGCCATGAAAGAATGTGGAACACCTACGTAATGCTTAATACGTGTGATGTTCATTGACATCTGTGCTCTCCTGGTGAAACCAGCCCCAAGTGTGTGCTCTGGTGTATTTTCCTGCCAAGGCTAACGGATTACAACTAAACTATGCAGATTTCAAAAGTGCCCAAGCCTGCAGTAGAGGACTTAATTTCACATCCTTACCACCCAGGAGCACTACAACCCTTGCACCATATTAGGGCCGCATACTGTATCCCCTGCTTCTGTTCACTTACTAAATAGAGAGATGCACTAGAGCTGGGCGATGTGGTTAAAAAACGATATCACGATCAGTTTTTCTGATAATAAATCTCGATATTTATCATGATGTAAAATTTTGAAACACTGACAGTTTTTACAGGGCATTCTTCTAAAAATGGAAACTGAATACTCCACATGTTCTTTATTAGATAATATTAACATCAATATCTGAACATAATATACAGAATATGCACATATTATGCAAAGCACTTAAATCCACAGGGTAGGATTTCACTAGAACAATGTAAATCAGTTTAATTACCCTCTCCGGGTCATGAAAAACTCACTTCTAATCATGAAAAAAAGTCATCTGTTATCTGTGTTTTGTCGTGAAAACATTCTGAGGGCATTAGCACCTCAAGCTTTTGAAGAATTAGAAAGACTAACATGATCAATTAAAAGATAAAAACGAATAAATAAATAAATAATCATGCCCAACTGTTACACTTCACCCATTAGAAGAGTTGTATTTCATGTTTTCATGCAAGCATTTCACAGGAGGAAAATTACATTTGCACAAAGTTAAACCCACCTTATGTGTGGAGAGTCCACCTTGTGAGAGCCAGAGCAGACACGCAGACACAGAGAGAACACACCACACTCCTCACAGACAGTCACCCGGAGGAAACCCACGCAGACACAGAGAGAACACACCACACTCCTCACAGACAGTCACCTGGAGGAAACCCACGCAGACACAGGGAGAACACACCACACTCCTCACAGACAGTCACCCGGAGGAAACCCATGCAGACACAGGGAGAACACACCACACTCCTCACAGACAGTCACCCTGAGGAAACCCACGCAGACACAGGGAGAACACACCACACTCCTCACAGACAGTCACCCGGAGGAAACACACGCAGACACAGGGAGAACACACCACACTCCTCACAGACAGTCACCCGGAGGAAACCCACGCAGGCACAGGGAGAACACACCACACTCCTCACAGACAGTCACCCGGAGGAAACCCACGCAGACACAGGGAGAACACACCACACTCCTCACAGACAGTCACCTGGAGGAAACCCACGCAGACACAGAGAGAACACACCACACTCCTCACAGACAGTCACCCAGAGGAAACCCACGCAGACACAGGGAGAACACACCACACTCCTCACAGACAGTCACCCGGAGGAAACCCACGCAGACACAGGGAGAACACACCACACCCGGAGCAGGACTAGAACGCACAACCTGCAGGACCCTTGAGCTGTGACAGAGACACTACCAGTTACATCAAATAATATATTTAATTATTATTCTTAATACACACACGAGCATTGAATTAAATTTATTATAGTCTTGTTTACGTTCTAATGTTCATATTTTATCATCGTTATGTAGCAAAAATGTAGCGTGAAACAAATCAAGAGCCAGCCCTGTAATGCATGAACATACTCTGACTGGTGTAGAATTTTTGATTATCATTTGTACTGATATGTGTAAGTGATCGTAAGTGATATTATCAAAAGTGTCATTGAGTTTGTGCAGGGGCTGAAGAAGTTGCTGCAGCTGGCCATTGATTTTGGTGTCAAATATGTTTCAAAATTTTACTTTCCAGACAACTCCCATTTGTCCAAACTAGTCTTCTCCCTGTATGAACCAATCTGCCGTTGCGTTAAAAATGACTTCTCCACTGGCCATTTTATCAGCTCTGCTGACCATACAGCTGCGTTTTGTAGTTCTAAAATTACAGGCTGCAGTCCATCTGTTGCTCTGCTTCTTTGTCAGCCCCCTTTCATCCTGTTCTTCAGTGCGCTCTTACAGTAAGTGTAGCCGACAAAACGGACTTACAACAAGGGGGTTGTTTTAATTTAGTGGCGGATCGATTTTTATGTATGCAGAAGTAATGCGATATTATATCTGCCTAATATACATAGCGCACATCATCTTTCATCTTCTCAGTGGGGTTTTCACAATTTTCCTTGTTGCACACTACACTCACTCCATTTCTCCAGGGAAAGACCTCCACAAAATATGTCAGAGATCTGTGTCACAGTGGCACGAATCCGTGCTGAAAATGGCAGCCGTCCATATTTTAATGAAAAAATATTGATCCGAAACACACCAAAAAAAAAAGATAATCACACTTCGTGAAGCTGATAATAGGTCTTTGTTGACGGACATTGATTAATTCTGCCACAGGGTGCTCCCGGGGCACAAAGCATAATTATGCCACCTCCAAGAGATGGTCCCATAATCCTTCATGTTTGCATGGCAACCTCAGGGCCCAGAGCTGTCTTCATCCCTCTCTGGATTCGCTCAATCTTATTTCAGAAGGGCTTGATGCAATCTGACGGAATTGTCTGATGTAAATACGGAGACACACTGGTGTTCTCCAGCTGCGGCTTATCCCAAGGTAATAAAAAAAAGGGAACAAATCAGCCCATAATCCCTCTTCAACTGTTGTTCTTGGAACAGGCCATCCATTCAACCCCAAAACAGAGAGAAAAGATTCTTATGTGTCACATATTGTCAGCATTCAAGACCCTTGAATGATATGATACTTCTTTGGAATTTAAGCTCATTATGCTTTATCTCTTTCTTCTCTCTTGGTCTCTCTCCAGCTGTCCCTGATTTTCCAGGGAGGCCTTAGCGATGGAGGTGCTACAATGCGACGGCTGTGACTTCCGTGCCGACTCCAATGACGAGCTGAAGTCGCACATTCAGGACGTCCACACTGCCTTCTTGCAGCCCACGGAGGTTGGGGATGGGTCACTGCAACAGTCAAGGTCCAATTCCTTAAATTCCCTCAGTCACACAGAGGAGGATGAGGAGGACCTGACCAGTAACGAATATGAGTTGCCACACAAGGAAGCAGGTGCCTCTTAATGGTGTCTGTGCTCCATGCATTTCACATGTGAATCCAGTGTTTGTAAAATGGTTTTAATGAGCATTTATTTTAGTTTTATGGTGGCATTAAGCAAAATGTAATAGTAATTCATACCATTGTAGAATAGATGATATCTGGCTTAATGTGTGCCATGTGAAATAAAATTTTGCCTCTAGTGTTCATTGGGAAAATACATAACTGTTGGGTTTCTCGGTTTCTGTTTCAGGCCTCAACTCTTTTGACTCAGATTTGTCAAGTTCAAACCAAACAACATCCAGCCAGTCCAGCAAGACAACAAACCCGTTTTTCCAGTGCAAGTTCTGCGTTCGCTACTTTAGATCAAAATCTCTCCTCAATGAGCACACTAGGAAGGTCCATGGCATTGCAGGAGGAGCTTCTCCGGGCGATGGCAATTCACTCAATGCTTCCAAGCAGTCCGCCTTCAATGCTACGATGGATGATGGCATAGAAAAGGTGTACTCCTGTCAGTATTGCACATACAAGTCTCCTCGCAAAGCCAGAATCTTGAAACATCAGAGGATGTATCATAAAGACACTTTGGTAGGACATTCAGAGTCTGCTGCTGACGCAGAACCTGATACAGAGACTATGGATGCGGACTCTGATGCCTTGTCTTCAGAAGAACATTGCGAGGAGGCTCAAGATGTTCTTGCAGAGCATAATATTCTGGATTCCATGATCAAAACCCAAACCAGAGATGGTTTCAGCTGTGAGTGGTGTGGCTTTCAGACCTTGCAGAGGCAGCGCTTATGCGATCACATGATGAAGAAGCATCGCAACATGGTGAAGATCATGGTATCTTTGAAGAAGCCTAAGGGAGATGAGGGAAGTGCAGGATCCTCCAAATCCGCGTCTCCTTTATCACCAAGAAGCACTCCAACGTCCAACTTAATATCAAACGATCTGAGCGGACATGAAGTATCCGTAACTAATGTTTCGTCTTTGAAAGGGAAGGCCACATCAGGGCTGTCGAGTTTTCAGTATTCCCAAATCACAATGAAAGTACCCAACAGCACAGGATCTTCCATATTGTCAGAGAGGTCGACATTCGCAGCGTCTGACATCTCCAACTCTGCAGTAGACTTGGATTCCAGCGTTATGAATGATTCAAGAAGCAGCTCTGATGGCGAACTCTGTGACATGGATGATCCCAATTACACTGACCCATTGTCAGCTGAGGATTCTGCTAAGCTGCTTTTGTCAGAGGAGGATAATAAATTGCTGGAGACTAAAGGGATTCCAATCAGAAGACATCTGAATAGGTTCCAGTGCCCCTTCTGCTCCTTCTTGACAACACATCGCCGGAGCATCTCTCGGCACATAGAGAACATCCACCTGTCCGGCAAAACCACTTTGTACAAATGTGATGAGTGCCCGTTTCTTTGCACCAGTAGTCTAAAACTCACTGCACACAAGCAATGTCATGGTGGCTCCTCTGAATGGGACACCATGGACCTAACAAACGAAAGCCCAGATACTCAAAAAGAAGTCTCCGAACCCGTGAACGGAGGGAATGGCAGCTCCAAAATGAATGGGAAGAAATTCACTGCTGTAGATGAGCAGCAAAACTCTCATCATTGTGCACTCTGTAACTTTTCTACAGCAACACTGAAAGGCTTACGTGTCCACCAGCAACATAAGCACTCGTACTGCGATGAGATTCAAGGCTCAGGTCAAGAGGGCTCATCAAATGAGCAGCAAGATTCTGAGACTGAATCATACAACTCATTAAATTTTGTGCAAAAAACTCAAACGTCAATCCTTGGGTTTTCCTCCAGAAAGCACCTTATTGGAAAAACGGCCAGGAAGTCTATCAATGACCTGCCACTGGATCTGTCGCCTGTCAAGAAACGAACAAGAATTGATGAAATTGCAAACAACCTCCAAAGCAAGATCAGTCAGAGTCAACAGCATGAGGACATCATAAACCTTGAGGAGATGGAGGAAGAAGAAGATGAAAACGAAAACCATATTGACGATGAGCAAAAGGAAAGGGAGAACTCTGAGATTCAGAGTCAGAGGTTCACCTATAATACGCAGCATCTGTTCATTAGGAAATCGGGCGGTGCTCAGGCAGAGCGTGGCGTTGGCAAAAGGAAACGTAGCTTGCATCCCAAATTAAGCTCCAGAGCTGTTCCCATCCAAGTCACTGTCTCTGATGATGAGGACAGCCATTTTAGTGCCTCTATAGAGTCTAAAGATATCCAAGATCAAAGCAGTCAAGACAGCAGAGAAGCGTATCAAGAAAACGTTGACTACACTGAGGACCCTGCAAACCTTTTCTACTGTAAACACTGTGAGTATCAAAACAAGTCAGCCCGCAGTGTTAGTACCCATTACCAGCGAATGCATCCCTACATTAAGTTTAGCTTTAGATACATTCTTGATCCTGAGGATCAGAGTGCCGTCTTCCGTTGTCTGGAGTGTTTCATAGAATACAACAGCTTCAATGACTTACACCAGCACTACATGGATCACCATCCAGAAGCTAGCAATGTTCTCAACTTTAACCAGCCGGATTTGGTGTACACGTGCCGTTTCTGTTCGTACACCAGTCCAAACGTTAGAAGCTTAATGCCTCATTACCAAAGAATGCACCCTTCTGTGAAAATCAACAACGCCATGATTTTCTCAAGCTACGTGGTGGATCAACCTCAGAAGGGAACACCAGAGTCGCAAACGCTGAGAGAAATCTTGAACTCTGGGCCTAAGAACTTCACAACGTCTGTGCCACGGTCTTCTTTGTCAAGTCCCTCCCTCAAAAATTTGTGCAAGACCCCCGACTCGAGTGCAGAATCTGAAGCCTTTAGGGAAACACTTGATGGTAATGTTGTCGTTTATGACTGTGACATGTGCTCCTTTGCAAGCCCCAACATGCACTCGGTGTTGGTTCACTATCAGAAGAAGCACCCTGAACAGAAGGCCTCCTACTTCCGCATCCAGAAAACAATGCGGGTCATATCAGTAGACAGAGCGCAATCGTCAACCAACTCAAATTATAATTTGTCCAGTACCCCCAAGTCCTCGAATGTGGCTATGCCCATGGGTATGGATGAAGAGGTTTTCTACTGCAAGCACTGTGTTTACAACAATAGATCTGTGGTGGGCGTTCTTGTCCATTACCAAAAGAGGCACCCGGAAATCAAGGTAACAGCAAAGTACATAAAGCACGCCCCTCCTACGCCAGGGTTGATGAAGCTTATGGAAGAGCTGCAGATCGCACCTCCGAAACAGTTTATGAAGCAGTTCAGTGCCAATTCAGCTGATGGGTCAAACAATTTGCATCCAAAAGGAGCAGCAGAGAAAGGAGAGGGCGAGATGCTCTTTTTCTGTCAGCACTGCGACTACGGGAATCGTACTGTGAAAGGTGTCTTGATCCATTACCAGAAGAAGCACAGAGATGTAAAGGCGAATGCGGATTTGGTTCGAAGGCATACAGCTGTGGTTCGCAGTCAGAGAGAAAGGGCTCAAATGAACCAAACTGGAAGCTCCACATCCACTGCAACCTCAGCAACAGAAGGAGAAAAACCTAGACCGCTTAGATCTTTAAAGTGCAGGCATTGTGTCTACACATCCCCGTATGTGTATGCCTTGAAGAAACATCTGAAGAAGGATCATCCTACTGTGAAGGCCACGGCCATGACCATTCTACACTGGGCTTATCAAGATGGCATCTTGGAGGCTGGTTATCACTGTGAGTGGTGCATCTATTCCCATGCTGAACCCAACGGGTTGCTCATGCATTACCAAAGACGACACCCAGAGCACAACGTTGATTACGCGTACATGGCCAGCAAATTGTGGGCAGGTCCTGATACTTCCATCTCCAGACAAATGGGGAACTCTGAAACAAAGCATTACCAGTGCAGAGATTGTGCCTTTGAGGCTTGTTCCATATGGGATATCACCAACCATTACCAAGCTGTTCATCCGTGGGCTATCAAAGGAGACGAATCGGTCCTCCTCGATATCATCAAAGGGAATCCAACAGCGGAAAAGCTGTTACCCCAAATGGCTAAGGGAAATATCTCAATGTCCAGCCCATTCAACAGCCACCAAACTGATGAGGGCACTGTGGAGACAGGCAGAATGGCATCTGAACGTCAACCCCTCCTTGCCTTCTCCACCACCTCCTTGATATCTAACAATCCTTATCAGTGCACTGTGTGTTTGTCAGAGTACAACAGCCTTCATGGTCTTTTGACCCACTATGGTAAGAAACATCCAGGCATGAAAGTGAAGGCTGCAGACTTTGCACAGGAAGCAGACATCAACCCTAGTTCGGTTTACAAGTGCAGACACTGTCCGTATGTGAACTCCCGCATTCACGGGGTTCTCACGCACTACCAGAAACGGCATCCACTGGTCAAAGTCACAGCCGAGGACTTTGCTGACGATATAGAGGAAGTGAAAGAGTTGGGGACTGAGGGAGATGAGCGTTCCAAGAACCAGAGGCAGGGCTACGGTGCCTACAGATGCAAGATGTGCCCTTACACTCATGGAACGCTTGAAAAATTGAAGATACATTACGAGAAATATCACAATCAGTCAGCATCCGATATGTTCACTTCAGCACACGTGCAGTCTCCAGCTAACAAAGAGGACAGTGTTGCTGAATGCAGTACCACAAGTGTGAATGAAGTCTCTGAGTCCAGTGACTTTGACCTTACTCTTTCGGAAATCGCGAAGGGAGAAAAGCATGCCATATTCAAATGCCAACTTTGCAAGTACTTCTGCTCCACAAGGAAAGGCATCGCTCGCCATTATCGCATCAAGCACAACAATGTACGTGCTCAGCCAGAGGGCAAAAACAACGTCTTCAAATGCGCCCTCTGCTCCTACACCAATCCCATCCGGAAAGGCCTGGCAGCTCACTACCAGAAACGTCACGACATAGACGCCTACTACACTCATTGCTTAGCTGCATCTAAAACTATAGGAGAAAAGCCGAGTAAAGTAATGGTGCCCTTAGCCTCTGAAGAAGATGGACCAGCGATGAGTGAGGAGCTGAGGGAGGCAGTGGACCGTAGGAAGTGCTCACTGTGCTCCTTTCAGGCGTTCAGCAGGAAAAGCATCGTCTCACACTACATCAAACGCCATCCGGGGGTTTTTCCTAAAAGGCAGCACTCTAGCAAGCTTGGGCGTTACTTCACTGTGATTTACCCCAAGGAGACGGAAAAATCTACCACCATAGAGGACATTGAACTAGTGGAGGTGAAATCGGAAGCTGAACAGGAGAACGACATGGAATGGTTGCAGTTCAAGTGCATGAAGTGCTTCAAGTTGTCCTTTAGCAGTGCAGACTTACTGGTAAATCATTACAATGACTGCCACGGCAAGGAGTTGAAGCGGGACTTTGTCACTATACCAAGCCCCGCTGAGGATGACACAGAGCTCTACCAGTGTGTTCACTGTGAAATCAAGTTCCTGACCCTTCCTGACCTCAGCACCCACCTAACAGACCACAATGAAGAGTTCCAGAAGAAAGCGACACGCCAGGAGAGGAGGAAGCAGCTCCAGAGCAAGATGAAGACCGCCGAGCCAAATGAGGCGAAACCGGAAAACAAGGTAAGTTGTTATTATTGTAAGATACTTTACAATACTAAGATCCTAAAGCAACAGTGGTGACACAGTTAGGGTCACTGCCATGCAGCTCCAGGGTCCTGGGGTTTAAACCCTGCTCCTGGTTACTGTTTATGAGGAGAGTGGTGTGTTCTCCCTGTGTCTGAGTGGGTTTCCTCCGGGTGACTGCCTGTGAGGAGTGTGGTGTGTTCTCCCTGTGTCTGCGTGGGTTTCCTCCGGGTGACTGTCTGTGAGGAGTGTGGTGTGTTCTCTCTGTGTCTGCGTGGGTTTTCTCCGGGTGACTGTCTGTGAGGAGTGTGGTGTGTTCTCCCTGTGTCTGTGTGGGTTTCCTCCGGGTCACTGTCTGTGAGGAGTGTGGTGTGTTCTCCCTGTGTCTGTGTGGGTTTCCTCCGGGTCACTGTCTGTGAGGAGTGTGGTGTGTTCTCCCTGTGTCTGTGTGGGTTTCCTCCGGGTTCTCCAGTTACCGCCCACAGTCTAAAAATAAGCTGGTAGGTAGACTGAGAGAGAGAGCGAGTGATTGGGTGATGCCCTGCCCTCTTGAGAATATATCCCAGCTTTGAACCCAGTGATTCTGAGAAAGGAATTAGAAGCCATATGAACCTAAAGTCACCAACATAAGTGCATTCATTGTTTTGATTGTGGTTCAACCTTCAGTGGACCTTTACTGGCAATTTACAGCAAAGCACAACCAATGTGTTAAAGCCCTGTAATGGAACAGTGACACAGTCATGGGGTATTTACATATCTCATCTGTCCAATGAAAAACATGCATCTCCATTTTTGTGGATGAGTTTACGACATCATTTGAACCCAGCAGCTGTCCTTCACACTGTGTGAAAATGTCATGATGAATGGACCAGTAGAAATGCTCCAAAATGACTCTTTTTTATGTAGACTTCAATTGAAAGTTAAAGGTTTTTTTTTCCTACTCTTTTAATGTTTTTGGAGATACATGTTTTACTTTAAAATAATCCATTCCAGAACCAAAACGGGGCCCAGGGACAGAGCTAATCAAATGAATTGTAAAAACTTAATTATAATAGCTCCCCTAAATAATCAGGAATTTGTCATTCACACAGCTTTTGTGAGCTGTTAAGAAGAGTATCTCAGTGATTGCGTCTTGCATTTCGCATTCATTAGTTCGCAAAGGTCTTTGATGACCCAATTATGAACAACAGCGAAGCTTCCAGTGAATTGCTTTCCAGTGTATGGCTTCCACCAACCTTTGCTTTGAGAGACAGTTATGCCCAGAAGGTAAAATTACTACAAGACATGCAGGGTTTCTCAAGTTAGTTTCTTTTTAACTAAATCAGTGTCATGTCATTTCCTTGTTTTTTTTTTTCTCCAGAGTGATGGCCAAGCCGATAAGGCTCCCATTGGCTACCGATGCAACTTCTGCGTTGAGATGCACCCCACCCTTCGAGCTATCTGCAACCATCTGAGGAAACATGTCCAGTACGGGGAAGTCAAAGAAGGCCATGTGAAGGTAATATGATCCGGCAGATATAAACAAGCTAAACTTGGTGCATTTCCTATTTCCTTGTTGGTAAATCTGAGAGTTTCACAACACTAGACCGTACAGATGCCAAAAACATTTCAGTTTCAATATTAATTGGATACCTCTTTTTCTGCTTAGACACAAGTGGGGTTTAATAGTTGGGTTTATTATTATGAGCTATACTTTCCTGAAATTTCAGTTCCCATATTGGCTAGTACTCCTCCAACCACAGGATATTAGCAGCATGGGGCTGAACTCCAAGACATACTACTACTTTTTGATGTTTGAAGTCAACGTGCTTGAAGGAGAAATGCCCAGTTCTTTTATGTTAACAATGCCTATACTGGTTTGCATCATACTGCCCATGTTGGTAGGTGGATCGGCAACTCAAAAGTGTCCATAAGTGTGAGTGTGTGTCGCCCTGTGAAGTAATGGCGCCCCAGGGTGTGTTCCCACCTTGTGCCCAGTGATTCCGGGTAGGCTCTGGACCCACCAGTTTAAACAGCTTTAACGACTTCCCCAAAAGCATAGGTCTACTAGGAGACCTAGCCCAACGACAAATCAAAAGTTGTACCCAAGTGGGACACGAGGCTGGTTCATCTGTGCACAGTTTGAGGAAGAGGAAAAGAGGAAACAGTTTTCAGTTGTTCATACGCCTGGTTTTATAAATATCTGGCTTATATTGGAGGATTCCGTTTCCAGGCATTTGTGCGCAAGCACACTTTCACGCTAGCTTCCACGCAGTGTTTTATAAATGAGGCCCCCGGTTACAGAAGGCTATGGTGTCATTGAGGATCAAACCCACACTTACCAACAGCAGCACCACTTGGGAGCCCCTTGAATGATTTCCTTGCTGTAAACAGGTGCCTTTTGCCCCGCTGCTCTTTCTACTATGGCTTTTTATGTTCTCTATATAACCAGCTTCATACATCAGCGACAACAGTCCAAAAGCACTGCCGTTTCTGGTCAGATTTTCGCCCGACACACGTTCTCCCCTGGGGTACCCTCTAATCCTGCGTTAATGCAATAGCAATGTGTCATAAACTCCTTACGGAGGCCATTCCAGCCCTGCTTCGCTCAGCCTGCTCCTCGAGTGTCTCTCGCTGTTATTTGGATGGTTAAATGGCTGCATGTTCAATTAAGAGCAAGTCCTCTGGCGCGATACAAAAGGACCAGGGATGAACTGAGAGAGAGAGAGAGAGAGAGAGACATGTGTAAACCTTGAGCTTGATAGTCTTAATTTAGATTTTCTGATTTTCTAGCCTTGTTCTTTGGATCCTGTTTACATACTGCAGGCATGAATCAATGGATAATTTTTCCTCACCTATTCACTCAATTTTTGAATGCCCTTGAATAGATACCATACCAGTTCAAACTGTTTAACCTTGAGCTCAGCGCCAGCCACCTTTGCTTTTTCCATTCAGTCTTTTTTAATCATTCGTTGAAAAGCTGCAGCCGCCGCCTTGAACCCTCTCCATTATTTTTTTGCACCAGTTTAGACGACTCTGAAAGTGGCTGTTTTAATCGTTGAGCCCCCTCCCCTCCTCTTTCTGCGCTGGACTCGGAGCCAGTGCTGTGGCCTGATTGCCTTTGTGTGAAGACTAATGGATTTCTCAACTGCACTTTCTTCCCAAAAACAACCCAAACTGGACTTTTTTTTAGGGAATGCCTCCTTTTGTTGGACACAGATGCATCAAACTGTGTGGACGCCAGTGGTCAAAACACCAGTTATAGTTTGGAAAACAGTTAATATTGCATACAGGAATGTTTTAAAATGTGCAGACGTGTCAGCATGGCTAGTGGCATTCAAACCCCTTCAGTCCACCCGAAGTAAAAAAAAAACTAAACAAGACAAGTGAGGTAGAGCTGGTTTCATGTCCTGGGCAGGAAGAACGCTTGCCTTAAAGAGCTTGGGCTGAGCTATTAGTATTCTAGTGTCGGTGCTTGGCTTGGCCCCAAGGATTTAGTGCTTCGTCCCATGACAGAAAAGCCAAGTGAGGCTCAGCCGCTCCTCACTAGGGGGCAGCGGCGAGAGTGAGGGATACCACCACAGAAATGAGTGGGATGTGCTGAAGCTTAACCCCTAACCCTCCAAGACCTCCGTTGAAGTTTATGATCAAGGCGTGTGATGTTACGTATAAAGTGCAGATTCTCAACGTTCAACACATGCCACGTCTCTGTTTGTAGGTAGAAGAGGCATTTAATGATTTGAATTTGATGAAAGTCTGTCTGCAACCTCTACATCTTAGTTGTTTTTGTAATTTTATTTTTAAAAGCACCCTGGGCCAAAGGATATTTCAGACCTTGACTAGCAAGTCAGGCCTGAACTCACATTCCGACTTCCTACACTGTCTGACTCTTTAAACCTTGTGCTAACACTCAGCAATTATGGGGTCCTTTAAGCAACTGTCTAAAGATCCAAAATCAAAAGTAATCAATGACCTCAAGGCAGGGAACCGTCTGTAGAACGTAAGAAATGGCAGTTCAGAGTTGTGGAGGTCACAGTGAGATCTGGAAGAACATGAAAAGTCTCACAGAAAACTACTCATTTGTTTGTGTGAAATGCAAATCAGAAGCCCCGAATGACTGGCCGGAACCTGCAGGAAGATTGAGCTGAGCTAGGAAGGGTGGTGCAGTGTGCAGCATTGCTTGCACTAACATAATCTTTCTTACAAGAGTCGTAAGTAGGAAACTTTACTTTGGACCTTGTCGAAAATAAACTAAATAAAAATCAACATTGAAGTAGGACACACAAAATCTAGACAGGCCAAGTTTTTGGAAACGTGCTGTGGACTGATGAAGTGCTGGGATTCTTTGGCCACAATCAGCAAAGGTATATTTTGGAGAGTTAAAAAGAAACAGGAACTGAAAAAAGGAACTGCGTTTTGTGAAAACTGCACTTAGCCATCTGTGAAACATGGATTGCATCTCACAGTTTGGAGGTGGGTTGTCGTAAGTGGCATTGAAAATACTGCACAGGTGGAGGGAAAAATGGATTCCACAATATACCAAGCATATCCTGGAAGCAAAGGTCACCATGGTCTACCTGCAGAGACACAGACTGAATTGGTGTGGTTTTGGAATGGCTCTCACAGACCCCTGACCTAAGAAGCGCTTGCAAGCTGTTATTTCTGCCAAAGGAGTTGTTATGAAGTTGGTAAGTTCTGGATCACAAACAGCACTCCAACTCATTTCAAATTTATCGGATGGATCTGTATCACTCCAGAGAACACGATTCGACTGCTCTACAGACCATTGCTGAGTTGAGATGCTAGTCTGAGTCCACTGATACCCACTGATACCTCCCCACCCCCACCTCCATTCTTTTCCATCTCCTGTGACTGTGTGAAGGAGCTGACAGTGCAGCGCTGCTCATGTTGGTGACTGTGTGAATGTGAGTGTGTTATTTATGGCTGAAGTGCATGGTCAGGTCCACTGCGTTTCCTGTAGGCAGTAAAAAATATTCCAGCAGCACTCATTCCAAATTAAGACTGAGGGATTCTGTGGCACCAAAGAGGCCTCTGAAAGCTTTACATCCCTGTAATCAAACACAGTCCACCTTAACACCACAGGCTTAATGACCCCTCCAGCCTCATACCATGCATAAACAGTTCGTGATTAACAATAAATAAATTGGAAAAGTAATAAAATAAAGTCTACATTTCTGTGAAGACTTCTGAGCATCTCTAATCAAGTGGAATGTAAGGAACCACCATTTTCTGCACATTTTGTATTTATTATCTATTCCTTTTTGAAATATATGCAAATTTGAATAATCATAAAGTAATTTCCCAGGTGGTTGCTAGGGTGTTGCTAGATGGTTTCTAGGGTATTCTACTATGGTATACTAATATTGTTGCTCAGCTGTTCCTACATTACATTGGTGGTTGCTAGGATCTTGTTAGGTTGCTATATGTTGTTGCTAGGTGGTCACTATGGTTCTCAAGAAGGTTTGAAATAGTGAAGGCTATCTACCTTATAAAGGCTAGCTACATACACACCTTATGTGTATTAATTATTTGTAGTTTTATAATAAGTAAACATCTAAATCTTAGTTGGTTACACTATGTGGTTGGTTCAGTTACCAAAGTGGATGCTAGGTTGTTAGTAGGTGGTTGCTGTGTAGTTCCCTGGGGGTTTGGCTGTTGTTGTGTTCCAGGTTGTTGCTAGAGTGTTGCATGATGATTGCTAAAGTGGTGTAGGTCTCTATGTCCCAAAACACAACTGGTAGTTACAACTTTCACAATTTGCAGTATGAGCAGACTGTGTAAACGAACATGTGTAAATCATGTCTGTTTTCTCAACAGGAAGCAGCGAACATGCCTGTGGCTGTAGATGTGAACAGCGTCGCTAATGGCAATGAAGAGGAAGTGTTGAACGTAAACACAGTTGCAACGCATGTGAACCCAGAGCCGGAGGACGGGGTTGGCACAGTAATGGAGGATGGCGTGTCGATGGCAACTGTGGGCGGAGCAGGATCCATGGTAACAGCAGGCGGGGCGGTCCCCATGGCAACGGCAGAGGCGATATCACCCACTTTAGAGCGAGAGAAGGAGCATGAGGTCCCTGGACACCCCTGTGGACACTGTGATCGAGTCTTCATGTCCATGCAGGGACTGAGGTCACACGAGAGGAGCCACTCGGCTGTCGCCCTCATTAACAGGGAGCACAAATACAGCTGCCAGTACTGCCAGTTCCAGTCTCCATTCAGACACAAGTAAGAACAACAGTGAGAGAGAGAGAGAGAGAGAGAGAGAGAGAGAGAGAGAGAGAGAAAAACAGACAAGAAACTACTACAAACAGTCTACTATAGATTATTTTATAATCAGTATTTAATATTCAGTATCACATTATTTATAGTAGGTCACTAAACTTTGAACCCTTTAGAAGTTTCTGTATTTCTGGAAATTAATAAATTAGTACATTAAAAAAGTCAGATTTTCACACAAGCTCTACATCGTCAGACATTTTGTTACTGTGGTGGTACCTTTTGCTGTCTCTGTGGTACCATCAAGGGTATATATTTGTACCTTTAATAAGGGAACATAATGGTATCTTATTTTGTGTTGATTTCATACACCTCGTTTCATCTCCAGGACTTTTATTGTGTTTTTTATATGACAAAGTTCTGTAATGAAATATTACAAACACGTATCTCTCTTTCTGGAGAAGATGTAATGTACCTTTAAGGAACAAAACTGGACTTTTAAACACTGTTGTACTTTTAAAGGTACCATAGGTCACATTTATGCAGAAATATAGAAATTCCTAAAGGGTTCCCAATTATTTAAGCACAACTGCATCATACAATTTGCGTAGTAGATAGTAATTAATACTTGTGTCAAATTGTAGGCTACCATTATTAACTCAAATCTAGTAAAGTACTTGTGTTAAATTATAGGCTACCATTATTAAATTAAAAATACAAACCTAATGAGTAAGATTTGTAGTTATAAATGAGGACCCAAACAGACCCTTAGAGTTTAGAGATAAACAGACAGCCTTGAGGTTATGGATTTACAAATATAGTTGACGAACTAGAACTTTGCTTGTTGGTGCGCTGGAGCTAGTTGGCTAATGTAGCTAACAGGAATCTGCTACAACAGCAGTTGGCATGGTGGGCTAACTGCATGTTTAAAACATCACACAGTTGCTGTAATCTAAACTTTATTCCATATTTTTAAATTAAATTGTTTTATATAGCATCAGAGAACATATCATAAAGGCTGTTAGCTACTACATAGAGAAAATGCTAGCTATTTTTTTAAGCATTAGCATCCGCTTTAGATACATTTAGCCTTCTAGATCCAGTGTAGAACTAGAAGCACAAACATCAGACACCAAGCACATTTAGACAGATTTAACACATTGTGTCAGTTTGATTTTTAACCTGACTACATACTTAAAAGTGAAAGCTTTGCTAGATCTCGCTAGATTTCATTAGCCGTTAACTCAATTAGCGCTGTCTGGTGAAACACTACTCTGATTGTGTTGAGTGAGGACACTCTCCTGGCTGTTTTTCTAGGAATAATTAGAAGTATCCTGCTCTGGAGCAGAAGGTGAGGAAGCTTTGATCCCTCAGAGACAGATTAGGTTATGATTTCTATTCTAGACGTCTAGACACTGAGCTGTGTTTGGAGCTGCACTCTTCAGAGACTGTGAAATAACTCAGGACAGAAGAAGGAGAGCCATTTGACAACTGATACTGCATGCTGTCATGTTGATTAATATTAGTTTTGCTGTGAGCTTTGGGGTCTATTGGGGGTATTTTTGGTTAGAGGGAACCTTGTTTTGGTCCCTTAGCTTGAGCTTTAGCTAATCTCCACCTGTAGACGAGCGCTAAGACTGTTATACAGACATGCATACTGAACAAAAATGGTGCTTTGCAATAACACACACTTCACTATAATGTCATCCGTCATGAAAAAATAGCACTTTCCTGTAAATGTAGCTCTGTTAAATCGTGGACGGAGGCTTTGTGGAGCTCCTGCGAGACCGCTGGGTATTTTGATGGAGCAATTTGTCTTATCAGAAGCCGAAGAGCACGTCTTTGTTGAGCTCCCAGGTGTAATCCGCCTTTACGGGATGTTCTGTGACCCAGAAATCGGGAGCGTTCCCATGAAAACACAGGGCCTATTCCCAAAGAGAGAGGGGACGGGTTGCCAGAGACTCTCCCCGGGCTTTCACGGGCACTTCCCTGCCACCAGGACTCATTAGCAACATCTCAGTCTCAATGTTTAACGTCACAAGTCTCGTGGAGTCACCTGGGTGCCTTAGCTCTTCGTTAGGTTAAAAGAAGTATGTAAATGTCATGCAAATATTCACATTTTCCTTCTTTCTCTCTGTCTAGTTTGGACCGACATGTCCAGTCTCACCATGGTCATCACAAGCCATTTCGCTGCAAGCTTTGTCCGTTTAAATCTGCGTACCTAAGCCGCCTCAAGAATCATCTGCACAAATCCCACGCAGGTAAGTCTACTAAACATCCTGTATCACGTCACACACCTGTACTAATCACACACAATCAACCCATCTGCCTGCACACATCTCACAGAGCGGTGTCACCTACCTGCGGAAATCTCAAGCTGAAATGCCACCTGCCAAAGACAAACAAACTGAGATATTTTTCCTGCTTATTTCCACAAATTAAATCTTATCGATTTGTTTTCAACTTCATGCCTCCTCTCGATGAAATCTTTGCGACCAAATTGACGAGAGTGCGCAGCGGCAGTCGATGGACAGTTGCTGAATGAATAGCGTTATCTGTCATGGCTGAAAAATGAAAGAGAAAAGCAGATGAGTCAGATCGATACTCCACAGCTTATATAACATTCACCTGGCCACATTAACAGAAACATGACTCCTCAAGCCCACTTTATCGAATCCTTGGAAATGTTCGCTATTCAAGAAAACAGCTGCAGAAAACGAGTGTGGCCTTTTTCAGCTCCTTTTTGTGGCATTGTGCACAACTTCTTTAAAGTGTCTGTAATAACAGGGTCGGTGAATGGATGTACAATCTAATAAAGTGGCTCAAGTGTGGAGTAAGTGCTTGAAGATGTAGGTATGCTGTTATATGGGTGGGGTTTGTGCTTCCATTACTTTTTAGCTACATTAGCCTCATGGCTCCAGTGCAAATCTATCAAAGCAAACTGCGTACGCTGAAACCGGTCTCGACTGACTGGTTAGTATTTGAGCTACAGGGGAGAATTAGCTGAACTGTGGCTTTAAATCAGCTTTGTCTTCTCAGGTGAGAACACCTACAAGTGCATCTCCTGCTCCTTCTCCACGATGACCATCAGTCAGCTGAAGGAACATTCGCTGCGGGACCACGGAGAGAACCTTACCCTGCCCAAACTTCGTGCAGGAACGGCGCTCCGCACCACGAGACCCAACCCCAGCCCCACCATGGACTCCCAACAAACAGAACTCGACCCTGAAACTAATGGTAAGGTCATGCCCTAGTACCCAGCACATAAAGTATCACTAGATGACATTTTTTGCTCCTGGGGGGTAATTAATTTTGACAGCACTGTAAAACCCTACCCTCCTCTAAAAGTTACATAGTGAAGGTTCTGCAGTGTTGAGCCCAGATTAGTAACGACGGAGGCTGTGTTCTCCCTATTACAGCTCGGCATCACAGTGTTTTTGAAGCTGTAATTTTAAGGTAAAAATATTACACAGTGTTCCTTTAACCCTAATATAAAGAACTTAAGACAACTCCAATGGTAAGGTCAAGGTTTTGAACAAGTATTAAAAATAACAGCATTTGGACTTTGCATGTTCCTCTCCTACTTTAGTAGAGCAACTGTGAGGTCATTTATCCTCGACTCTGTCCCGGCTGCTATGGTGCTGCCTGTAGGGTTTAAAATTTGGCCACTGTTTCTGCTGGTTCACGCTGTCTGCTGCTTTCCAGAACAGTCCTGCTGCTGGCTCTCGGAGGCTTTCAAAGCAAGCTCCCCTCTGGAATGCACTGCTCATGTTTTCCAGAGCAGCAGCTCTCATCGCCGACTCTTATCGAAGGTGGCTGTGAGATGCCAGACTTTTTTTCAGGGGGCTCCTTGAAGGAATACTGTGGGGAAATGATCATGCTTCCCAGTGACAGTGATTCCAAATTTCTGTTATTTTTTACAACATTATTTGTAGCTAAATCAAAGTGACAGTTGAATCGATTATATCGTATCATGGCTTACTTTTTGTGACAATATATCAAGGCTGTAGTACTGTAAATATATTTGAATTATATTGTACTGTACCTCAGCTACTTTGATAATACTCTATCATCTTTCTAGTATTGTGACACGTCATATCATGGCTCTGATATCAAGGTAATATCATTTCAAGGCTCTAATACCTTGATAAAATATTTAATGGCTCTATGGAGGACCATAAATGACTTCGAAATAAAATCGAAATAAATGTTGACGTATGAAAATATAGAAACCGACTTGAGACATTTATTCATTTCCTTTTTCGTGATAAAAATAAACGTAAACGTTATTTATGTACTAAAGTTTTATTTGTGCTTTTGTTTGTTTATTTATTTATTCATTGTGTGTTTATTTATTTATATGTTTATTTAGTTGTACTTTTTTGTCCTCCATATGGTTCTAGTATTGTGAATACATCACATCAAGGCTCTAGTGTTAGAACTGTAATGATTTTCTATTGTAAATCTGCTGTCAGAAAGTAATAATAATTATCATGGCTCTAGTATGGAGATAATATCCTGTTAGTTCTCTACTATTGTAATAATATCATATCATGGCTGTCGTATTGTGATAATATTGTCTAAAGGCTCTGATAACAAGGTCTGTGGAATTGATTAGGATATCATATAGTGGTTCTATTCTAGAGATTATCCTATTATGGCTCACGTTATTGTACCCTATGGTGATACATACATCGTGTATGTCAAATATGGTCATAACATTTGAGTGAATCATGGCTCGGGACCTGGTATTATCATATTATGGCTCCAGTATGATAATCATTTCATAGTAATAGTGTCATATTCCCTAAGTATCATGATATTCCATCGTGGCTATAGTATCATGATAATGTTAATAGTATGGTATCGTTGGTGAATCTGCCCATTCCTCTCAGACGGAGGTTGTCCATGTGTTTGCTAATATCCTGCAGTGCTCGGCCCTTGTCGTCGCAGGTCCCCTGTTCTCTCCGCTGTAGATAAATCACACTGTGTGAGGAACGTTAAAGTGCTGGCTCATCTCCGTCTGGTCCTGACTGAGCGCTGTGCTGGTGTTTAGCGCTAGCTCCAGGACACACAGGGTTTCCTCTCCACTGTGTGATGTGAGATCTAGGTTTTGCGCTGATTTCAGCGCTGACTTCAGCGCTCTGCAGATGGACGGCAGAAGAGACCAGCTTTATTTATTAAACCAGTCTAAACTCAGGGTCTGGGAACGTGAAGATGTGCAGGTGTCCTTTATTAAGAAATAAAACACCAGTGAGCGATATCAGAGCTGATTATTTTTACATAGTAAAATTCAGAGGAACATTTTATTGCTCTGTGATGGCTCAGGAGACTTCCTAAAATTGCTTGGGAGGAAAAGAATGAGACAAAAAGGAGACATGAGACACGAGAGAGAGATAAATAGACGAAGCAAAGAGTAGGGTTTAGTTTGTTGGACAATTTGTGACTTTACTGAGATCTCCACTAAAACTCATGAGGAGACACATGTGACATCACTGAGGTCTTTATCTCAGGAGACACATTTGAGCAGCAGGAGACTTTTGCTAATATCTCATTTGTCTTTCCATCTGATCACACTGTTTTCTAGGAGAAAATACACAGACATTGAGATCTTGAGCTTTCTTTCCTCTGGGGAAACAGTTGCTACTCCAGTGCACTAGGTGGTGGTGTCTGTCTTTACTCTCTAGACTGAGAGGGAGAAGAAGTCTAGCTACGAATTTATGATCATCATTTTTTATCATTTTCTTTATTAATAATTAATTTCTGCCTTCTGTCGTCATAAATCATTGTATTTACCAATCAGCCATAACATTAAGAACTCCAGTGACCATACGGGAGCGTTTTTTTAGTTCTACAGTTACAGATTGCAGTCCATATGTGGCTCTGCATACTTAGTTGCTCTTGTTCCCCCTGTTCTTCAGCGCTCAGGACCCCCACAGAGCAGGTGTGATGTGGTGGTGGATCATTCTCAGCGCTGCAGTGACACTGACGTGGTGGTGGTGTGTTAGTGTGTGTTGTGCTGGTGTAGAGTGGATCAGACACAGCAGTGCTGCTGGAGTTTTTAAACCCTGTGTCCACTCTCTGTCCACTCTGTGAGACACTCCTCCCTCGTTGGTCCACCTTGTAGATGTAAAGTCAGAGACAGTAGCACATCTGTGTGTACATCATGTGTTAGACATCTTTCAGTCCACCACCCAAATAATATCTGCCCTGTGTGAAAAGCCTCAGTCATTTAATCTTCTCTCTCTCTCTCTCTCTCTCTCTCTCTCTCTCTCTCTCTCTCTCACAGAGTCACTGATGTATTTAGAGCCTGCAGATGTTCAGCAACAGTTGAATCATTATCAGCTCGCGTCGCGAACTCGCCCGCCCATCGTGTCCAGCAGCCCTGCCATTGACTCATCTGGCTCCACCCAAGACTCATCCGTTCCTGCCCCCTCACTGACTCTGGACTCCTCAGGCTCCGCCCCCTTGCTCACCTGCGAGTTCTGCGAGTTCAGTTCGGGGTACATGCAGAGCCTGCGGCGTCACTACCGCGATCGGCACGGCGGCAAAAAACTCTTCAAGTGCAAAGACTGCTCCTTCTTCACCTGCAACAAGTGAGACAAGTTATCCCTGGGGAAGAGGGGGATTTGTTTTCCGTATTTAACCCAATCTGTGCCGTGAAACACACATTTACACACACACTAGGGGGCGGTAAGCACACATGCCTGGAGCGGTGCGCAGCCCTAGCCGCAGCACTCAGGGAGCAGTTGGGGGTTAGGTGCCTTGCCCAAAGGCACTTTTGTCATGACCTGGAGATGTCATGAGAGGTTACAAGCTCAGTTCCCTAACCACCAGGCCACGTTATAAATACATAAGCACGATTTCACTGTGCTGATCTAACATTGCTTTGTTTATTTTATATTTAAATATACATTATTACAAGATATGCGGCACTTTGGTGCAGCAGGTAGTGTCGCAGTCACACAGCTCCAGGGACCTGGAGGTTGTGGGTTCGATTCCCGCTCCAGGTGACTGTCTGTGAGGAGTGTGGTGTGTTCTCTCTGTGTCTGCGTGGGTTTCCTCTGGGTGACTGTCTGTGAGGAGTGCGGTGTGTTCTCCCTGTGTCTGCGTGGGTTTCCTCCGGGTGACTGTCTGTGAGGAGTGTGGTGTGTTCTCTCTGTGTCTGCGTGGGTTTCCTCCGGGTGACTGTCTGTGAGGAGTGTGGTGTGTTCTCCCTGTGTCTGCATGGGTTTCCTTCGGGTGACTGTCTGTGAGGAGTGCGATGTGTTCTTCCTGTGTCTGCGTGGATTTCCTCCAGGTGACTGTCTGTGAAGAGTGTGGTGTGTTCTCCCTGTGCCTGCGTGGGTTTCCTCCGGGTGACTGTCTGTGAGGAGTGTGGTGTGTTCTCCCTGTGTCTGCGTGGGTTTCTTCCGGGTGACTGTCTATGAGGAGTGTGGTGTGTTCTCTCTGTGTCTGCGTGGGTTTCCTCCGGGTGACTGTCTGAGGAGTGTGGTGTGTTCTCCCTGTGTCTGCGTGGGTTTCCTCCGGGTGACTGTCTGTGAGGAGTGTGGTGTGTTCTCCCTGTGTCTGCTTGGGTTTCCTCCGAGTGCTCCGGTTTCCTCCCACAGTCCAAAAACACACGTTGGTAGGTGGATTGGTGACTCACAAGTGTCCGTAGGTGAGAGTGAATGTATGTGTCTGTGTTGCCCTGTGAAGGACTGGCGCCCCCTCCAGGGTGTATTCCCACCTTGCGCCCAATGATTTCAGGTAGGCTCTGGACCCACCGCGATCCTGAACTGGATAAGGGTTACAGATAATGAACGAATGAATGACTTATTACAAGGTTCAATCTTAAGAAGGGACAATGCGATCGATCTTGATTAATTGCAGTGAACTGTGCAATTATTTGTTTCATTTTGTTTCTCGACAGACAGCACTGTTTTGTTAGGCATATTAGCAACATAGCTCCTGTGCTAAAACCAACAGATCAAACTACAGACACCACATGTATCTTGGCTCATCAGCCACAGTTAGGACAGAGTGGAGAACTATGTACTGTACGTAGTGTTTGCTGTGTGAGACAATGGGAAGGGATCTGTTCCTGAAGTATGTGTTCTTTTTGCGCAGGTCTACGTTCACGATGCATGTGGAGGCAGGACACAATAGCACTCCGGACGAGGGTCCCAAAGACCTGCGCTGCCCCTTCTGCCTCTACCACACCAAATACAAGAGCCACATGATCGACCACATCATCCTACACAGAGGTACGTCCGGATACTAGGGTGGTCACTCTGAGGTCTTTTATTATCTGTGTAGATACCACATTCACTCTGAATTCTCAGTCCAGCAGTGACACTGAGGGCTTTAAAAACTCCAGGAAGCACTGCTGTGTCTGATCCACTCCTATTATCACAACAGTGCAGTGTGACACTGAATCGTACCTGCTCTGTGGGGGTCTTGACCATTGAAGGAAAGGGTGAAAGGGGGCTAACAAAGTATGCAGAGCAAGAGATGGACTAAGTACTTTTGTATGTAAATTAGCTGTATTCCCGAACTGAAACACTTTTTATAACTTGAGAAACAATGAGCAGGTTTGATAGCTTTATTTCGGTAGGCTGAATAGGTATTGCAAAATATGTGTAAATAGTTTGGCTATTGTGATGTCACAATAAAAACTGTGCATCAAATAAAGTATATTTAATATAAAATATGGGCCTTTATTTGTTTATTTCTGTGTCCGCTAACAGTCTCTCTCTCTCTCTCTCTCTCTCTCTCTCTCTCTCTCTCTCGCTCTCTCTCTCTCTCTCCCCCCCCCTCTTTCTCTCTCTCTCTATCACTCTCTCTCTCTCTCTCTCACTCTGTCTCTCTCTCTCGCTCTCTCTCTCTCGCTCTCTCTATCACTCTCTCTCTCTCTCTCTCTCTCTCTCTCTGTCTCTCTCTCTATCTCTCTCTCTATCTCTCTCTCTCTCTCTCTCTCTCTCTCTCTCTCTCCTCTCTCTCTCTCTCTCTCTCTCTCTCTCTCTCTCTCGCTCCCTGTCTCTCTCCCATTGTCTCTCTCTCTCTCTCTCTCTCTCTCTCTCTCGCTCCCTGTCTCTCTTTCTCTCTCTCTCTCTCTCTCTCTCTCTGTAGAGGAGAGAGTGGTTCCTCTGGAAGTCTCTCGCTCAAAGCTCTCTCGTTATTTGGAAGGCCTGGTGTTTCGTTGTCACAAGTGTACGTTCACGTGTTCGAGTGATGAGAGTCTACAGCAGCATGTGCACAAACACGAAGAGCTGAAACCCTATCAGTGTCAGCTCTGTTACTACGACACAAAACACCGACAACAGCTGGAGAAACACTTGCGGGACGAGCACAAGGTCAGGACTAATGCTTTAAACCCTCACCTGGGGCTGGACATGCGCAGAGATGTTTATGAGCGTCTTCTAAAATGCATAAATCCTACTGTGAATAATAGAATAATAGAAATTAGCACAGTCCTGATTATACACAGATTATACATCTGTGACCTGCTTTAATAAAAAAAAAAACACAAGGATCAACCCCCACAGCAGTGTTCCCGCTGTCTAAACAGTCCTGTTCAGACTTCAGCACCTATTCCTTTAAATGATAATGTTGTAAGGTAAAATTGTAAGGTATGGGCCCTTTAATACAGAATTTATCCGAAATCACATGGAGCTTGAAGATGTGCATCGTTTCACCTCTGTTCCCAGGTGATCCGCAACTTTGAACTGATGGGCCGGGTGAACCTGGAGCAGCTGGAGGCTCTACAGGACAAGATGAGTCTGAGTAGCGCTGAGGAAGAGGAGGAAGACACACAGGAAGTTCCTGCCACCAAGGATGAAGAGGAGGAACGAGCTGTCGACGTGGAGGAGGAAGAGGAGGGAGCAGTCAACAAGGAACAGGAAGAACCAGCTGCTGTGGAAGAAGAAGAGGAGGAAGAGGAGGAGCAGGTGGCTGTAGAGGAGGAAGATGATGATGAAGAGGAGATGGTGGAGGAAACGGCAGAGACTCCGGAGGAGAAGCAAGAAGAAGAGGCCAGGAGACAAGAGGCGGCTGGTAAACACTTTACACTGTTCTCCAGGCGGATAGATACATATTCAGGGTGTTGTGAGGCCAAATAGTCCCAGATTTATCAGAGTTACCCTGTGATAAGTTTTCCTGCCTCGTCAAGGATGCACCTGTGTTGAGGAGCTTGTTTTCTGATAGTGCTCTGTTTTTTTTATCTCCTTGTGTGTGGTACCTGATCTCCGGTGGACCCCAGGGATCCCGATGGTGTCTCCAAGCAGCAGCAGCAGTGTGAGTGTCAGCAGTGCTGTGATGTTCTCCGGAAGTGAAAAACGTATTCCCTGTGAGTTCTGTGGCCGAACGTTTTCCCTCAGCTCAGAGTGGGAACGCCATGTCCTCCGCCATGGGATGTGAGTGTCTCTCTCTCTCTCTCTCTCTCTCTCTCTCTCTCTCTCTGAAATGAAGTACTCTTCTATATCCGTGGGTTAGAGGTGATGTCACAGTGTATAGTGGCTGCCATATTAATTACTTACTCATTACTGAAATAAAACTGAGGTTTAAATTGTTTTATTGTTTCTGTCGACACTTTTAGTGCTTCTGAGTGCTGTGAGACTCTCTCCAGCGCAACTACAATCCATGGATACGTCCACACACACCTATCCATCAATCTTACCGTCCAGTCATGTGTTTACACCTTTTTATGTCCATTTTAGGACTTTTAACAGCAGCAGGACGGACACTAGCCCCGCCCCTTCCATCGGAACGGCGGCACCTCTGACCATCGGCTTGGTTCCTGTATCGGATGCTGGCCTGGACCTGTCCATGAACAACACTACACTGGCCGAGAGGGAGTTCAAACCCGTGCAAATTTACACAGAACCCCACGAGACCAAAAACAGCGACCTGTAGAGACCCGCAGAGGTCAGAACAGCTTTAGACCACGGACACGGCTCCAGAATGTTATTTTCCTTTTCTTTTTTTTTTATTTTAATTTTATTTAATTGTTTTGTTTTGTCTTTGTTAGTTTTTTTTTTAATCTTTTTTATTTTGGTGTTGTTGTTGGAAAATGAAACGTAGGCTGCTTCACAGACACTTGATCTGAGGAAAAATAAAAAGACAGAGACAGAGACAGAAGAGATTTGTCATAAGAACTTTGGAGCATCATTAGATTTTAAGTGTTAAACATTGATATATAGGTTGTGTTACATCCTAGCTGTTTGTTCGATTTGCTGATCCTTAAGAAGTGTGACTTGGTCCCATAGGACAGATGCTAATATATTGGTAACCAATAGTTGAGGAAACCGTACGGACTTTGTTCGGGTCAGAGACACAGCTCTGAAAAGTTCTTTATTCTTCGTTGCATTAGGCCCCCGTTCTTTGTTGCACCAGTTTTGAGCTCAGTTGCCTTGATAATGTCAAACGTTATTGTATATATGTAATATATTCATATATTACATATTTTCCTTGGCTTTATTCTTTTAGGCCAGATATAAATGTATGTAAGTAATAAGGAAATATTTCATTGGCATGTCTTGTATGTTATGAAGCAACACTTGCTTTTTTTATACTGACCAAGATCTTCCATTTGGACGTCTTGCGTGTAGTCACACTGTGTCGAGTGACCGAGCTTCCTTGCGCTGAAGTTTGGGCACACCTCGCTTACATTTCTCAAACATGCGTGTGGCGATGTTCATAAAGCTACATAAATCAGCCCTGACGACATACACCTACATATATATTCACAAAGCCTTGTTCCAACTGCTGTCCCAGCATTCACCGGGAGGTGAAACCACCTCAAAATGGACACCCATGTGTAGGCCCAGGACAGTTGCAGTGAAGGTCTTCCGTAGGCATCGTGTAGCTTTAGGAACTCTCCTCGAGTGTGGCCCAAACTTCCGCACAAGCCTGTAGCTGAGCAGGAACTCAGCTCTGAATTGCATTCACGCAGGTTCAGGGCATTGGCTCCATTTTGTATCCGCACTATGAGCTAAAGGAAGGCGAGGAACCAGGTTCTAAGAGCGGTTCGAACCCGGCGAGCTGCAATCTGACCCGAACACTGACCCGTACGGCTTCTGTATTTTTTTACATTTTTAGCCTTGTGTTAATCTTCCTGTAGCAGAATTCCTTCAGGAATAGTCGCCATCTTATTTATCTGTGTATCAGACGTTTGATTTTTTTAGAATATCGACACTGGCCCCAAAGTTTGTAGCAAATTGCTACTGTAGTTTTTTTCTATTTGTTTTTATGTTGTTTATTTTTTTTATTATTATGATTATTATCTAATTTTTATTTTTCGCTGCTTTTAGGCATGTTCTGCACTTCCTCATGTATAAACTGCTTGTATTTGCCACTCGCCCGAGGAGTGAAAAAGCACCGACGAACGTAAGCATTTCTAGTTTTTAGCACCTTTGACGACCGTTAAAAAATAATAATAAAAAATAAAAAAAAAACACAAACAACAAAAAAAGAAACTGCCGCCGTGTCGTGACATTTGACCTCTGACCACTGACCTTTTCCCATGTGAGTGACGACAGCTCTGAGCGCATAGACGGAGGCTGTCTTTTTCTGAGCGGCCGGTCCCAGCGCTTGCGGCGGTAAAAGAGGGACCGTGACGTTTCCTAGCAACGAGACAAGATTCTGTCCTTTCATCTTTAAAGGAAGCTAAATAAATAAAAGTATCCAGAGGTGGGTAGCGTACTCATAAATCCATACTCCGAGTTACCTGACTTCCCCGGTCAGGTCAGCAGACTCTTCTTGAGTGAGTTGTGGTCAGTGGATCTTCTCAGAATGACCAGCATCTGCACAGCACAGGAACTCTGAGTGTGTACCATTCGGATCTTCCCTTTTTAGATCGTTTTAGTCTTAAATAAAAGGACAGATGCATTTGGTCCTTATCTGGCTTTGTCCAAAAGCAATCCAGACTCACTATGTAGGGCACTGCTTTGGGGATATCAGTCTAAACTTTGCCCTGTTTGTTGTAGAGGGCAGTGTCCAAAACTATATCTGTTAACTGTATAGTGCACTACTGTGGGGCTGTGTCCAAAACCATACCCTGTACTACAATGGGTGCACCACATTGAGGTTGTGTCCATTAATGTAGTCCCCTTGCTTTATAGTGCACTACAGCAGGGGCTGGCCAAACTATACCCTGTACACTCTATTTTGTACTACAATGGGTTTCCAAAAATATATTTTGTACTAGAGTGGGGCTGTGTCCAAATTGTACTCTGTTCACTATACAGTGCACCACAGTGAGGTTGTGTCCATAAATGTAGTCCCCTTGCTTTATAGTGCACTACAGCTGGGGCTGGCCAAACTATACCCTGTACGTTAAATCATTCTCTATCCCGGGCTGTGTCTGAATCTATGTCCTAATCACTACGTAGTGCATTATGGAGTGGACTGAAGTAAATGTACTAGTTAACAGAAATGGTCACTACCCACCTCTGGAAGAGTGGCAGAGATTGTATGCGGTGGAAGTTGCTGCTCAAAAACCCCAAAGCCTTATTCGATGTTCGAATGCTTTCTTCCCAACAGCGAAGGAAAATCTCACCGCTTTGACAATAGAACGAAAAAAAAACGAAAATCCACAATCAACAAGATGTCTTCTTCGTACCAAAAGTGTCGGCCTTCCAGCGTTCGATTTTCCTTCTGGAATCCTCCGGGGCGAGGAGGGAGGACCCCGGCAACCTTCCGGGGTCCTCTGCATGCCGTCTTTTTCCTGCAGCCGTGTATAGACAAAAAAAAAAAAAAGAAACCTGAAGAAAAAAATAATAAACCTTCTTGTCAAGTGTTTTGAGACTGTGGTGTTTCAGAAAGGAATACTGTACTCTTTCCTTTAGGTGTCGTCGTCATATTTAACGAGAAAAAAAAACAAGAATAAGTCTTTTATTTTCAGCTCTCCAATGTTCAGCGCTGTGTGTGGGGTTTAGAAACAAAGAAAAAAAACTGATGCTTCTTTTTTGTACCTTTGAGAAAAAAAAAAAGATGAGGCGGGGAAATGGGGGTCTCGTTTCCTTTATAAGGACTCGCCTGAACCTTTCTAAAAGACAAACCCATTTAGAGACAAGAAATAAGCTTTTCTCGGGGGGTGCCCAGCCGGACGCGTCCCATTCGTAACACACTGGATACCTGTATATATTATTTAGGTTTTTTTGTTTGTTTGTTTGTTTTTTTTTTTAGTTTCTTTATTTTTGTTCCACTTTTTTCTGACTGTTGGCCATAATAGTTCGACTTCCAGTAGATCCTCCACCTTCTCTCCATCTTTGCCTTCTTCTCCCTGTGAAAACCCACTTCCCGATGATGGGTTTTGTGACGTTGACTAGAATGGTTGTTTACAATTTTATTCCATTTCTTTCTGGATATTCTGTAAATATTGTAATTCATTGTTTTTTTAACTTGTTAATAAAGTTATCAGATAACGCCGACATC
Source organism: Hoplias malabaricus (assembly GCF_029633855.1). NCBI lineage: Eukaryota > Metazoa > Chordata > Actinopteri > Characiformes > Erythrinidae > Hoplias > Hoplias malabaricus. Next base: position 32,620,946 of record NC_089814.1, on the reverse strand, counting down.
CTTCCGGAGTGACTTCCTTTGTAGTTCTACTTTGTAGCTCTACAGTTACAGACTGTAATCCATCAGTTGCTCTGCATACTTATTTTAACCCCCCTTTCACCTTGTTCTTCAGTGCTCAGGAAGAAGCAGTGTGGTGTTGAGTGGATCAGACACAGCAGTGACTGCTGGAGTTTTTAAACCCCTCAGAGTCTGCACTGAGAACAGTCCACCGACCAAAAACATCCAGCCGACAGCGTCCTGTGTCACTGATGAAGGACTAGAGGACGAGCGACACACACTGTGCAGCGACAGATGAGCTACTGTCTCTGACTCTACATCTACAAGGTGGACCAACGAGGGAGGAGTGTCTCACAGAGTGGACAGAGAGTGGACACAGGGTTTAAAAACTCCAGCAGCACTGCTGTGTCTGATCCACTCATACTTGAATCACACCTGCTCTGTTCACAAACAACATTGTGAAATGGGGTTAACGGAGTATGCAGAGCAACAGATACACCTTTCCCGTCTGTAATTGTAGAAAAACAAAGTCCATCTGTATTCTCAGTGGAGCTGATGAAGTGGGCAATGAATGTAGAAACAAGGAGTAGCCTTTATTTGTTTATTTATTTATTTGTTTATTTCTGTTTCACTTCACATCTGAATTTCATCTGTTGCTGTAGACGTCCCCGGTGGTGGCGTTCCGGATCCGCCTGCTTCTCCTCATGCTCGTCACGGAGAAAGGAAGACTGAAAGGATAAGTTCTTAAAGTAAGCAAGCTCCAGGGAACGCCAATGGCAAAGAAAGGAAATAAATAAGGAACGTCTGCTTTCAAGGACAAAGTGCTGCAGTAGGAGATGAAGCGTCTGACAGAGGACTGAGCCGCTCTGTCATTGCACCGTCCACAGCAGCTGCAGATATCTGGGGGTCAGTGTATGTGGACCCTCAATAGCCCTGTATATAATGAAGCTATACAGTGAACTAGTGTGGGTCTATATCTAGAACTGCGCCCTATTCATATACTATTCCTACAGTGTCTGTATACGATACACTAACACTATTTTGGGCTGTGTCCAAAGTCATTGTAGTTCTACAATTACAGACACCCCCCACAGGGCAGGTGTGATGTGGTGGTGGATCATTCTCAGCGCTGCAGTGACACTGACGTGGTGGTGGTGTGTTAGTGTGTGTTGTGCTGGTGTAGAGTGGATCAGACACAGCAGTGCTGCTGGAGTTTTCAAACCCTGTGTTCACTCGTTGGTCCACCTTGTAGATGTACGATCTGCTGGACGCTGTCAGCTGGATATGGTGGCTTTAAACTCCAGCAGCACTGCTGTGTCTGATCCACTCTACACCAGCACAACACACACTAACACACCACCACCACGTCAGTGTCACTGCAGCGCTGAGAATGATCCACCACCACGTCACACCTGCTCTGTGGGGGTCCTGAGCGCTGAGGAACAGGGGTGCTAACAAAGTACGCAGAGGAACAGATGGACTACAAAGTGCTTCTGTATTGTCACTGAAGCTGAGAGGATGGACAATGAATGTAGATACATTGTAGGTGTTCCTAATCCAGTGATCGTTCCTACTTTAAGTCCCTACTACCAGTACAGTAGTCTACACACTATACCCGTGGCCATATATGAAACTATACCCTGTAGTGGGCTGTGTCTAAATCTATGCCACTTTCACTATTCAGTGCATACACCGACTAATTCTGGAATAGTTTTCTGCACATCTCTTCTAAACACACAGCCCAATTTTTTATAGCATAAATGATATGTAATATAAAAATTAGGATATTTGAAAAGCAAAAATTTAAAATAGAGATGTGTAAATTGTAAATACAAATCAGCTTCGTCCTCATTTCTCACAGCGTCCATCTGAAGGTCAACGTCCTGGACAAGTTTTTCATTCGCTGCTGATTTAAAAACGTGCTCCAGGGTTGGAGACAAAAGACGAAGACTGATGTGGACGAACACATCAATTCCAGACACACACACACACATACACACACACACAAACACCTTCAGTCTCAGCTTTTCTAAAGCGAAGTGACAGACAGTCATTCAGAGCGTGAAAAACGAACCACGAACACGTCTGATATTCGCAGCCCTCTTCTGCACCCCCCGACTCCGATTCAGGAGGAATACAGATGGACAATGAGAAGAAAGAGCAGTGATCTTCAGTGTTGAAGCCGGTTAAGTTGGCAGATGGAGGTTTAGGACATGGTGAGGACTATGCAGAACAGCAGATCTAGAACATGGTGGAACATACACAGGTTAGAACATGGTGGAACATACACAGTATGGCACATAACATGGTAGAACATATACATGATTGTAGGTCCAGAAGATGGTGGAACCCATGCAGAATTAACACCCATTTAGAAGTGAAGACAGTAGTATTCAAGTACTAGGTAGTAGACATAGGGTATGATAGAACATGGCGGAACATACAAGGCAGTCACTCTAGACCACGGTGGAACCCTACAGCACGCAGCTCTTCTTCCCGCACATGAAGGGTGACCTTGCTGAAAGTGAGTGAGCGCTGAGAATCTAGGGCTGGTTTTCTGAAGCTCCTGATTTCACAGGTCTAACGTCATCTTTTAAAAGTGTGTGTGAGACGCCAGGGATCAGGGCGTAATCTCAGCAGCTCAACTTCACACAGCCCGGAGACCCCAGGGACACAGTTCTGTCTGCTTTAGCACTACTGAAAGAATGGCTGATGAGAACCGCTTTAACGGACGCCATGACCAGGCCAAAGGCAACGACCTCGTCCAGACCTTTAGATATTAAAACCAGAGCCAGCGAACAGCGTCTTCACTTTTCCGTCGGTTCTAGGTCCCCACAGTGTGAAGAAAACAGATGAGAGGACACTGTTGCTGTGTAGAAAAAGACCTTATGAAGATGTTTTAACTCCCAATGGCTGTTTTTGTAGATGTCAAAAGTGCTTTTTTGGTTGTTAAAGATAGTACTTTTGTTCTAGTGTTACATCTAGAGCAGAGTATTAATCAATCAATCAATCAATCAATCCATCAGTTGATCAGTCAAACGTAACTTACAACTAAAAATTAACAAAAACGAAACAAAACTGTGTCACTTCTTAAAACTTAAGCTTCAGTAATGGCTATTATAAGGTCAAATACATATTTAATATAATATCAACAAAATGGTATTGAATTATATTTGTAGTACCGATTAAAACAATTGCATTACAACAATAGTTAAAATGTACTTGTATTTTTGGAAGGCATATATGAATGGGGGCGCAGCAGGTAGTGTTGCAGTCACACAGCTCCAGGAACCTGGAGGTTGTGGGTTCGATTCCTGCTCCGGGTGACTGTCTGTGAGGAGTGTGGTGTGTTCTCCCTGTGTCTGCGTGGGTTTCCTCCGGGTGACTGTCTGTGAGGAGTGTGGTGTGTTCTCTCCGTGTCTACGTGGGTTTCCTCCGGGTGACTGTCTGTGAGGAGTGTGGTGTGTTCTCTCCGTGTCTGCGTGGGTTTCCTCCGGGTGACTGTCTGTGAGGAGTGTGGTGTGTTCTCTCTGTGTCTGCGTAGGTTTCCTCTGGGTGACTGGCTGTGAGGAGTGTGGGGTGTTCTCTCTGTGTCTGCGTGGGTTTCCTCCGGGTGACTGTCTGTGAGGAGTGTGGTGTGTGCTCCGGTTTCCTCCCACAGTCCAAAAACACACGTTGGTAGGCGGATTGGTGACTCAAAAGTGTCCGTAGGTGTGAGTGAATGTGTGTGTGTGTGTCTGTGTTGCCCTGTGAAGGACTGGCGCCCCCTCCAGGATGTATTCCCGCCTTGCGCCCTATGATTCCAGGTAGGCTCTGGATCCACGGCGACCCTGAACTGGATAAGCAGTTACAGATAAAGAATAAATGAATTTATGAATGGAGTTTTTTAATTCAGTGCAGTTTTGATGATTTTTGAATTAGAATCTCCTAATTTGACCAGAAAATATTTTCTACCCTCCTCCAAATGTTATGTAGTTGCAGTGCTGAGCCCAGAGCAGCAATGACAGGTTAAAAGCAGCCGTGCAGTTAGCACTAAGCTTACGGGGTGGGAAATGTTGTAAGCTAGCACCCTATTTGTTAAGGTCCTAACTGCATCAGCGACATAGCCTTATAACTCTAGTCTAAAACATTATATAAATAACTCTAAACACATATCTTAGCTGAAAAGCTGTAGGAAGTATTTGTGAAATGATAAACTGAGTCTCTGTTATCAGCTGAGGTAAACATTGCTAATGCGCTTAGCATGATGCTAACTTGTTGAGTTTTCATTTATCTTGTTGGAAGCTGACACCCCATAATTTAGCACTGCCTTAGCAACAGTGTGGGTGGTGTTATTTTTAAAATGTATTCCAATACAGAATAAAAATACATGCGAGGTGTACATTACCCAGCTGAAGTAACATATTCTGAATACTTTGGAAAACTTGGAATACTTCAAAATATATAGCTGATTATAAGGCTATAAGTGTATGTAAAAATGTAAGGTCTTCACTGGTTATAGAAACTAAGGAAAAAAGGCCCAATACTCCCTTGACTAATTCCACAAATGTTATGGGTGAAACATATTAGACAAACATAAATGATTCCGTTTTTGTATAGAATTTACTGTTACTACACATATTTACATGTTTAAATACACAATGCTGTTACATGTATCACGTTACTACCCAACACTGAATAGCAATATACCTCCACTCCAGTAAAAACCAAAGAAGCAAACTCCAAACACCCAACATGACTTTGGACAGGAAGGAAAGGATTAATACATTGAGTTTCCTCTGCACTATCACTTTAAAACAGAGCTGTGGGAGGGTCTGGGTCACAGAAGTCAACTTACCCTCAGGAACAGAGGCAGAGGTCTGTCCTCAGGAGCCAAAATCTACTCATCTTTTATTGAACACGTTAAAGTGTCTGTTGGATAATTCATCGAGGAGAGGTCAGAGCTGGTGGTGAGGTTTTTGACTAAAAGTCACAATTTAGATTTACACACTGACTAACAACAGGGGATGCTCTGGAACAGCTGCACATGAGCCTTAAGACACCTTGCCCAGTGCCAAGCATGGGCCAGAGGGATATAAAGCCCCAGCAATATATAGTGGAGCAGAGGAACTGTATTCTCTAGAGATGTGTGATGCAGAACTTTCACACAACCTTAACTGACCTCACCTCATGGTTAATGCCTTCAACTGATCAGAGCAGTGCTCCAGCCTCTACTCTACAGCCTTCCAGTAGAGTCCGGACTGTGTGTGCTCTGTCACACAATGTGTCATATGGGTCTCCTCTGTTTGTTCACTGTGGTAAATCACTGGCAGATGTGTCCTTGGAATTTCAAAATGACGAAGCAATGTTTTAATTCTTTCTTGTTATATACACAACTTCAGATGCCATACCATTTCAGACCTGGACTGCAAGTGAGCAGGAACCTGTAGTTATTCTTTAAAAAGCCATTTGGCAGCAGGTTCTTTTTCGGCTGATCCCTGTGGCTGCGGTGACGTACTCGGTAGGTTCTTTTAGAAACTGGGAACTGGTTCTGTTCCCACAGGCCGTGCCCCCCATCGCCTGGTCATCTGTCACCAACCTCTCCTCTCTTCAGTCTGAAAATATGAGGAAAACACTTTTAATGTAGTCATTTTTATACTATGGTACTGTGAAAACACAATGTACACATCCTTTTAGCAAATATCAACTCCTTTTTGATGTCTTTCAGGTTAGCCCTGCAAAACTACATTTCCCAGCAGGCACTGTGACAATTTAAACACCAACCCCTGCTGGCCACTGAGGGACAGCAGTGTTGTTTCTGCCTTAAACACATCACTGTCTTAACAGTCTAACCAGATTACAGAGGGAACCCACACAGACACAGGGAGAACAGACCTCACAGAAGGAGAACATCTAAGCCACGATCTCAAGATCTTGGGGCTGTGTGGCAACTGTAGTGCCACTGTGCTACCCATACTACTTCTACTTTGACTACAACTACAACTAATAATAAAAATAATAATACGTATTATTGTTGTGGGTTTAAGTTCCGCTTCAGGTGACTGTCTGTGAAGAGTGTGGTGTGTTCTCTCTGTGTCTGCGTGGGTTTCCTCCGAGTGACTGTCTGTGAGGAGTGTGGTGTGTTCTCCCTGTGTCCGCGTGGGTTTCCTCCGAGTGACTGTCTGTGAGGAGTGTGGTGTGTTCTCCCTGTGTCTGCGTGGGTTTCCTCTGGGTGACTGTCTGTGAGGAGTGCGGTGTGTTCTCCCTGTGTCTGCGTGGGTTTCCTCCGGGTGACTGTCTGTGAGGAGTTTGGTGTGTTCTCCCTGTGTCTGCTTGGGTTTCCTCCAGGTGACTGTCTGTGAGGAGTGTGGTGTGTTCTCCCTGTGTCTGCGTGGGTTTCCTCTGGGTGACTGTCTGTGAGGAGTGTGGTGTGTTCTCCCTGTGTCTGCGTGGGTTTCCTCCGGGTGACTGTCTGTGAGGAGTGTGGTGTGTTCTTCCTGTGTCTGCGTGGGTTTCCTCCGGGTGACTGTCTGTGAAGAGTGTGGTGTGTTCTCTCTGTGTCTGCGTGGGTTTCCTCCGAGTGACTGTCTGTGAGGAGTTTGGTGTGTTCTCCCTGTGTCCGCGTGGGTTTCCTCCGAGTGACTGTCTGTGAGGAGTTTGGTGTGTTCTCCCTGTGTCTGCTTGGGTTTCCTCCAGGTGACTGTCTGTGAGGAGTGTGGTGTGTTCTCTCTGTGTCTGTGTGGGTTTCCTCCGGGTTACTGTCTGTGAGGAGTGTGGTGTGTTCTCCCTGTGTCTGCGTGGGTTTCCTCCGGGTGACTGTCTGTGAGGAGTGTGGTGTGTTCACCCTGTGTCTGCGTGGGTTTTCTCCGAGTGACTGTCTGTGAGGAGTGTGGTGTGTTCTCCCTGTGTCCGCGTGGGTTTCCTCCGAGTGACTGTCTGTGAGGAGTTTGGTGTGTTCTCCCTGTGTCTGCTTGGGTTTCCTCCAGGTGACTGTCTGTGAGGAGTGTGGTGTGTTCTCTCTGTGTCTGTGTGGGTTTCCTCCGGGTGACTGTCTGTGAGGAGTGTGGTGTGTTCTCCCTGTGTCCGCGTGGGTTTCCTCCGGGTGACTGTCTGTGAGGAGTGTGGTGTGTTCTCCCTGTGTCTACGTGGGTTTCCTCCGGATGTTCTGGTTTCCTCCCACTGTCCAAAAACACAAAAAACACACATTAGTAGGTGGATTGGCTACTTACAAAAGTGTCCATAGGTGTGAGTGTGTGTTGCCCTGTGAAGGATTGGTGCCCACTCCAGGGTGCGTTCCCGCCTTGCGCCAAATGATTCCAGGTAGGCTCTGGACCCACCGCGACACTCCAGGATGAATTAATTAAATTATATTAGATAATCCAAAGATTTACACACAAGTAAAGCAATAGAAATAAATAAGCAGTAGTTTATTATTATTATTATTATTATTATTATTATTATTATTATTATTATTATTATAAGTAGTAGTAGTAGTAATAGTATAATGTGTTGCAAACTACATTTCCCAGCACGCAGTGTGATGGCGTTCTCACAGTTGACCCGCGGAGATGCGGTGTGTTATGTTTGATTTCCCCCCACCCGTATCACTCACTTTTGAATCTACGACGTATTGACCAATCACGCACAGGTGGTGAGCACTATTAACCAATCAATGCGCAACGGGGGCTGGACTCCAGAGTGAAAACGTTCCGAGGAAAGACTAAGAGCCGAGCGGCTAACAACAGTTTCTCTCTTTTCGAAAGAATTGGAGAAAAGTGAATTCAAATTACAGTGAAAATAATGCAGATCACGCTGAAAACGCTCCAGCAGCAGACGTTCAAAATCGACATCGACGCGGAGGAGACGGTGAGAACTCAAAGAGAGTAAAAATTATAGTCACGTTTGCCAAGCTTCTTATCTGGAATTTGCGTTTCCACCTTAAATGTCGCAGAGTTTACATGCCAGTGCCCGGGGGCGCCAGAAGGCAACGCCGTGTAACTGCTGCGCCGTTTAAGGTGGGACGGGGAATTCCAAGTAGAAGCTGCCGAATGTTTCATAGCTTAGCATAGTACTAACATTTTTTGTCTTTTTTTTATTTATTAAAAAATATTTTACAAACACTTAAATAAAACATAGGTGTTTATTCGATTATATCATAAGTTGATTGTATGTAAAAAATGCTAAATTTAATTTTATGACGTATTTCATTACCCAAGAGTTGGAAGCTAATTAGCTTTAGCTTAAAGCTAAAGAAGAACTGTTTTTTTTTTTTTCCTTTTTCAACTGTGAAACAAGCTTTTGTCAGCACAGTTTAAGTGATTGTATCTGTGTTTTGGAACAATAGACACTTAATATTCCTCAAATGTCCATCTAAGTCTGTTTAAAAACTGTCATATGTTAGCTGAAGCTAGCTAATTGGCTAACAGGCTGTGGCCTGAGCTGCACAGTTTTAATTTAGTTATTAATATTTTTTTCCTACGTTAAAACGGAGAATTATTCAACATTACAGAATATAATAGCAGTGTAGTGTTTGACTTCTGTTGCCTGGCCATTTTTTATTTGAAGGCGAGATTTTAAAGTTAGGGTAAAGTTAGCCTGTAGTGACTCAGTGAAATTACAGTGAAGTGCAAAAAATATTTACAGGGTTTTTTGTTTTCCCCATTTGTAGTTGAATTTTCCCGGGTATAAATCAATTTCACGCTGCTCAAAAATGTCTTTTGGCTCTAAATTATTTATTTATTTATTTATTTTACAGTTTTGTGCAAAAGTTGGACACCCCCTTGTCAAATGACACATTTTGTTGGTTTAAAATAAAAATCGGGGTAAACAATTTAAAGACCCTATCAAGATTTTTGAGCAAGTGTTTTCGCTGTTTTTATTTTTAATTAATTTATTTTCTTCGTTTTCAATTAATTGCCAGAAGGCATTTAATGAGTGAAATGTCAATGCTGTGACAAGCAGTGTTCCAAGGACAGTTTTAAACATGTGAATTCACACAGATAGGTTTTCTGACATCACAAGCCTTAGAAACCAATCCTGTCAAATACTGATCAAGTCGACTAACATCTTCAGAAGAACAGAGAACATTAGAGAAAATGATGCACTTTACAAAAGCCAAAAGAATGCAGTGTTAAAACGAGCAAATAAACAGTAAGAGGGCTTTAAATTGTGCAGATTTTTCACTTTGAATCACTGCAGAAGTACGGCTTTTCACCATGTGTTTTTAGACTTTCACTAAGGTTATGTCTTAATATAAAAATCACTGTTTGTTAATAGCTTTGAGACATCTATTGTAAATAATTTGCTGTTTGAAGTGCTGTGCCCTTTTTCCTGTCACCAGACCCGATAAGTGACTAAAGTCCCGATTTGGCAGTTTTTGTTTTCGTAGAAACGACTTGTTTGTCGGATGTGTGTTTGGGAAGACGACAGGCTTTTCAACAAGACTAGCAGAGTCAGTTACTCCTCTTTATACCCCCCCACGTACACCCTGTTTTCTGCAATGGCGTGTGATGCCTTAGAAAAACTGCCTCATAAATCAGTGCTACCACCCCCATGCTTCACTGCAGGCTTATTGCTCTTGGATCATTGTGGAGTTTGTCTGATTTAAACTGAAAGTCAAAGACGTGTTTATGCGCTTTAAGACTGGTTTGGGTTTGATTAAAATGTCTGATCGTTAGTTAGTTTTTTGGGGTGTTATTTTTAACGCACGAGACACTGTTGTTGTTTTGGTGAGGTTTCACTGGTTATTTCACTCTATAGATCGGTGTATACATAGGTTCTGTTGTGCTCTTTATATGTCATTGGCTCAGTACTTTACTGTGAATTATAGAAGGTGGGATTAATGATTTTCAGCAGCTGATAGACAGACATTCATGCAGTTTCAGGTTGCTGAAAGAGCATACAGTGTTGGTACAGTAGGGATGGGTATGTGTAAGTGCTTCTTATTGATTCAGGGCCATGTGCCAAGTTGCAGTTATGGAAATATTATTTTAATTTCCTTGTGTTTTTCTGGCTTCAAGTTTTGTAAGTTCAGGTTGAGTGTAGCTTACACGGGGGCTAAGTAAAAACTAGACCATGTTGTTGTTCTATTCAGTCTCATGTTAACCGGACATATTTGCCACTGTACAATTTTTCTGTAAGAAAGTTACACTGTGAAGCGCGTTTCTAGACACCAGAGGATGCTTTACAATCAACACAGAACGCCATTACATTTAGCATTCAATACACACACACACACACACACACTGGCGAGGAGCGTCAGCCAAACACGCAAAGCATCCTCTCAACCAGGAACGACCGTCCACCTGAAGTGCCATTCCATATCTGGGCATACACACATACAAACACTCATTCATACTTGCGCGCACACACACACTCATTCATAGACACCAGGACAGTTTCGAGTAGCCAATTAAACACATCTACAGGCTTTTGGACTGTGGGAGAACACTGGAGATCCACTCAGAGATCCCAGCGCTGGGGAGCGGACATGCTAACAACCAAGCCACCGTGATGAATGAACCCGTATATAAAATAACGTTAACACGACTCAGCCCTAGTTTATGGGCTTTAAAGTCGCTACTCTTTTATTTTTAAACTAATTACTGTGGTCAGTTGTTTGTTGTTTTGAGCTGTACAGAGTGAAGAGTGGGGTCTGTCATGTTTCTACTTTCCTAACAGGTAACTCTCTCTGCTTTTACAGGTAAAGGCCTTAAAGGAGAAAATCGAGAATGAAAAGGGGAAGGAGAGCTTTCCTGTTGCTGGACAGAAGCTGATCTATGCAGGTATATGTCTGTCTTTCTCTCTCTCTCTCGCTCTCTCACACCCCCCCCCCCCTCTTCCCACTGACATTTTCATAAAGCTTTGATGGAAATGGGGCAGTTCTGATTTAATTATACGACTGTCCTGTCCAGCCCTGATAAGGAAACAGCCCAGAGATATGTATGTGATTTGTTGTCACTGTTTCTGAGCTTGGTAATAATGTGAAATGGAGTGACAGACTTGGTTTTGTATTTGTTCGATCCTGGCAGGTTTGGTTTGATTAGTGGAGCACTAGGTAGTATTGTAATCTTTAAAATTACAGCTTAAGAGTTTGTTGTGATGCTTTATTGACATGTAATATGAAGAATAGAGTCTCTATCTCTTCTAATCTGGATTCAGCACTGCAGAACCTCACTCACTCACTCACTTAGTCTGTAAGCGCTTATCCAGTTCAGGGTGGGAGTGGGTTTGGAGCCTACCTGGAATTACTGGGCGCAAGGCAGGAACACACCCTGGAGGGGGCAGCAGTCCTTCACCACAGAGCGACACACACTCCCACCTGTGGACACTTTGAGTCTCCAATCCACCTACCAACGTGTGTTTTTGGACTGTGGGAGGAAACCCACGCAGACACAGGGAGAACACACCACACACTCCTCACAGACAGTCATTCGGAGGAAACCCACGCAGACACAGAGAGAACACACTACACTCCTCACAGACAGTCACCCGGAGGAAACCCACGCAGACACAGGGAGAACACACCACGCTCCTCACAGACAGTCATTCGGAGGAAACCCACGCAGACACAGAGAGAACACACTACACTCCTCACAGACAGTCATTCGGAGGAAACTCACGCAGACACAGAGAGAACACACCACACTCCTCACAGACAGTCACCCGGAGGAAGCCCACGCAGACACGGAGAACACACCACGCTCCTCACAGACAGTCATTCGGAGGAAACCCACGCAGACACAGGGAGAACACACCACACTCCTCACAGACAGTCACCCGGAGGAAACCCACGCAGACACAGGGAGAACACACCACACTCCTCACAGACAGTCACCCGGAGCGGAACTCGAATCCACAACCCCAGGATTCTGGAGCTGTGTGACAGAACCTGCACTATGTAGCTTATGTAGGAGTGTAGGAAACCACCTCCTCTCCCTCCCTAAACCACACAAAACATTAGTTGTTGGACGAGTGGATGTTGTCTGGCTGTACGCTATAATTGTAATGAAACAGAAAATCCACACCTGATTCTCCAGACATTTTCTGGAATTCACCTGTGGCTGCTTATTAGCATCTTAGATGAGTGAGGAATAACCTGGAATAAATTCGAGGGTGTGACCTCCAGGTGATGGAGTTCTAAGAAGCCCAGTGGATCATTTCCTGATCCGGTCTGGCACAAGGGAAACCAGCTAAAAGTATAAACACCCCTTGACTCTTCCGGGCGCTGCTAAAGGGAAAAGCAGCCCTATTTGCATCCATTTTTTGCACAATTTCAGCTCTTCACTTGAATTAAATTCGCCAGCTGGAGGGTAACCTGGCTCCCGATGAGTCGAAGCGATGGCAGGGGGGCTCGTAGCTGTCAGACAGAAGGAGCGAGAAATTTGCAGGCACTTGTACCAGCTGATAAATTACATGTAATTTCTTTTAATTATTTCATCCCCCGCAGGCAAAATCCTTAATGATGACACCGCGCTTAAGGAGTATAAGATAGATGAGAAGAACTTCGTGGTCGTCATGGTAGCAAAGGTGAGAGATCTGTTATCAGTGATGAATAACTAAGGGGCTGGCCAGGAGAGACCTGCTCTGTGACGTACCGGGAGGGTGTAGAAGGAATAGCTGATTCATATAAATTAACTCTAGCCTCTCGATGGCTTGAGCTAGACCTTAAGGAGTTGTGTTCTTCTATTCACTGAAGGCTAAAGGCACTGAAAGGCTTTGTTTTTTGAAGTTTTAACAATAGTTAAATTTCCTTTTTCATGCTCCACCCACCGATGTGTTCCCTTGTAGCTGCTGATGTAAGGTTAGACCGGCTTTAGAAAAACACTGATAAAAATTCCATGCAGCATTGGCAGGGCGGGTTTATTTATATAGCACATTTCATACGTTACTGGAAATGAGTGCTTAACAGTTTTAAGCAAAAGAAATATCACGAGGCAAAATCATAATGATACAACTAAAGAGCACAGAGTTTATACCAACATTCAGAACCATAAAAAAAAATAATTGAAACAATTACAGGAACCCAGATCAGGTGATTCCTCTTGTATTTGTGCTAAGGAGACATTATTAAATCTGACTGAACTCTCCCTGCGCTCAGCCTAAGGCGGCCCCTGCAGCCGCTCAGCCTTCCACCGCTGCCACGACGACCTGCAGCGCCTCCTCTAGCACTACAACTCCCACAGTCGCCAGCACCTCCTCGGCAGGAGCCAGCGACACGCCGGCCGAGAGCGCTCCGAAAGACGAGAAACCAGCTGCGGAGGAACAGCCGTCGAGTGCAGCGCCCGCCTCCACACCTGTCAGGTACACAGCGCTCCCCCTGACCAGCAGGGGGTGATCATTCACAGCGTTACAGCTGCTGAGAGAGGAAGTGAAGGCTGTTACCTCAGGACACTGGAACTTGTTGAGGGGAGATATACCCGGGGGGGGGGGGGCATTTTGCTGCCAGTGTGTTCTCCCAGAATGTGTCGAGTGTCCTGACGGCTTATGCAATGATCAGAAATGTCAGTTTGTTTTATGTTTTGTGTTTTTTTTCCTTATCAGAAGACAGCCAGGCTTTTCCCTAATGCTGCTGTATAGTTTGTCATGTCCAGATAACCTACCTGTCTGTCTCTAATCTCTCTTCTCTCTCCTGGTGTCGCAGTTCTGTTGGACTGACAAACATGAACATATTCGATGAGGCAACCTCTGCTCTGGGTAAGGGTTTTATATTTAAACATTTCTGCTCAGACATATTCAACAATAATTTAACTTGCTCCTCAAGTCACGTGACTCCAATAGAAGAAGAACTGAGAGCCTGTCTTATTGGACACTTCTCTACACTGGGTTTGTGAGCTAGCTCATCAGTAATGCTTTGTGGAACAGCCCCTACGTGACGTTCGCAGTTAGCCACATTTGTAGATGTCTAGTGTTTTGGATTGTCCAATCCCTCCACTCCTATTGGACAGTGAATACCCCTAACTTTGGGCTAATACACCCCCCCCCCCCACGTGTTTCTAATCCAGGACCTGGAAGGCTGTGTGATATAAACATAAATGCAATGCAGCTACACACCAGAACTGCAAGCACTACAGTTTATTATGGTGATACAGGTTTGTTGTGACTGTGTCTCTCGCTCTTTCTCTGTGCAGTGACTGGTCAGTCGTATGAGAATATGGTGACTGAGATTATGTTGATGGGTTATGAGAGAGAACAAGTGGTGGCAGCGCTGAGAGCGAGCTTTAATAACCCGGACCGGGCTGTGGAGTACCTGCTGACGGTGAGAATTAGAGAGACTTGGAGGAAAAGGCCGGAGAGTGCTGTTGTGCTGTAGTCATCAATTCAAGACTCTTTTTCTTCCCTTGTTTATTACCGGCCCTGATATTTTTGAAAAGTACTGATGCAGTTGTGATTTTATGTTGTCATAAAATGTCTAGTGTTAGTGTTGGTGTATGTATGTGTTTTTTAGGGCCTCCCATTGGAGGGTGAAGGCAATGCAGGTGGTGCTGACTCAGTTTCTCCAGCAGGGGCCGATATTACTGCTGCCACCACTGGCCTCACTTCCCCCGCAAGCACAGCTCCAACACAGACCACCGCGGCATCAGGGGGTGAGGGAGACACACACACGCAACTTTATATTTTATGCATATTTTGTCAACAAATTTCCACTTTTTTTATTATTGTTTTTTTAATGTGGAAGTGCTTTTTTCTAATCTTTAAAAAGAACATAATTGCTCTGTGAAGCCTGGGCTTGTGCATGGTTTAATATTTACTACAAAACTAAGGTTTACAGCTTAACAACAAGCTCTGTACAAGATTGGAGTCAGTGTAATTTATATTGGGTGGATTTGAACTGTGTGTTTTCATAGCTAACCCACTGGAGTTCCTGAGAAATCAGCCTCAGTTCCTGCAGATGAGGCAGATCATTCAGCAGAACCCATCACTGCTCCCAGCGCTGTTGCAACAGATTGGCCGAGAGAACCCACAGCTACTGCAGGTGTGCACCGAAAACCCGCCGTTCTGTTTTCAGTACTGCTTTCGCCTCCGTCTTGTGCCTCAGTCATGTCTCGCCCTTCTTTATCGTCCTTGCAGCAAATCAGCAGCCACCAGGAGCAGTTCATCCAGATGTTGAATGAGCCTGCACAGGAGGCGGGCCAGGGAGGTGGAGGAGGCGTGGCTGAAGCTGGAGGCGGGCACATGAACTATATCCAGGTCACACCCCAGGAAAAGGAAGCCATCGAAAGGGTAAGAGTCTCAGTGTTTATCGTGAATGTGCCCCTGCTTTTCTCCGACTGAAGACTAGTATTGCTGTATAAAGTAGTATATAGATAAGTGTTCAGACGTCTGCAAAGATACATCTTGTAGGTGGGGACAACAGTGTTATATTTAGGTTTAATGAAGCCCTTAATTAGCTCTTAATACTTTTCAGGCAGCAAAGCTGGATAAGTTTGTGTGAGGAAATATTTAAAGGTTTTTTTTTAGGAGCAAGTGCAGGTAGTAAGGCGCCTGCTCTGTCATCACTTTGTAAGCGATCGTGCAGGATTTATATGTGATGCGAGCAGCAACTGGAAGCCAGTGGAGCTCAATGAACAGTGGGGTGACGTGCCCTTTTTGGATTGTTGAAGACCAGATGTGCTGCTGCATTCTGGATCATCTGTAGTGGTTTTATAGCACAGGCTGGAAGGCTCGTTAGCACTGCATTGCAGTAGTCAAGACGCGAGATGACCACAGCCTGCACCAGGAGTTGAGTGGCATGTTGCGTTAGAAACGGTCTAATTTGTCTGATGTTGTAAAGCGCAAAGCGTCAGGAGCAGGCAACAGAGGCCAACAGAGGGGGGGTTCAGCAAGGTAGGATCTGAACCATGATAGCGGTCTTTTAATGTTTGTCACTGTTACATTAGGAATTAAAAATGCCATAAAGTAATGTTGTATTTTGGTCAGGAAACTGACAATGTTTGACACGTTGGACCAGAGCCAATCATCATGGACACAGTCAGGAAACTCAATGAAGTCCCCCCCCCCCCCTAAACTGGGCACATCTACCGTTTTACGTTATCCATTTTTGTTGTTCATTTGGCACCCAACTCTGGCATCAGTATTACCCACAATCCATCGCTGTCAACCACGAGTCAAGTCTAACCCATCTATCTCAGATCGATAATTCAGACAGTGAACAAACGTACAGACAAGTTAAACTACAGCCACGTACAAGCAGCAGTCTTTCCCTCAAACACACCGTTCCACCTTTTAAAAAAACAAAAAAAACCCATAACTACAGACGTTCCCTTTAATGGTGAACCCTTTTTAACAGTTTCACATTAATGTAACAATATCACTTCATTATAATTGAACTGTGGTTTATTTGGGGCACGTCGTAGTGTTTCTGCCTGTTATTTTACTTCTAAATGTAAAATACGTTGAGGCCTGGGGGGGCTTCGCTTATTCCGCCTCCCTCCCTGTCTGGTACATCTCAGTGTGTCGGGGGGTGGGAGAAGAGACATGCTGCTCTTGTGAACATTTCACCTTTTTATTAAAGTTGGTGATAAAAGCTGTATTCTCAGTCACTGGGAAATTTTAAAATTTAAATTTATTTATTAATTTTTCACGGTCACAACTCTTACGCCCAAATCCACTACTGCTCTGTCCTCTCGATCAGAATCAAAGGACAGGTTGCAGGAGATGTCAGAATAGGCACACATTTCTTTTTGTGGTGTTGTGGTCGCAGACAGCACATTGCTGTACTTTGATTATTTCACACTCCACATCAAAATCAAGCTAAATTCCTGTACAGGAGGTCCTCGGGTTACGTCAGTCCCGAGTTACGATGCTTCGTGGTTACGACACATCCCCCATTTACTGTATAAAGCCTTGTTTCGACTTAAGTGGTTTTGCGTCGTAAACGTCGTAACGTGAACTTCGTGTTTGGTGTGCGCGGCGCGGCGGAAGAATACACGGTTACGCGGCTCGGGACCGAGGAGGATAGGTGTTAGGATAGGATAAGTGCTTACAGTATGTTATTTATGTACAGTATGTACGTATGTTCCGATTTACACCGAAAATCAGGTTACGACGCGACGTAGGAACGGATCAACGTCGTAAGTCGAGGACCCCCCTGTAGTCTGATCCTGGCCTTACGGTCCTTTTTGTTTTTAGAGATTGTATGAGAAGCGTTAAAGACTGCGGGGTTGTACTCCTGCTCCACCTGAAACACCTTTCAGCTTTTACAAACCACTCCTGACTTGATTAGGATGTGGGGAAAGAGCTCAAACGCTCCCGGACACTGGGGGATGAATTATTAATGATCATTTTCTGCGCCTGAGCTCTGGCAGAGGATTAGAGAGCACGTCGTGCATCGGACAGGGGGCCGACGGTGCTTTAGAAGTGCAAGCTAACCTCCTTCATATCTTTTATTTCCTTCTGTTTTCTCTCCAGCTAAAGGCCCTAGGATTCCCAGAAGGACTTGTTATACAGGCCTACTTCGCCTGCGAGAAGAACGAGAACTTGGCCGCAAACTTCCTTTTACAACAGAACTTCGACGACGACTAAAAGGAGATGTAGTCATTTTGATTTATCCCCTACTTTACTCCCCCTTCTCTCTTGCGCTCTCTCTCTCTCTCTCTCTCTCTCTCTCTCTCGATCATATTGGAAAAATATAAAAAGTTATATACACACATACAGGCAGTGATATTTTTGGATTTTTTTTGCATCTGCTTTTATGACACACTGGATGACTCCATGTTTTGTTGAGGGCAAATACGTTCGTTTGCTCCTTTCTGATTGGAGAATTGAGTAAAAAGCCACCATCTGACAATAACTCAGTGCTACCTGATTCTGTTTCTGCTGGTTTTTTTTTTCTTCTTCTTTTTGTTTTTTAAAACTCAAATGAAATATAATTTTCTCCATTTTCTGGAAATTAACTGGTATAAGGAATTTTTTTCCCCCGCCCTCCTATGATTGGGAGGGTTTGTTTATTTGGCAAAGTCATCAATGTTTATGTTAAATTCACCAGGGCAAAGTTTATATTTCAGCTTTTTCTCTCTTTCTCTTGCTCTCTTTCACGTGTCATAATTGACTGGTCTAGAGAACCCCGCCCCCACCCCCAAAAAACACTTTAAACTGCAGTTTTAAATGACAGTAAATGATTTTTAAAGCAACATCAGTCCTGTTACCATTTCTTTTTTCTTTTTTTCTCTTCTCTATTAAAACAATTGAAAATCAGCTGTTCTTTGTAGTGCATGCACAGACCCTCGTCCAGAGAGGCATGGCAGTAAAAGCCCCCAGTCTCTGGATGTGACAGATGCAGCCCCCCTCTCACTTCCTTTAAAAAAAGAAAAGTTAAAGGCATGTACATTTGCTTTATAGTTGCTATAATTGGTGTTGATGATTTACTCTCACTACAAATTTACTGTCATTTTTACAGAAAGAAATAAAACTTTTCAACATAAAATGCATCAACTCACGCATCATGCATCATGTTTTTTTTGGTTCGTTTCCATGGCTCGATGGTGAGGACGGCGGCGGGAACGTTTGAGATGATTTCTTCGACACGGTTCATTAAAATCAACCAAAAACCAAACCGTTTCAGAGGTCGTATTATGCTGGATACATCCTCATCGTAAAATTTAGACAAAATAAAATGCTATGTTCATATACTTCTGAAAATGTCTTAACTGTTCTGCCTTTTAAACACGTTCTGGTTTTTGATGATGTCACAATGCATTGGCAGATGACATGTTGATTTGTTCTCCCATACCTAGCACAGCAGCAGCTCACTTATTATTTACACTGCACAGATATCTAATGCTTATAGGTCATGCAAGAACATTAATGGAAATTGTAAAGAGAACCACACTGACGACTGAAACTTGGAAAGGATAATCAGAGTCCAAGAATCGGCAGTGGCTTTTTGTAGTAGTTGAGGTGACCCGAAGAAGTAATGTGTGAAAAGTCTTAAATTCCTTCTCTCTTCCCCTGTGTGTGTGTGTGTGTGTGTCTTGGTTAACCAATAATATCTTGTTTCACTTCCTTGCCTCATCTCCCTGACTTGACAAGTGTCCAGAGCCTGGTTTCAATGTTTTATTTAATAAAATTCCACTTTCAACTCGGTTTAAACGGATGGAAGAAGGAACCGTGAGGTGTGGATTATTCAAACTGCACACTGCTAAGCTGTGCCATTTACAAATAATATTCTTGATACCTCTATAACTTCCTAATGATGTTGGTAGTTTAACATGTGAAGCCTTAAGTTAAACTTCTAAAATCCTAGCCAAAGACAGAGGAGATTGGCAAATACACAGAAATATCTTATGTAGCAGAGTAGTGGCAAATGGACCAATACAAATTTAGTGGCTTAGGAAAAAAATTGTGCTTAAACTTAAAATTTTTAACTCTTCACCATCTGCTGTAATTTTTTTGTTTTTATTTTGACATGTGTTATGACATGAAGATGTCTGTAATAACATCATGCTGTAGGTGCCTGAAGTGTGCTGAACCGAAACGTGGAATATTATGATGAAAATGCAGATTCTAAACACGGCATAGATTTTTTTAAGTAGAATATTTATGATTTAAATCAGTGTTTTATTTACAATAATGATTACAAACTATAAAACATTTTGGTTCAGTTTCTTCATTTTAATGCTTTAATTTCATAATTAACTACAGAGCTGAAAGAGGGGGTTTTGAGGTAAGTTCTTAGGAATTCCCAGAATGTACAGGTTCTAAATAACCAATAATGCTTCACAGACTCCAGAACCAAGGTTATAATTCATTGTTTTTATTTTTTGGTGTGGGGGTCGAATATGACATTATCAAGCTGTTTCAGGGAACGTGTCAAAGAACGGAAGGTAAAAAGATTAGCCAGCTATGCTAACTAGCTTACTATGCAGGTGCGAAGCCTAATTGTACATCCCCGTCCTGATTCCCCTTCCCAAGGACCCCTGGGCAGCTGACGTTACGCCTGATTAAAAAACTGCTCGCTGTCAATAAGGTACGCAAACCAGCCCATGGTCCTCTGAATGTTTTCTGTGCATATACCTTATTTATATGCAATAACCTGGGTAAAATAAGCACACAAAGTGTGATACTTGCTCGACGCCTAGGACTTTTACATATGGGGAACAAAACAAAATGGAGTCGGGGGTGCGCAGTTAGACACCAAGGTTTAAAAGTGTTTTAACAGCGTTTTTTGTTGTCGAAAGGTCTCTGCATGCCTTCTCAGTGTTAAATAGTTTATTTCTATACCAAGAGCAGTTCAAAAGGAGCACACTCAGCTTCATATTTGCTCGAAACCTAGGACTTTTACTTATGGGGAGCAGTATGGAGTTAGCATTAACTGGTCTTCATTCAGGAGCCCTGCAGTGAAACGTTCTGAGGCCCATGAATATAAGATGTGTTTTGATGCCTAAAGTTGTTCATGTAACAGTACTCGTTAGCAGGTGCGGATTATTAAATGAATACAAATAAAATAAATGAATAAAAAGTAAAATTGTCTTTTAGTCCGGTCTACAATTAATAAATACATTAAAATAAACATTAGTCTGAAAGTTTGACACCAGTTTGGTATCACAAAGTACAAACCTGATTCTAGTTTAGCTAATGCTCCCCCATAGATAAAGGCGGCAGATCCGGGGGGTCCATGGACACAGGGAATTATAGTATACTGAGACGCCGGTGCTGTCGTCCCGCCGCTTCTCGCGATCACTCAGGTTTGTTGACGGTGGAGCGGAGGGATGCCAGTGTTTCAGGATGCTCCCGTGTCTGTGTGTCCTTCTGGTTCTCTCCTTTTAGTTAATGCTGTCATAGTCAGATCTGCCGGAGTCATTAGCCACACTCTGGAAATTTTCATATTTTCTACTTTACAAACACAAAACAGTTCAAAACTAATTCCATCCCTTTACATCTTTCCGAGTAAACGACTGCCCACCTGTCTGTCTGGACACTGATGGATGACTGTCGAGATCCTCCTCCACTCTTCAGACCAGCTGCCCACGCTCCAGCAACCACCAAGTGCCTTTAAGCTGCCCCTACACTGAAGTTCTCACGGACTACTAACTATCATCACCAGTAGATTGACCAGAGGAGGATGGGTCACCCCTTGTGAGCCTTGGTTCCTCCCAAGGTTTCTTCCTCAGCTGGGGGAGTTTTTCCTTGCCACTGTCGCCCCTGGCCTCGCTCACTTGAGGGTTTTACATTTGTCTTTACATTTCATGTCAAATCTTGTCTTACTGGAATTCTGTGAAGCTGCTTTGTGACAACATCAGTTGTGAAAAGCGCTATATAAATAAATTTGATTTGATTTGATTTGATAGTTTTACATCTCAGTATATTTTTGTTAAAATTATATTTAAAAAAACGATATAGTTTACTATTTTTTTTATTTATCTTATTGACTTCAGAGAGCCCCAGAGTTATATTTTCCTTGCGTCTGATGCAGTTATAAAAAAATCTAATAAATCTCTAAAGATGCCTTTTTTGTTCCGTGATGGTGAACGTGTAACCTGACCTCTGCTGACCCGTAGAGACTGTGTTGTAATACTACTGATGTCCTGCAGGAGTCACTGTTGACTGCATATTTCTAGAGAAACCGGGGCACAAATCATACCCTGGTCTTGTGTTCAATAAATAAGGCGTTTTACAGAATTTCCATGTCAAACTGTACATGTGTATATTAAATAAATATTACGTAAGTATAAATCAATCACGAGTATAAAAATGAAAAGCATGTCCAAGTACCTATTTTATGCACTGTATGTGGTCACCTTTCTAATGGGTGGATTCAGGCCACCTGTTGTGGACGCCGATGTTCACCTGTCCACATACAGATTGTATAAACCGCCTGAGAAGAAAAGGGACCCTCTGGAGGTAGCTGGGCCTGGCCCTAACTTCAGCATGCCCAACACTGAGTAGCAGCTCAAGGAGAACTGAGTGGAACAGTGAAGCTGAAATCTTTATAGTTATGGAGAACCATGTATTGAGTCCGATGATATTAATATGCAGATGTTTATTATCAAAACGTCTGAGGGAAGGGGGAGGGCAGTACTATACCCAGAAAAGATAGACAGAGAGTGATGGGTACAACACTTGGAAGCCTTTTTGTTATTATTTTAATAATAACACAATGTATTTTAGTCCACAAATTCCTAGAATGTAAGGGATTCCTTGTAAACGATAGAGGTGAACCCACAACAGCAAAATATTTGTGGCCCATGTACGAGGAAAAACCTCAATGTCTGGTCGTATTTTGTGGTAATGTGTGTGTGTGTGTGTGTGTGTCTATATATATATATATATATATATATATATATATGGATTCGTAATTATTTTGTCATAAAGAAAAAGCTTCATGAGTAAAATTACTGTAAATTTGCTCGTTTCAGTTGGAAAAGGTACTACTCTAATGTAGATTAAAAAATTTTTATATATATAATAATAATAATAAAATTCACCATCTATTATTCTACTGTACAACGAAGATCTTGCCGTTATTTTGTGGCTGGGTGTAATCCAGGATAAAAGCCGTTGCTAATCGAAATCTGGAAGGCTAAGAGAGCAAAAGGAAGCAACCCAGCTAGCAGGGAACGTTCCCACAACTTTGGCTAATGTTACGCAAATGTTTAAATAAAGTTTTAAAGAAAACGCTTTAGTCTAATGTTAAACAAAACTTTGAATGATTTTTGTCATTTTAAACATAAACGTAATCAGTCTGAAACTTTTCTTTAAAACCTTATAGTGCTAAGCTTTTGGGTAACATTAGCATTCAATGCTAACTGAGAAAGTCTCTGCTAACATTAAAGAGACACAGCAACTAATAATGGAGTCCAGTCTCCTCAGCTTTGAGAGTTAAAGTGATGTGTGGAGATTCGGTGTCTCAGTTGAAAAGCGACTAAAAAAGACACGCTCTCGTTCTCAGTGTTTCGGCCTGACAGGTGAAAGAGTGGCGCCATAGCAACAGGACACATTAGAACTGCATTCTCCACCCTTTTTTTGTCTTATTTTTTTAAGGCGGAAACTCTCCCATCGCCTTAGGCCTCGTCTCATTATCTGCAGGGATGTCATTGTTAACCACTGCTATTCGCACTTTGACGCGGTTTGAAACGTGTTTATCCTCCTTTGCCTGAAGCCCGTTTAACCCATTACTGTCCATATCGGACACTCTGGCGCCTAAGGTCACCCTGTCAAGTGTCAGCAAGAGAGGTCATTATTTATTTATTTATTAATTATCTCTGGGTACAGATCTAAGGGAAAAACTTGTAATTAATAATAATAATAATAATAATAATTAATAATTAACTAACATGAGGTAATCGAACCACCTCCATTAACAGTAAAAAAAAAAAAAAGATATATAAAATATAATTATATAATACATAATATAAAAACAGTTTTGTTTTAAATGAACTTTAAACAGCTTTCTACTGATAACCTAGAGCTATTAAATGTAAACACATTTCAAATGACATCTTTCATCCAACTATACTTCATTATATTATAGGTTTTATTTGATTTTAATTAATTAATTATTATTATTTTTTTAATGATGAAAATCATTCACGTCCAGATCAGTGAAAGACATTACCGATGTTTATGTGAAATACATTTTATTTATTAGATTTTAATAAGTATCATATTCATGACATAAAATACAAAAAGAAACAAAACATATTTACAAAAATGTACAAAGTTTAAGATTATATTACATTAAATTTGACTATAAACAAGAACAAGCTTTGTTCTGAGTTTTTATTTTTATGTATATATTTATTTCTACAAAAATACGAGTGTCTTATTTTATTGTTTTTTTTTTCAGTATATCAAAATTATTGCACCTAACAGCCACAGTGCAGATAGGGTTCGCCGTCACCGAGGAGAAGCTGAGCCTTGTCCCCTGATTTAAAACAAAAAAACAAAAACATAACAAAACCGATTCCAAAGGAAACTCCCGGACTGTGTTCTAAAATCCATCCAGTCGTCTTTGGCACCTTTATATTGTAAAAAAAACAGAATAAAAACACCTGATATACGGAGCACCATTCTGAAACACGCTGTAAACCGTCTGTACCTGAAACGAAGTGCTGGTCCAAAACACACCGTGATGTGTCTTTGTTTGAATTCTTTTACGGAATGAGTGCTGAGTCAAAGGCCTCGTCTTTTTGTTGTTTGTTTGTTTGTTTGTTTGTCAGTTTAGTCTCTTATTTACACTCTTGTGTGCAAAAGTTTGGGCACCTCTCGTCAAATGAAATATACATAAATTATACAACGTCCCGTAAACGAGTTATAACCGAGGACGGATATTTCAGCCGGAGAACTGCTGTTTCATGGGTTTTGAATCAAATAATAACTTATTAGTCCCAGTGCCATTAGCTCAGATGATGACCACTTCTTTAGTAGTGCATTTTGCAAGTGTTTTCCTGCAGAGGACATTTTGAACTTTTGACCCAGGCGCTGAAACTTGTGCACACAACCGTATGTATATATCACTGTGTGAAAATCACGTGACGAATCGACCAATAGAAATGCTCCAAAATGACTTATTCATGTGATCTTTTTACATTGACTTCTGTTGAAAGTTGTATGATTATATTTCCCTGATTCTGTTACGTTTCCAGTCTGATTGTGTTTTTCGGCACATTTTTCCAGTAATTCTCCCAGATCAGACGCAGGCGTTTCCTCCGCGTCGTCATGTTTGCGTTGGAAGACGATAATAAGGACAAATAAATGACGAACGATACGAGAAATGACGATAAATACGCTTTAGGCCCCCGGTGGTGGGGGCCGCCGTCTGCCGTGGAGGACACAGCCTGTCGTGAAGCTTCGGCTTCTGTCTTTTTCGTTGTCTTTTCATTCAAAGGCAACATGTGGTTTCGGACACAGGCGGTGTGCAAAAGTTTGGGGACCCCCTGGTGTGTGATGACGTGGTGATTATGTTAACGAGCAGACGTTACGTTCATCATGAAGGTTGAGTTGAAGTAGGGAACGCTCACTGAGAACTGCACCCTGGAAATCAGCAAAGCAGCTTAAACCAGAGGAGGTTGAAACTTTTGCACACGGCCGCGTAGACGTCCTCACTTCCTTTCGCAGTCAGGTCGTCTACGTTTCTAACGTTCCTTCTCCAGTCTGTTCCAGTTTGGTTGGGTTCCGTTTCTTTGTTTTGATCTGGTTCCTTTTTGTATTGGCTCCATTTCCAGTCAGTTCTGGACACTTTTGGTTAGTTTCCAGTCACTTTTGGTCCGTTTTTGGCCTATTTCCCCAGTTCAATGCCGTGGGCTATAGGTGGCGCTTCATGTGCAGGGCGAGGTGGTCCGAGCGTGAGAAAGCTCGGTCACATTTCTGGCACTGGAACGGCCGATGGCCCGTGTGTTTCCTGTAGTGACGCGTGAGCTCATCGGAGCGAGCGAATTTCCATCCACAGCCTTCCCAGTCACAGTGATATGGCTTCTCTCCTGAACACACACACACACACAGACACACACAGGGAACTGTTAGAGCTTTGGTCTGAGGTCAGAGAAGGTGTTCATATTTACAGAGATTAAACACAAACAGAAAACAGAGGTTTCGAGGGGTGTTAAGGCCCCTGGCGTTGGGCGGCGTTGCACTGAAGCTCCCTTCGCTGAGTGATGGAGTCTCTCTTTAAGTCAACAAAGGGTTAAACTGAGACCAGACTGAACAGAACTATATAATGTGATCACCCACAGGTGACTTCAGGAGGGTGGTGTGGTCAGACTAAGGGCAGATGTGGGTCACACACAGAAACGCGTTTCCATGCAACGTTGGGACTTTCCATAGACTTCCTTTGGCTTTGGGGAGACAGACCCTGAGCTCACGTTACTAACCCGGACCCCTACTTTAAACCTAACCCTAACGACGACTCCACTGACCGACCAACGCGACAAACCCCTCAGAATAACCTTTATCTTAGTTCTAACCTTATCCACAGCCACAACTCTAACACAAACGTGTGTTTTCACTTACAAATGTAACGATAAACGTTGTGGGGACGTGATGATTGGCGCAAAAGTCGGTGTGTAAACAGATGTTGGTCCTGACAGCGTGATACATATCAGCACCGTCCAAAGAAAAGCGTGTATCTCCAAAAAATTAATGTTATAGGAGAAGGGGGAATTAAAAAAAATTTTTTTTGAAGCATTTCTATTGGTCCATTCACACAATGTGTTCAAATGATGGAGAAAACAACTATGATTCAAAAAAATGGAGATACATTTTTTTCTACAGGCAGCGATGATATCTGGATACTCCCGCCCACACACACACACACAGCAATAAAGCCGTGAATGAGAAACTCCTAAACACATAAGCGTCGAACAGAAGAGGGGGAGGAGGGAGGACACAATAACAACGCTCCGGCAGAAAAGTGGCCGGTCCAGTCCGTCAGAGAACGAGGAGAAAACGATCAGGTTCTCATGGGTTTTTGTTTGAGAACGGATCACTATCAGCCTCCTGTTCCAACTACTGCCAACTCCACCTACAAACTGCCCTCTCTCTCTCTCTCTCACTCTCTCTCTTTCCCTTTTCTCTCACACTTTTTCATTCTCTATTGTCCCTTTAATTCTTTCAGCATTATCCAGCCGAATGGGATTTGGAGGATGTGGAGCAGCTGCACATGAGCCGAAACCACCATAGCCAGCTAAGCCACACGTGAAACAGTGTCGGTCCGATGGCCGCTCACCTGTGTGCGTCCGGTGGTGAGCTTTCAGGTGGGAGCTTTTGGTGTACGTTTTCCCACAGCCGGCGTAATCGCAGGTGTGTGTGGCGATCCTCTTCCTCGGCCACGAACGCCGGCCTCGCTTGGGCTTGGGCTCGTCCGCCACGCACTCGGACGGGGACATCATCTCTACAGGACGCAGGGAGAGGGTGACTTTAACACTTACACACAGCAAACACCTTCAATTCTGATCAGAAAAAGAGTTCAATCATTTCTAAAAGATCCACTCCTCCTTCCCTAGTTTTGAACAGGAACTGAGCCCATATTCTAAGTGTTTCTTGTACGTTATTACAACTAGAAAAGGCCTGAGCGGTTCCTGTACAATGACATTGGCCCTTAATCGCCTCCTACTGGACAAAGATAAAGGAATTCCACTTCTCCACTGGGGATTTTGTTGAACTTTCCACATAATTATTTGGGAGAGATGTAAACAAAGTCATTAAGGTGTTTTGCTTCGGCGTGAAAGGATCCTTTCTAGGGAAACTGACCGGGTCAGGACTGTTCACAGCGGTGGCGAACGGAACCAGACGTCCCTCTGAGACACTGATTTATGACGTGGTTCTGAACACACTGCCGATGGCGGACCACGGCCTTGAGAAGGTCTTGGTCTACAACTCTGTTCCTGGTGGAGCTTGTTGAGAGGGGACTGTCCGGTTATTAACCCCTTAGACTGGTGGAGTTCACTGGGAATAAAACACCGGGTTTGGGTTAAAGACACGGAGACGTCTGGTTCCATTCACTGCTTTAGTGAAGAAATCGGATTCCTTCCAAACAACTAGTTTTCAGTCTACAGCTCCAACGCTGTGATTGTGGTGGGAATTTCAGGAATGGGTGGAATTCCCATTTTCAGATATGGGATTATAATAACACAGCGATATAAACTAACACTGACCTCTAAAGCAGAACACATCCTCCTCAGAAAATACACTCTGTAGAGCAGAGGTCTTCAAATCCAGACCCTGGATCCAGGTTCCGGGCCGGGGTTTTTAAATATCCAACTGCTATGACACTAGAGCTGCACCAGGTGTGATGTCAGCAGGCCATTTTAAAATCCCGGCCTGGAACCCGGATCCATAGAGTGACCAGGTGTGACCTAGCCCCCCCTGCCCACCACCGGACAAGTGTTAATATAAATGACTGACCTTGGTACTGCAGAGACGTCGGAGGGGGCTGCGAGTGGAATGCGGAGAACCCGGCGTTCGGGGGGAACCCGAGTGGATGTCCCATTAGGTGATGTTCGTCAGAGGCGGCGCACGAGGACAAAGGAGCGTGGCCAAAGCCGCGAGGGTCCACCTGCCGCCCCACAGCGCACTTGCTGGGACATTCCTGCTTTATGGTGCGACAGGAGAACAGCACGGAAGGCTCCGAGGACACGGCGCCACTTTTGCTCGCTGGCACCCCCTGGCTGTAGTCCGTGTGGACTGCAGTTTTAACCACAAACTTCCCGTGGACGCTGGCGTGCGGCTGCAGGTACGCGGCGTCCAGTTCGGGCCTCATGAGCTCGGCCACGAAGCCGCCGCACGGTGAGACGTCGTTCAGTTCGGCGATCGGGAACAGCGCCCCCTCCTGGTACGCGGAGAAGCTTCCGGGGGGAGTGGGTGGGGCTCGGCCGGCCACACCCATGTCCTCATCCTGAGGGGCGTGGCTTTGCAGCTGCAGCAGCTGCTGCTGCTGTTGTTGGAGCGTGCTGTTCGAAAGGATGAAGTCGTAATCCAGCAGCTCCAGCTCCTCCGGCTCTTTCTTGGTCATCGCGAGCACAGCGTCAAACGAACGCTTCTCTTCCTTCCATCTCTTAGTCCAAAACGAGAGAGGAAGAGGAGGGGAGAGAGAGAGAGGGAGGGAGGGAGAGAGGATAAACAGAGACAGAAATGAAACAGATAAAGAGATAGAGAGAGTCAAACTGAATGAACTTACATAACTCATTTAGAGTAGAGTCTGAACAATTCACACTGGACTCAGGGACCGGTTGTAGACTGAGGGATTCGTACTGGACAATAAATAACCGCCGGTTCACCCTCAACAATTCACACTGTGTAATGAATAACTTCTAAAAACCACTGAAGAACTGGGGCTGGATTTGGAAAACCACTTAGAAAGTAATAAATACTGGAGAATTTACAGTGAGTATGGCATAATTCATACTGGTTAATGAGTAGCTTTATTCTCTGGGGTGTGTGTGTGTGTACTCACTGTGTGTGCAGTGCTGCTGCTGAAGGTGGAGATGGAGGGCAGGAGCGCACCACCACCACCAAGAGCCACTCTCTCTACATCACTCGGAGGCTGCCTGAGAGAGAGAAAGAGAGAGAGAGAGACAGTCAGAAACACAAACTACAGTAAAGTAAACTAAAATATGCCCATATTGATTTTAAGCCTGAATTAGTCCTGAAGTGAACAGAGAAAACACACACACACACACACACACACAGAGGGGGAGAGAGAGAGAGAGAGAGAGAGAGAGAGTCATATGGGAAAGAAGACTACATAATTACAGAAGAGAGTAGAGAGTAGAGGTCAAGAGAATGGAGAGAGAAAGAGTGTGTGTGAGTGTGTCAGTGAGTGTGTGTGTGTGTGTGAGAGAGAGAGAGAGAGACTAGACAGACAGGATTAAGACAGTTAAAAGTTACACTCCAATGTATACAGCAACTAAACAGACACACACACACTTTCTCTCTCTCTCTCACACACACACACACACACACACACACACACAGAGAGGGGGGGGGCAGAGGAAGAAGAAAGAATACGATTTAAATAGATGAAGAATGTAAGAAAATTGAAGAAAAGAAAGAACCAAAAAGAACAGATTTTAAGAAAAAGAACAGAGAGAGAAAATGAAAAAAAAAAAGAAATAAGACACACTTCTCTGTTTACAGAACCTCAGAGAAAGAACGAGTGAATGAATGGTAGAGAGAGAGAGAGAGTCCCGATCCTTGTACACAGTAAAGAGAAGAGGGAAAGTCATAAAGAAGTAAAAGAAAGAGAAAGACAGAGAGAAAGAGTCTTAGAGAGTGAGAGACAGAATAGAGAAAGATGGAATAAAAAGAAAGAGAAATCGGACTGAAACTAGAGAAGAGAGAGAGAATAAAGAGAGAGAGAGAAGGACAGCCCGCTGCTGTAAGGAGGGAGAGAAGTATCAGTTCTCACCTCATCTCTGGTCAGTTTAGAAATCCCATACATAAACACAGTGTCCAGTCCGTACTCGTGTTGTCCTCTACACTGTCCACTCACTCCATGGCTCTCTCTCTATCTCAGTGTTTCTCAGTCTCAGTGAGTCTCTCTCTCTCTCTTTCTCTGTCCGTGTGTGTGAGTGAGTGCAGTGTGTGTGTGTTTCTCTCTCTCTGTGACTGCGCCGGGCTTCCCTTGTCTCTTAAACACGGGACACGCCCCCCCGTTCCCTAGCAACACAAAAAAAACACAGCATGTGTGTGTGTGTGTGTATATGTGTCTGCGTGGTGTGTGACGACAAGAGGGAGAGAAGTGGGCAGCAGGCCAGAGAACGAGCCTCAGCCTGTGTTTATACACACACACACACACACACGAGGTAGCAGCTAGCAACGAGCCACACACACACACAGCTATAGATATACACACAGATCAGCCATAATATAAAAGCCAAATTCTTGTTTAATACTTGACCCTACTGAAGCACTTTGTAGTTCAATAACAGACTGTAGTCCTTCTGTTGCTCTGCATACATTATTAGCCCTTGTTCACTATGTTCTTCAGCGCTCAGGACCCCCACAGAGCAGGTGTGATGTGGTGGTGGATCATTCTCAGCGCTGCAGTGACACTGACGTGGTGGTGGTGTGTTAGTGTGTGTTGTGCTGGTGTAGAGTGGATCAGACACAGCAGTGTTAGTACGAGTGCAAAAACACCCAGCCGACAGCATCCTGTGTCACTGATGAAGGACTAGAGGACGAGCGACACACACTGTGCAGCGACAGATGAGCTACTGTCTCTGACTTTACATCTACAAGGTGGACCAACGAGGGAGGAGTGTCTCACAGAGTGGACAGAGAGTGGACACAGGGTTTAAAAACTCCAGCAGCACTGCTGTGTCTGATCCACTCTACACCAGCACAACACACACTAACACACCACCACCACGTCAGTGTCACTGCAGCGCTGAGAATGATCCACCACCACATCACACCTGCTCTGTGGGGGTCCTGAGCATTGAGGAACAGGGGGATACCCAAAGTATACAGAGCCACGGAATACACTACAAAGTTATCAGTGGAGGTCAGTCTTAGAAAATGGTTGCACATTCAGTGAGGTTGAGGTCTGGTCTCAGGGGTGAGTCCATTCTTCTGAGAACTCCAGCAGCTACTTGAGATTCTTCTTTGATAGCGCCACATCCTTTCAGACCCATGGTTGACCCATAGTTTTGAGTTGTTTTTCTGACTGGGTTTTTTTTCTTTTTGCTCATTTCCCATGAGTGGATTTTCTTGTTTCTAAACTCCTCAGGGAAAAGTCTAACGTGTAGTTCATGACTGTTTTGACTAGAAATTGATTGAAGCATGGTCTCTGACTTTTGCACAGAAATTTTATAAGGAATAGACCAATAGAGAAGCTTTGGAATTACTCTGAATACAATCTTTTGTCCTGTAAAGTTACTATTTTTGGAGATACTGATATGTCCTGATAGTGTATGAAAACAAACCAGCGTGTGAGAAAGAGTGTGTGTGGTGTTACGTTGTTTGTAAGTGTTCGCAGGTTGAAGCTGCACCCTCACACATGGCCGTCTGCCAGAGATCTGAGGTGTGTACGGTTTGTAAAAAAAAAAGCTCCAAACAATGGCTGCAAGGTTGAAGAGGTTGCCTCGTAAAAAAAAAAAAAAAACAACAGGAAGTTACACCTGTTGCCCTTTCATTCGTTCATTCATCTGCTCACTGCTTCATTCATGACATTCAGGGCAACACCTCACAGGCAGGTTATTCCTCCCCCGGGGCTTCACCAAACCAGTCCATCCAGACCTTGGATATCTTCGGGTCATCTCAGGTGGATAATCCCGCAAGGCCAGACGTGACCTCAGAGATAACACGTTTACTACTACTAATAAATAAGTTATTTTAATGTCAAGTGTGCCTTTCTGAACCTCATGGAGACTTCAAAGTCAAGACATTTACAAATCGACAGGAACATTCGGCCAACCACAAGGTACTCGGCTAAACAGAGTTTTTTAACCATCGCATTCAGTGTGTTACTTGTTCTTTAACCTTTTGTAATGAGCTGTTCATCCGCCATCTTCCTGCTCATGTGTTTGGTCTGCAACCATGACAACGGCACTCTGATTGGCCGGCCTGATTTTAACGCACCTAAAAACTGGAGTCCGCCACCATGAACAAAATGGCTAGTCAACTCCACTACTGCCATGAGAAAGTCGCCAGCTCAAACCTGGTCAACTTCGCAATGGTTGTGATAAAAGTCCCCAGTTTGCAGCTAGTCAACGCATCCACACCAAAGTCTATTCAACTCTGCTACAGTGCTGAAACAGGTGCTGGCACATGGTCAGTCAACTCCGCAATGGTGGTGAGAAAGTGCCCAGCACGTGTTCAGTCCTTTGTGTTATTGCCATGAGAACTGCCCAAGCTCAAGCTTGGACTACTCCACAGCAATGGAGAGAAAGTCCCCTGCTTACGACTAGGCAACTCCTCCATCAAACCTCACCTAAGCTCAACTCCGGCACCATACTGAAGCAGACCACATGGTCGGTCAACTGCACTGTTGTGGTGAGACAGTCATTGGCTTGCAACAAACCACCTGAATATAACCAGTCAACTCCGCAACTCTGGTGAGAAAGTCTGCAGCTAGCACTATTGCCATACAAAGGACAAGGCTTGCGACTGATCAGTGTCACTGCCCTTTTGAGTTATTATCCATTCAAGCATATTCAACTGTGCTACACTGTTAAATACAAAAGGCCTTGGCACATGATCAGTCAACTCCCCTACTGTGGTGAGATAGTCGTGAGCCTACAGGAAGAAAACTCACAGCCTGTAATCAGTCATCTCCACAACCTGGTCAGTTTGCTACCACCATGAGAAAGTCCCAAGTGCAAGGCTTCTCATCTGAGTCCAAAGATTGCGATTCATCAGCTACTCTACTACCATGAGACCAAGGCTCAAGTTTGGTCAAGTCTGCCAAGAGTCAAGAGGCTGGTCAACTCACATGGTAAGAAAAAGAAGTCTTTGGCTCCTGGTGAGTAAACTCTGCCACTCCAGTGGTGTGACTATCCCCAGCTCAGGCTTTATCAACTCCGCAACGATGGTAAGAAAGTCCCTGGCTTGTAGCTTGTCAACTCTGCTAACGTGATGGGAATCCTTCCAACTAAGTCTCAATCGATGCAGGAATAACTCCCAGACTAGCAGGGATTTTCCAAATACAACTAATCCCAAACATACCACAATGAGTGAAGACAATCAGACAAACATAACCAGATTTTTAGTGGGTGGACCTTTGACTCCTGTGGTTGGTGGGATATAGGCAATGCTAAACACAGCATAATCCATAACTGAGGCATACGCTAAGCATTGTTCTAAAAACAAACCTCCTTTGAACCAGAACATATAAAACTCTTTTCTGACCCTAAGTTCACCATTAGCCCAACGTTGTGCAGTTTCCGTGTTCTCCTCAGAACGTTCTTGTTATGAGTCCCAGCCCCAGGAGATGCTTCACATTTCAGGATATTAATTCTGTAGCCATTACCAGTCATAACTGTCAGTGATAAAGCCTTGGTTCTTGGACAAGTTTGAAAAGTGGATGTTGAGTTTGACCCGTGAAACTGGTCTGGCTCCTCACACCGTGTCCCTCATTCACTTCTCTGTCTGAAGCTTCAAAAGAAGAAAAAAAAAAAGATCTGGAACTCACCATTATCTTCATCAGTGTTGGTGGAATTCCTCCTGCATGATATCAGATGGATGCTAACGAGCAGCCGCTGTGGTAATTATTACCCGTGGATTCCTGATAGGGAGCATTAGGGCTGCAGGAGGAAGAAGACAGATGCCTCAGGAACGTTCTGCGGTGATAACTGTAAATATTTAATCTGGCCTGGCTGCGTTTGTCTGTTATAATCTGGCTCGCCGTATCAATGCAAATAGGTTCAGTTAGAGTAAGCTGAAGATAACCACCATCCAAGAAAATGTGAACAAAATGGATCCTAAATCCCTTATTAGCAGTGTGCTATATAGTGTGGCACTATTTAGTTCACTAAAGTAGCGCTAAACAAAAGTTAATTCAGACACTTCCACTGTCCATTGCTTAGCAACAAAGAAACTTCCTTTTGGTCCACATTTAGCTCCAACTTCAATGTTTAATGTACTTTACAAGTGCATTGTGGGAGACTAGTGCCCTCAAAATTACATTCGAATTCGATTTTACAACTCAGACACTCAGAGAAAATAGCAGACGTACTCAATCGCACCCTAAGAAAACATAAATAGGGGGTCATTTTGGACAAAGCTGAAGTGTACTTTAAATAAACAAACATACCTCAAGTGTAGTCGATTAACCAAGACATGTTGAATCATGGTTGACCTCCACAGGATGAGTTTTAGCAGGAAATACAAATGTAGCGGGAAGCCTATAGTGTAAATATTAGCATTGCTAACTGCTTGATTTTACATACATTTTCAAGCTTTAGCTTATTGACAACATTGGACTGTCTACAGAAAAATCAAGAGCACTTAATACACACAGGAAATGTTGATCATTTCCGTGTGCTGGATTGTTAGCTTGTGTTAGCATTACCTTCATGATATAGTCCAGTGATCCAGGGATATTCAGTGGAAAGACGAATGTAGCTATTTATTTACTTGAATGCAGTTTGCTCTATCCTGAATTGAGTGGGCTCCTACCTAAAAGATCAAAAACAACAAAACTGAGTCAATATTACCCATTATTATCTCTCCTTTCATGATTTTCAACATGTTGATGGCTTTTTGCCATTTTTCTACTGTGAGCTGAGAGAAAGAATGCCTAGCGTTTCTGACCTAGCCACTTTGTTTTTTAAACTCGTTTTTTAACACTAGGGCTTTGTAAACACTTTAGACAAGAACACAAACAGATCGGAGAGCAGCAAAAGGCGAGGAAACATCTTCTGAATTTTATAAAAAGTGTTTTTTATCTCATTTGTGAAAGTCACCTTTAAGGAGCGAAAAAATACACACAGAAAATGTAGCGCTGTTTTTCTGTTTTTAATCCACACATTACACTCTAGCATTTCACCGTAGTGACTGATGTCACCAACTTCTCTGCCAGAAACACATCTCAGAGACACGTCTGAAGGTTTCCAGACTCAAGTTTAAGCCATTAGACGTCTTGCAGCCGTGTTACACTTTGAATAGGGGATTCCCCTGTGAAAGTGCCTGTCAGTCTGGGATTTAATCTGCTCTCAGAAGACACGCCGACGCTGAAGGTGCAGATTAAAACCTGCAGGCCTCGAATGAGAATGCAGCCCTGATCCAGGATCAGATAAACCCTCTGTGGAAGGTGTTCTTCATCACAAAATATGATTCTACATCAGCCTTTCTGATATAGTGAACAATGATAGGAAAGTAAAAGGGGGGTGTTTCTAATAAAGTGGCCAGTGGCTGTAAGTAGATGAGTGCGTTTCTAATAAAGTGACCAGTATGTGCAAGTAAAATTGAAAGGGGGGGGGGGGGGTTTCTAATAATGTAACCAGTGGGTGTAAGTAGATGGGGGGGGGGGTGTTTCTAATAAAGTGACCAATGAGAGTGAAGTAGAAAGAGGGCGTTTCTAATAAAGTGGCCAATGAATGTAATTTCATCAGCTGCTATCGTCGCCTGTGAAGTGGGAATGTTTTTGAAGAGGGCTGAGCTGTGTTTGCAGAGGTATCAAGCCCAATATAAACTCATTTCTGTATCAGAGTTTGGAGTGTGTGTGTGTGTGTATGAATGTGTGTGTGAAGAGCAAACACGGCTCAGTGACGATCCTGTTGCATCAGGATCTTGTCTGTTTGACTCAGTCAACAAAAAGCCTTCGCTTTAGCTGCTGAATATGCCTGATATGTTTGAATACACACACAATACACGATGAGGGCAGCCACAGTGTCATCTCGCGGCAGTGTTACAGGATGATTAGGATTGTTTGGAGAGTTGAGTTTGTGATGTAAGTGTACAGAGTGATTCCTGTGATCGTCTTTGCTCTTCCCGTAGATTGTAGTTAATGTATAGCTCGGTTCCATCAGAGACACTCACTGGCCGCTTTAAAAACGTAAAGGTTAAAGTAAACAAACTTTTTATTGTTAGTGTTGTGGTGCAACATGCAATTGTGTCTCTGCATTTAACCCATCCATGGCAGGGAGCACACACACACAAGGGGTTAAGTGTCCTGCTCAAGGGCATTTCAGCCATGGATGTTGAGGGAGGAGACAGTGCTGTTCCTTCACTCCTCCCCTGCCCCCACCTTTCCTGCCACTTGAGGGAATAGAAACAGCGATCCTCTGGTGCCAGTGGTTTGGATGTTCACACACATTTACGTATTGGTCCTGGAGGAAACCCACACAGACGCAGGGAGAACACAGCAACAGCACTTCGCAGACGGTGGCCCAAGATGGGTGCTGTACCCACCAAAACCTGCATCATTGCCAACACACAAAAAAAAGCAGAGCAGGGCTTCTCACTTGGGACATTTCTTTGCAAAGCCTCAAACGACACACAGGGTCTTACTCTTACTCTTACTTTCGCATCAGAAACGATCGGATCTCGCTGTAAGTCTGGTATCCACTGACAGAAAGCAGAGCAGGTTGGCACCAGGCTGAGGACCCCAATCAGCTGAACTCCACGGCCCGAGGGGAATATTTAGGTAATGTTATTGTAACAGCAACCGTGATCATGTGATCGTAACCTAATCTTTTTAACGGGTCATGTTTTCCATTGCGTGTTTCTGAATGTTTCTGGAAGGAACAGGTCTCCTGAAACCCCAGAGGGGCCGTCAGTGCATGTGATGAGTGCACATTTTAGCACGATTCATCACAAGCTGTAAGACCTACACTGACCTCAGTAGTGTAAGTACACCATGGTATTTAGGCCGAAATCAAACGGTACCAAAACCCTTCCTCTCTTACTCCAAATGTAGATCAGCCAAAATGTGCTTGATGTCTGACCTTTGCTTATTTAGTTTAAAGCTGTGGTCACTGTAGACATTAGTCAGCCATATTTTGTGGAAATTTGAATGGAACTCGATGTGGACAACCAGAGACAATATACTTCATGAGTGAAACTTCGACCAGTAGCGCTACTGCTTTGGCTTCGGTGACGCTGAAGGGGCGGGGCTTTCTACTGCAATACAGTAGTAATGAAACTGTGCCATATTCAGTATTCACTATAAGTACTTGGGTATTTGGTTCTGCCATTTTGTAGCAGATACCCATAATCCACTGCGTTGTTCGGTAAAAACCTGCATGTGGTAGTGTCCGAAATCACTCACGGCCCTCCTGAATTCAGTTCACTAAAATAGTGCATTGTATAGTGAGTGATGTAGGGAATAGTGAATAGGGAGCCATTTCAGACACAGCACAAAATGGAGGAGATGGTAATAGTAACTGTGTGTAAGCATGACATTTTATACAACAGAGTCTGATCCGAATCCAACTGCAAATGTCTATAATGATGGCACCATACCCCAGTAGCTTTTAGTTTACATACCCTGGTTACACTACAGACTGAATTGTTAAGACCTGGGGAAATGGAACCCATAATAACGGTGCAAGACTTAGCATTTCCCTAAAACTGTCCTCAGCCAGCTCCGCTCTCACTTCCAGAGAGCGAACAGCCATGTATCTGTCGTTCATTCACTTTGAGAATAACCCGACACTATGGGTCTGAAAGGACACGGAGCTGGAGAGAATAAACCAGGACTGGGAAAAGGAAATAGACAAAAAAGAAGAACCACCTGAAGCTGTTGGTTGTTCTCAGAATGATGCACTGACCACTCCCAGAGCCTAGAGCTCAACATCAACGGAGGGGTGGATCACATCAGTCGTGACTGACCTCTCGGGGGATGGGGGTTGGGGGCTGTGGTGTGTGTGGCGTGGTAAACAGTGTTTGTGCGGGAGAGCCGGGAATTCTCTCACAGCTCCGGGAAGAAAAATGCAAATGAGGTATGCAAACAAGCAGGTGATCCCTCCTTTGATATATGAGCTAGCGTTCGCCTACGGCAAAGCAGATCAGGATTCACCTGTGTGTGAGTCCTGCTTCCACATCTCTTATTAGACACACACACACACACACACATACATAAAAATGTTACAAGACTTCAACTGCTTCTGGAATAGTTGGGATTCTCTCTAAAAAAGTTGTCACCAGAGTAAACCACTATATAGCCAGTGCCAATTTCTGCTAGCCCACCTATGTGGTTTCTCATATTATGATAGCACTAAGCTAGCATTTAGCTTGTAACAAATCTTTACTGTGGTTCGTCTGGGAAAACAGGACCACTCTGGACCCCCTCGGACCCCTGTATTTCACATACTGCTCTTCTGTCAGAGATTCTCTTTCTCTCTCTCTCTCTCTTTACCTCAGATGCTCTGTGGTTATTAAGCTTCAGTTCACATTCCTGGTTAAAGTCTTCACTTTCCCTCGTTCCCTCGCTCACAGCAGCCGCGCACGTCTTCATTCATCTCCACACACAGCTCCAGAGCGCTGCTAATAAGATTACACTCGTTCTCCTGGGCCCATCCGTCTCGCAGCCTCTCCCTTTGACTCGCAGGCTTTTCTTTTTCTCCTTCTCTCTTTATACCTCGTCCTCTTTTGCTCCCGTTATTCGGAGCTCATTTACGTTTTCCCAATGAATCCGAGCACAAATGGCATGGTAAAACGACAGGGGCTCATTTTTTTTATTGTTTTCTCCCTGATTTATTCATTGCCAAATCCGCCTTTAAGCTAAAAGACACCCCCCCCCACCAACCAGTCACACACAGTGCCAACAACCTGGGAGGATGAGGAGCACATGCTTCGTCGGAAACATGTGAAGCCAACTATAGCTTTGATTCAAACTGCCGCTAACAAAACACCAATGGCTAGCTCAACACGCTTGGAGGAGAACACTAACACCATCACCGGGGATCAAACTAGCTGACTCCCAATAACAGGGTCAATGCTAAGACCACTGCATCACCCGGGATCCTGAGACAAGATGTTTGGTTTCGTCTGTTAAATTTGCTTGTAGTTTTACAGTGACGCTAATAAGCTAATGTCGCTAATAAGAAATGGAAGCTTATATACGTCAATTAGCATGGTTCTAACTGCATGTTCACCCATTAGCATTAACCCTAGACCAAAATAGAGCCAAAATTCAAGTGTTGTCATAGCGCCTACTGTTTTAAGTGCTGCTAATCTTAATAAAGGCATATCATTAATATGCTAATTAGCAGAGTAGACTTATAACGACCAAAACTGCACCAAAACTGTCTGAATGTCCACAGCTGTTTGTGTCCATTCTCCATCTGTGAGGCGAGGACTCAGCAGTATGGGTCTGAAAGGACGCAGAGCTGACGGGAATCTCAGCATTTGGACAAGCATGACCCTGTCGCCGGTTCACTTCGGTAGGTAATGACCACTGCACACGGGGAGCTCTCTCAGATCTCGACTAGCTGCTTCATATCCCACCTCTCAACAGCAGCCATTGTAACAGATTATTCCCGTTACCCCTCCGTGGTCTTAAATGTGTGGACTGATGTATATAAAAATAGATGGCAGCAGATTATATCACTCATAGTTAGGAAAAAAGGCCCCGTGTCAACACCTGGGAGCTGTTGATGGGAAGCGAATGTCTCCGTCTCCATGGTAATGGAGTTATCTCAGGTAGAGAGAGGGAATGTTTACACAGTCAAAGGCTAGATGTAATTTCTCCACAACTGGACACACCACGCCTCACATAGTTCAATATTTTGATGTTTGGGGGGGTGTTGAGGAGATTTAAAAGGAGCTCCTCTGGGCCAAGAGCAACAGCGGCACAGGTCTGACCGAGAGAATCAGACGAGTCAAAAACATTAACGCACTTTAACTCAGCACAAGTCTGGAGTGCAGACAGAAACACTGCTCACGGCTGACAGACATGATGGGCTTTGATTATAAAACCATTTAGAAAAGCATTAATAACCCCTTTCTCAATGCTTGTTCACGTTAATGTGTGAATCTGGAGCCCACCAACCCACACACTGTGAAACAATCAGCCAGTCAGTGGTTTGGTGAGCTGCCTAAGTCAGAAAACACGGGGTAAAGAGAGTCATTCTGATTTTGCGCTACTTCTTACATAGTGCAGAGATTTTACAATTGCCCCGCCCCCTCGTCTGAGTCTGTCCAATCACAGAGCTGGACCTGCAGTTATGTGAGAGTGCAAAGACGAGTTTAAACGAGGCAAAACAGACACAACAAGTGTGGAGAAATCAGCACTGAGTAAAAACAGAGAAAACGAGAACGAAAGCAGGCGTTCTGCACAGTGCTGTTTAGACTGGGAGAATGCTGCTCTGCGGTTTGATCCTTGTGGTATTTTGCTGTTTTGTGGCATTGAGACCCACGGGAGAATAATTCTCCTTTAAAGAGATGGTCCAAAACTTCAGAACTTGGCACTGATCACAAGCCTGTCCTCAGTTCATTGGCTTTCTTTTATAACGTCATAGAAATTTAAATATTTATTTACATATATTCAAGCCGCTCACAGCACTTTAGCCCCGCCCTCTTAGGCAGTCTGAATGAGCCACAGCCAATCAGGACAGAGAATTTATACACGTATGGTTTTGTTGGGTCCAGACCCACCATGATGTGGATAAAGCTGTTACAGAAGATGAATTTCAGCAGGTTCTTATCATGGATCTATTCTAAAAGTATATACAATAAAAGTCTTTCTGTTAATCTCTGTTAATCGCAACTGACCTGATCTGACCTTCCATTAACCTGACATTTTAAGGATTAGTGTCTACAGGGGGCTGTCCCCATAAAATAGCCAGTGAAAGTTCAGTGAACTTTGAATGTGTTGTGTGTGTGTGTGTGTGTGTGTGTGTGTGCGTGTGTGTGTTCTTGTAGAAGAAACAGGTGATGTGTGTCCGAGCATTTACTGAATTATTAACTCACTTGATCCATTATAGGCTTATTAAAGGCTTATAACAGACCTTTACAGGCTTATTATGAGCTTATAACATGTTTATTATAAGATTATTGTCGCCTTATTAAAACTAATTATAGGTTTGTTTTTTTACTATTATTTCAGGGTTTTATATTATTATATATTTCATATAATTATGGAGTTATTGAGTTGGGTTATAATTTTTTAAGTGTGGTTTAACTTATAATAACCTACTGTAACCTATTTTGTGTGATTTATGACGTTCTGCGCCGACATCCAGAATTGGAACTGAAGGGGTTAATGGATTGATGTATGACAAACAGTTTTAAATGTTTTGCTAACACTGTAACGTAATGCCAGTAAAAGTTGACTTGAGTTGACTTCAAATGAATCACTGAGGAGACAGAGAGAGAGAGAGAGAGACCCTGTCCTCAGGCAGGCAGCGCTGCCTCTGCTCGTGCAGGGATTCCTTCTCCGCTTTAAATATGTTGGTTATTTTTAACCCGGCGCGTAAGAGGGTCCGGCACCACCCACCAGAGTTCCCCTTCAGCCGGCAGGGGGAAGGCCGGAGCCACACTTCCTGGTCACATGATGCGGCAGCATGGTCATAGTGAGGGGGGAGGGGAGGATGGGTGAGGGCAGGTCTTTTAGAGGCGAAGGGTGGTTGAAAGAAAGAGGGGGGAGATCCAGGCTCGCTGCCCAGGCTCCAGCGCCTCACTGTAGACCTAAACCCGTCAGCGGGGGCGGGATGTCCTGCAGCAGGGATGAGAGACAGAGTGAGAGAGAGAGAGAGAGACTGTGTGTGTATGTGTGAGCGAGAGAGAGAGAGAGAGCACTAGAGAGGAAATTCAGGGGGTGACATCACGACACCACCAGGATTAGAAAGCTCTAAAAAGCCGAGGAGAGTGTAAGCAGTGCCACTTTGTCCACTCTGAGCCTGAAGAGAGATGGGGAAATGAAAGCCTGAGGTCACCACTGGTTTATGAATATTATACAGGGGCTTGAGAAAGAGGGGAGAATATTAAAAGTTTTACCCTCATTTTAAAACGTGTTGAGTAGTTATGAAAGGTCAGAGCGCTAATATAAACATGTGGCTAATGATGTGTTGCCGAGGACATATTAACAAAAACATGACAACGCCACATTTCCCCGGTGCAAAACATACATTAAACCATCCTCCATTTCTCCAACACACACTTAAAACTAGCCAGTAACACTCTACAATAAAGATACATTAATGTACAGTAGCTTTAAAGCATTGTTATATCTCAAATAATCATCTAATTATAGCGAAGGTAGCCAATAACAGTATTAATACTAGCATTAGTTTAGCATTAGCATAAGAATGAATGTTTAATATTGTCCTAATTAGTGTTTATGTCCTGAGTCAGATTACTGCACGTATTAACAAAATAATGTGAGTTAGCATTAGTTTATAATGGATTTAGATGTTGACTAATCAATTAGTAATGATTACTACTGTCTTAACTATCTTTAATAGACCCTTATTTTGAAGCCCTCAAGTCGGTTAGGCCCCCAAAAATTGTTTACTTCAACTACTGAACCCTGTTCACTCAAATGTAGTAAAAGATCACACTGTCAGATAAAACACACCTAAACCGTCTTTACTTACCATTTTAAATATGAATTAGCATTTACTGGTCCACTCTCCTAAAGCTAGTTACAAACTTTGGGATTCCACCTTAAGATTTCACCTTAATTAAATCAAGCACACTGCTGTAAAGCTGCCCATCAGCTGCATTTTCCTAAGGGCATAATATTGTTGTCACTACACTTTGAAAATAATCCAGTTAAATGAAAACAGGACC
Source organism: Hoplias malabaricus (assembly GCF_029633855.1). Lineage (NCBI taxonomy): Eukaryota > Metazoa > Chordata > Actinopteri > Characiformes > Erythrinidae > Hoplias > Hoplias malabaricus. The sequence continues at coordinate 32,578,358 of NC_089814.1, read as the reverse complement.
TACTGTGTATTTCTTTTATTACATTTCATAGCTTTGCTGTTAGCATTAGCACAAAGAGCACTAGCACTAGCTAACAATCAGAGAAAAAGTGGGGGATGATAAGAGGAGTCAAATGTTTTATTTATTTATTATTTTAACTAATGTAGTGGTGGTTTTTAAACAAATTTAAACGCTGTAACATTTCATAATAATTAGCATTTACCCACCGTTTTCGGGTGTTAACCACTGTTTATTTTTAGCACTACATCAGTGAGAGGGTTACTGTGAGGGTTTGGTGAAAGTCCCAGTTCCTTTACCCCTAAAACAGTCTAGACGTGTTTGTTTTCCACTGGAGCTACTTGGCTAATGTCGCTAGCAAGTGGATGAACCTTATGCCCAACAAATTAGCATTAGTGTTATTGACGATCCATTTGGACTTGTTTGATAATCTCTCCCTGATCAAACTGTGTGGTTTCTAACACTGTGTCATACACTGCTGTCTATAAACACAGCATAAAGCTAAAAACAACAGCAGGATTCATCCAGAAGCTAGTGCTGTGTCTGTAGTCTTTGTACTTTTATAAGTAATAATGGGAAACTGTAAATGTTGGCTAAACTGTTGCTTTAAGACTGTGGGGACAGAAGGAGCCGTCTGCGCTCTGTTTATGGCCTTCGTGGCTCCATACGAGGAACTCAACAGGAAGCTCCTTTGTTTTCACTCGGATAAGATGACAGTGGTCTTTCTAATGTCTTTCTCCAGCTGTATTTGACCTTAAATAACCCTAGAGACCCTCCGTTTTCACAAGTTTGGGATTTGATTTCACTATGAGGAACAACAGGGGGTGTACAGAACCACACCAAATGAAATACTGATACGCAGTGACCAGTTTATCAGAAACAAAATGTACCAACCTGTTTCTTTCGTCCATGGAATGGGACCTCCATTACACCACATTATTTGGGTAGAGGCCATTCCGTATCACTCCACTCCACCTTAAATTGTGCAGCAGTTTTTTTCCAAGTTCCTCTGTTCCACCATAAATTGTGTCCAAGTTTAAATTTGAATTGTCCACACCACTTTGAATTGTACGGCATTTGCCCCTCCACCAGCCGCCAGAATTTTACCGCTTCAATATTTAAGGTGGAATGGCAAAATCAAAGAAGCTGGTGAACTAAGAGAGTCAAGTTCAGCTTTATCAACTGGTTCTTTTGACCTGGGGTTGGGTTCTGTGCTGAGGACTGGGCTCCACTGATGGTAGAGCTACTTGATTTTGGTGGAAAGGGGGGTCAGTATATTCTGTACAAGGGGTTCTTGCTTCGATTGTTTCCCTAAAGGCAGTATAGAATATTCTGGGGAACTAATGCTCTCACAGCAACACAAACTCAAACCTCCAGTTGGTGTTTGTTCAGAATCTTTGCAACCTTAAGGTGGAATGGAATTTCTGAGTATGAAGCCAAATGTAGCTTCTTGTAGACTGAAGTCTGAAGTTTAAATTTTTAATTCAACTGTTTGAATGACGTGGGTTTGATTCCCGCTCCGGGTGACTGTGAGGAGTGTGGTGTGTTCTCCTTGTGTCTGCGTGGGTTTCCTCCGAGTGACTGTCTGTGAGGAGTGTGGTGTGTTCTCTCTGTGTCTGCGTGGGTTTCCTCCGAGTGACTGTCTGTGAGGAGTGTTGTGTGTTCTCCCTGTGTCCGCGTGGGTTTCCTCCGGGTGACTGTCTGTGAGGAGTGTGGTGTGTTCTCCCTGTGTCCGCGTGGGTTTCCTCCGGGTGACTGTCTGTGAGGAGTGTGTTGTGTTCTCCCTGTGTCCGCGTGGGTTTCCTCCGGGTGACTGTCTGTGAGGAGTGTGTTGTGTTCTCCCTGTGTCTGCGTGGGTTTCCTCCTAGCGCCCCCTCCAGGGTGTATTCCCGCCTTGTGCCCAATGATTCCAGGTAGACTCTGGACCCACCGCGACCCTGAATTGGATAAGGGTTACAGATAATGAATGAATGAATATTTGAATCACCATAGAAAGTCAATTGTAAGGTGTCATTTCCACCTTAAGTAATGTAAATGTAACAGCAAAAATAATCAGTGTAACCCACCTCTGGAGCAGGAATAGAGCAACATCCCGATCTCTTTTCATGCTTTTCAACGTTCGTAAATATTCCACCATCCAAACACCTCCAGATTTTGTTTTGAGAGTGAGAGAAAGAGCCAGTTTCGACCGAGGGATTTCTTTGTTTCTCATTTACTGAGCCCGGATTGCGTACAAACACCGGACCTTTTTCCCAGTGCCCTGAAAACTACTAAAAGGCGTAGTTGATTAAAATCGTGAACCTCACCTTTAATGTCCAGAACTGTATGAAAACCGTGGCCACAGCCATAATCTTAAACGTAACTCACTCCCTTTTGTGTTCTGTCGCTTAAGTGTTGCCCACAAATATCACTAGGCTTTTTAAAATCACACTGAAGAGTGATGAAAAAGATGATGATGATGTAATGATGATGTCAGCCATTAGGAAATGTCTTCAAGCTCTGAATGGAGAGAATGTGAAGATACTAAGGACCTAAGGGAAGTAGAGCAGACGCTTCTGTGTGGTTACAGTGAGGTTATAAATTGACCACTGACCTCTCTGAGTCTCAGCAAACACACACTCTCTCTCTCTCTCTCTCTCTCTCTCTCTCTCTCTCACTCACAGCCACACGTCACTGAGGGGGGACGCTGGGGTCTGACTGCAGTGTGCCTGTGTGTGTGTGTGTAGGTGTGTGGTTGAACCTTCTATGTCCTGTTGAGTTTCCTATCACTGTGTAAGAGATGAACAAGCCTTTCTTTATTGTTGGATGCTCTCTTTGACTTGTCACTACACACAACTTCCACAAGGCCTTTGCAGTCTTCTTTTTCTGTTTCCCTTCTGTAAACCTGTTAAAGTCGCGTGAGATTAAGATAGTAATCTTTCTATTAGGTTTTTCCTTTAATGATATAATATTAAATATCATAGGAGTATGAACATCAATTTTACGTGGAAATACATTTGCCACAAAGACGAAACCGAGGTCTTTTTATCACAGGCATGTTTACTTCAATCAGCTCCTAGCGCATAAGGGAAGAAGTGCTCGATACATTTAAGGTGGAACTTAATGTTAATATTGTCATTAGAACATTATCAAGCACAGTTTAAGGTAGAAAGAGTCTCTTGTATTATTTTACATAATATAAAGTGGTGGTGGGGCACCCACATAATTACAGTACCATTTAAAGTGGAACGGAGCGCTGCACCATTTAAGGTGGAATGGGTGGTAATTCTGGCTAAGTTGCATTCTTTGTCAATAAAAACAAAACAAAATTACTAAACCAGCACATTATTACTGCTAGTGTATAATAAACAGTTCATGTTAGCCCATTAGCCCATTAGTTAGCCTGTTAGCCCATTAGTTAGCCTGTTAGCCTATTAGCTTATTCCTCTTCAGTAATAAGCTAATTAAGCTAATATTGATAAGATAATTAAGCTAATCCAGCTACATAAGCTAGATTGGGTGTGGTGCCCAATCTCACCTCCCCATCCTGTTTTACCCACCCCTGGTTTAGTGGGTCACTGGGGACTGAAATCACGACAGGGAGGTGAGAGTAGGCACCACACGGATTTTCCCCTGACACAAAACAAACCCACGCTAGGTGATGTGCGTCTGGGAGACTTTTCCGACTTTGGCTGGTGCTGTAAATTATGTGAGAGTCGTACATTTTTTGCGGTAATTAACATTAAAGTGGTATTTGTAATCGTCAGTCATTTTTTGTACCCATTTCATGTCTAATTTGTCCACAGTAGCTGTTGCTCACATTGTGTGACAATGTCTTGATGAATGGGCCAATAGAAATGCGCCAGAATGACTTCAGAATAAAATCTTTTTTACATTGACTGCCATTCAAAGATATATGTGTTTCTTTGGACAGCGACGATACCCAAGTAACAGTACTTTTACTGGACGAAGGACCCTCAACCCACCGAAAATCATATAAATTTGACCTGCTGCCAAACTGCTGCTTTAATGCCGGCCGGAGTGAGTGTTCAGTCTGGGGCTGAGCTCCAGACACAGAATGATGAAACAGCCTGAGAACTGCTGCAACTTTCAGAGGAATGGAGAAGTGCAGGGCTGGATGGAAATGAATGAGGGACGTGAGCGTTTAACGTAAACCTCTCCCTACTTTCCCCCCCTTCTCTCCCTCTTTCTCTACAGATGGTGGGATTCCCCCAACTCTACGTTGGCAGGTTCTGGCCCTGGGCCACCTCACCGCGTCTGCATAACATCTACGACGAGGGATTCGAGTGAAATTACACCGGAGAGAGCAGCTTTCGTTTGGAACACTGTGCCTTAGCTACACATCCTTATTGTGCAATGTGACACATTTTCCACTTTTGCAGATGACTAAGTGACCTCTGTCTCATTTTGACAAAAACCTAACACTCTCTCTCTCTCTTTCTCTCTCTCTCTTCTGCCCCTTTTCTTTTCTTTCATGGGCTTGCTTTTCCACGTCCTTCTGTTCTTTAATGTTTTTGCTAGTGTCTTATTTGTAGCTGTCTTGCTAAGGGTAATTCAGTTTTCATTTCTTATCTCAGTAAACGCCATGAGAACATACTCTAATAGACCTGGATATAATTTGTTTTATAACTGTGGAAATGTTGTAACTATTTGATTCGTGTAAAGCCTGTGGTGTACTGAATGCTTCTTTTCAGCAACAAACACAATAAGGCTGATATTTACTGGCACACCTAAGAGGTTTCCAATACTATGTTAGCTTCTGGAGTGATGTTTTAACTCACTACTCCGTGTTAACCTGAGCATGATTAGTTGATATCTCTGTCATTTTGTAATGATGGTTGTTCATGTTATGAGTAAAGCCTTCAGTTCAGCTCCTGATGTCCTGACCAATAGGAAAAGAGCTTGGCCAAATCTGCAGAGACAGCAAGTAAGAAAAAGCATTCCTGATTGGCTGTTTCCTGAATTCAAACCTGAATAAGCAGTTAGAGACAACGGATTAATGGATGGATGAATATATGGATGAATGAATTAATGAACGAATGAACTAACTAACTAATGAATGAATGAATGGATGAACAAACAAATGAACGAATGAATTCCAATTATGTCCAGTGTCCAGAGTTCATCCACAGGTGTGTGTGAGTGACAGGGCGAGTGTGTGAAATTGTCCAACAGTGTGAGTGACTGGGTGAGTGTATGAAGTGAGTGTGAGTGTGTGACTGAGTGGATTGGAGCTAGGAGGCAGTTGGAGTTAGGTGCCTTGCTCAAGGGCACTTCATTCATGGATGTTGAGGGAGAAGAAAGTTTCTCCACTCTGGCCACTTTTGGTCCCAAGTCTGCTGCTCTAACCAATGAATGAATGAATGAATGAATGAATGAATGAATGAATGGAATATGTGGATGGCCTAGAAAACCCTAAGAGTTCCCCACTTCTCCGAACCCAGGTCTGGACATCGTAGCAGTGACCTTTCCAGGCCTCTGGCCTCATCTTCACCGAGTTCCTCCAGAGACAAATGAAGACTTTTTTTCGGGATTTTGCCTCTTAAGCACTTGATTGAGCGTAAGTTCCTGAAAAATCAGGCCTTTTTGCAGTAATTACCGCAATCACTGATGATGTCTTGGCACGGGTCGCCTGCACAACAGGCCTCGCGCAGCCGTGATTAGCAATTAGCCATTAGTAGCCTCCATCTGAAATCACAAAGCCATTCTGTAACGTTTAATTGAAAACAACTGTCGAACGCAGACCGTACGAAGCACGTGACCCGTGTTGTTTCCTCAGGGTCCCACAGCTCGTTATTACACACGACCCTGAGCTAGCACAGTGTGGGGAAAGCCTCTCGCTAAGCAGCCGTGCTCAGATAGATTTTGGCATGTTAATTCCCAGGAATTTGGTCCGTAATTGCTGTCAGGCTCTGGGAGCCGGCGTTCCCGCGAAGGTGTGGACTTCACTCTCGTCCCCAAGGGACCAACGCTGAAATGTGTGACCTTATCCAGAGAACTGGAACACTGCCTTAGGACAGAATTATAAGAGAGAGAGAGAGAGAGAGAGAGAGAGAGAGAGAGAGAGAGACTGTGTGTATGATGAGCTGAAAATAATAATGAAATTCTAACATTCTGACTGTGTCACTGGGAGACAGAAGGAGTCTTTGAGTCTTTCAGACAAATATGAAAAGGCTGCACTATCATACCTGTCCAGTAGGGGACAATAGTTCCTCTTAAAAAGAGACATCAAAACACCACGACGCATGAGAGAAACACAGGTTTAATCCCAAATCACCCCATACTCCCAGTGTAGTGCACTCCACAAGTCGTTAAATTACTGAATCTAGAGCTTAACAGTGCATTTAATGTTTCTAATACAGCACTGTTTTTATTTGTACACATGTGGGAACCTGAAATCTTGTGCTATCTGAATGTATACACTGTAGTTTATGACTTGTGTAATTCACTATAAAGGGAATGGGGAGCTATTTGAATTCCAGACAGATACAGGCCGCTGTGTGACGTCAGCTTATTTATAAAAGCTCAGTTTTGCCGTAAACACAACGCCACTGATGAAGTTTTCAAAACTTTCCCTGTTTAAAAATAACCAGATCTGAGTGACAGAATGTGACCGGCTGACTGCTGGACTGTTTGAATGAGTGAGTGAGTGAGCAAATGAGTGAGCAAGTGAATGAGTGATTGAATGAGTGAGTGAGTGAGTGAGCAAGTGAATGAGTGATTGAATGAGTGAGTGACTGGATGAGTGAATGAGTGAGTGACTGACTGGATGAGTGAGTGAGTGAATGAATGAATGAGTGAATAAGTAACTGGATGAGTGAGTGAGTGAGTGAGTGAGTGAGTGAGCGAGTGACTGGATGAGTGAATGACTAAATTACTTACTGAGTGAATATTGCGAATGAGAGACCGACAAACAGATTGTGACTGACTGAATGAAGTCTACACATAAGCACAAGTCCTCCACGAATAATCTCTCAAAAGAAGGATGAGGCGTGAAAAAGGTGTCACAGTTGTGTTGTTTGGTGTCACTGCCCTGTCGTCCACAGCGCTGGATGTAGTGTAAACCCCTGGTGGAAAGGGAACGCTGAGCAGGACGAACGAGAGGAAAACGTGGGTGTGGGGGCTGCTGAAAGGGTCATTTTTAAAGTAAAAAAGTGAAATATGACGAGGCTGGTCCCGGGACAGAGAGAGGGACGAGAGACCTACAGACAGAGGCCAGAGAGAGAAAGTGAAATGGAGGAAAAGGGAGAGAACCCGATTTTTCATTTCCTTTTTTAATTTTTTTTTAATTCCCCACTGAGTTTTCAACTCCACAGGAACACCTGGACTTTATGGCGCAGTTCGACACGAGGTGTTAAAGACACATTTCAAGATTCGCCAACGAGAAAAACTGCCCTTCACTCTTCACTTCAGTGTGAAATCTAATAACACGCTTCTGCTGATCTGTGTTCAGACTTCAAAATGTGGACACAACCACTTAGTCGTCACGACCTCCCACAGTGGGAAACGTTGCATTTCCACGGCATCTGCGTACAGGCTTTATAACATGTGTATAAACATTGAATAAAATATTTATAACCCAGGACTTAAAGGGTTAAATAAAAGTTAACAAAAAGCCAGATCAAGCCCCACAGCAGCGTTCTCCCTCTGTGTGAACAGCCCTTTTCAGTGTGTTTAGTTTTAGCGCCTGTTTCTTTAAATGATAACGAGCCGCTCGCTGTTCACCCCGCCCCCGAGCGCACAGCAGTGAGGAGCGAGGAGCAGAAGCTCTGGTTTTTCGCTCGGTTCTCTTTCTCCTCTGTTCTTGTTTTCTTCATTTGTACTCTCATTTCTACACACTTGTGTGTTTTGTTCCATTTAAACTCATCTCACGCTCTCTCAGGTGCAGCACTGTGATTGGACAGACTCAGGCGAGGGGGCGTGGCAGTTCTAAAGCCTCCCATCTTGATGTTGGACGTAGAGTAAAATCAGAGGCTCTCGTGGTGGTGAAGCAGTGTATTTTTTTTTTTGTGAATGTCCCATGAATGTTACAATTACATGCAGTTCCTATAAACAGTTACCAAGCAGTGTTCATGGTGCAGTAGTGTAAAATAATTCACTGGTACAGTAAAAGAATACAGTACTTATAAATAGAAGTGGTGTTTAATAAGAACAACAGCTGGAGGAAAATAACCAGGTTGTTCTTTATGAAGTGGAAGTTTACTGAGTGAATCCTTAAAACACACACACACACACACACACACACACACACATAGACTGAGCTCAAGCTGCGTCACTCAGGCAGCGGTGTGTGTCGTCATGGTGCTATTTAAAGGACAATGCGAGTCTTATTCACTGTGAATACAGTGCTGAAGTGTTTAAATAAATGTAGTGCCAACTTCCTGCACACGCCAGGGCATAGTGTGTGTGTGTGTGTGTGTGTGTGAGTGTGGGTGTGTGGATGCACATGCTTCAGTTTGCGTATACCTCATGTTATATCATACCTGTGAGTATACCTGTACAAGTGTGTGTGTGTGTGTGTGTGTGTGTGTGTGTGTGTGTGTGTTTTCATAAGGACTTTCAGGAAACTCACTTTCAGTCTTGCAATGACACCAGTAGATGGTTCAGTGACGCTGAGGTCGGGGCTCTGGGGCGGCCCCTTCACTTTTCTGAGACCCCCTGCAGCTTCACTCTCAATCTGCAACTTCTTTTGGTTCTGCTCTGATGCTGTATTAAAAACACACCTGTGTCTGTGACGTTAACCGTGTAACGCAGCGTATGTCGAGAATGCAGCAGGTTCACTGTGTCACTGTGGGAACTGAGAGAGAGAGAGAGAGAGAGAGTGGCTATTATAAAAATAGCCTCTGTTCAAAATATAGGTTAGTAGTCTCTCTCTGTCTCTCTCGCTGTCTGTTTCACACACACACACACACAAATACAAAGCACAGTGTCAGTTTTGCTGCTTAGTATCACATTTCTCATCAGATATAAAGAAAAGAATCTAAGTCCTGTGTGAAATCATAGATTAATGAACACAGTGTGTTAAAGTATAGTACAGTGTTAAAATGTAGTACGTCATCTTAAAGCAACAATAGGTAAGATCTAGGGTTTTTGCAGCTGGTCTCACCTTACAGTTGCAGAGTGTCATTAGCTTATACTTTACTGTTCTGAAATCAAGGAGGTGAGAGCCATTGGCTGTCATGGTGGTTGGGGTGTGTGTGTGTGTGTGTGTGTGTGTGTGTGTGTGGTAGGGTGGTATTTCCTGCCCACATCCAAATGTTACATACATACATACTTCAGTTTCTAAAGTGCTGAGCTCGGATTAGCTACAACAGAGGCTCTATATTCCCTTTTGCATGTTAATCATAGCAATGATTTTAAAGCTGTAATTTTAGGGAAAATATTACCTAGTGTTGCTTTAATGTGCAGTACACCGTGTTAAATTATACACACAGTGTACTATAGTACAGAGTGCGAAGGAATGTAAAATGGAATTCATTTTTACAGCACTGTTCCAAAATTAATGGGGAGTTGTGAAAATTGGTGGTTACCTACCCTCCTCCAAAAGTTACAAAGTGCTGTTTCTGCAGTGCTGATCCCGGAGTAACAAACACAGAGGCTCTATTCTCTCTGTTACGGGTCAGTGGAGCATGACGATGATTTGGAAGCTGAAATTCTAAAGTAAAAATATGACGTAGTGTTCCTTTAAGGGTGTAAGGGTTAAGTTACTATAGTGTTACTATACACAGGTTACAGTACTCACTGAGTTACCATTAACAGGAATAAAGTCTACAGTGTATACGGTGAAATATATGTGGGAATTAAAATGGAAACTATAAGCCAAAGCTCTCTTTAAATCTGTGTCTGGAACCAGGCATCGGGGGTGTTTGAGTGCTCTGAGCTGTCTGTGTGTGCAGTTCTGTGTCGGTTCTCAGTGCCGGTTCTCAGCGGTGGTTCTGCGTGACTCATGCGAGCTCCTACGTAAGAAAACACACTGCTGAGAACACCGTTCCATTACACTACCACACTACCACACATGCAAACACAGAGCTAACAGAGCTAACATTCAAATACCACACACATACATACAGCCTGCCAACAGAGCTAGCAGAGAGAGAGTGTGAGAGAGAGAGAGAGAGGGAGACAGAGACAGAGAGAGAGAGACAAAGAGAGAGACAGATACAGAGAGAGAGAGAGAGAGAGAGGGAGGGATGCATAAAGAAAACAGGCATAGATCATATGCTAACGTCTGTAGTGATGCAATCCTTGTTGTTTCTGTAGAGTTTTTCAGAACAGATATGGGGGAGAGAGAGAGAGAGAGAGAGAGAGAGAGAGAGAGAGAGAAAGAGAGAGAGAGTGAGAGAGAGAGAAAGAGGTGTAGAGCTGTTGGATGGGGATTTCCATCCAGACTTGAGTCATTAGCAGTGCCAGAGTAATAAGCTGTATTTTATCCTAAACTCATTAAATATAGTGGGCTGAGACATTGTGTCCAATGCAGCCTTCATAGGAGCTACGATGCTAACGTGGCGGTGGGAAACTATGAAACATGAAGAGTGTTTATATGAAACGTGAAATTAATGTTAGGCCTCCGTAGTAAGACTTTTATTTATTTATTTCTAATTTATTTATTAGGTAAAGTTGCTGGCACAGGGCCTGGGGTCCTGGGTTCAAACCTCATCTTGAGTCACTGTCTGTGAGGAGACTGCTGTGGTATCCCTATGTCTCTCTGGGGTTCCTCTAGCTGTTCTGGTTTACTCCCCCAGTCCACACACACTTTGGTAGATTGGCTGTGTAACATTGTCCACCGGTGTGAGTGACAGGGTGAGTGTGTGAGTGACAGGATAAATGTATGAAACTGTCCTCAGGTCTGAGTGTGAGTGACAGGGTGAGTGTGTGAAACTGTCCTCAGGTCAAAGTGTGTGAATGACGGGGTGAATGTGTGAAACTGTCCTCAGGTCTGAGTGTGTGGATGACAGGGTAAATGTGTGAAACTGTCTTCTGGTGTAAATGTGTGAGTGAGAGGGTGAGTGTGTGAAACTGTCCTCAGGTCCAAGTGTGAGCGACAGGGTGAATGTGTGAAACTGTCGTCAGGTCCAAGTGTGAGCGACAGGGTGAATGTGTGAAACTGTCCTCAGGTCTAAGTGTGTGGATGACAGGGTGAATGTGTGAAACTGTTCTCAGGTCCAAGTGTGAGCGACAGGGTGAATGTGTGAAACTGTCCTCAGGTGTAAATGTGTGAGTGACAGGGTGAGTGTGTGAAACTGTCCACAGGTCTAAGTCAGTGGATGACAGGGTGAATGTGTGAAACTGTCCTCAGGTGTGAACATGTGAGTGACAGGGTGAGTGTGTGACTTTCCTCATGTTCGAGTGTGAGTGACAGGGTGAGTATTTGACTGTCCTCAGGTGTGATCATGTGAGTGACAGGGTGAGTGTGTGACTATCCTCAGGTCAGAGTGTGAATGACAGGGTGAGTGTGTGACTGTCCTCAGGTGTGAATGTGTGAGTGACAAGGTGAGTGTGTGAAACTGTCCTCAGGTCCAAGTGTGTGAATGACAGGGTGAATGTGTTAAACTGTCTACTGGTGTTAATGTGTGAGTGACAGGGTGAGTGTGTGACTGTCCTCAGGTGTGGACCTGTAAGTGACAGGGTGAGTGTGTGACTGTCCTCAGGTCTGAGTGTGAGTGACAGGGTGAGTGTGTGACTGTCCTCAGGTGTGAACCTGTATGTGACAGGGTGAGTGTGTGACTGTCCTCAGGTGTAAACCTGTAAGTGACAGGGTGAGTGTGTGACTGTCCTCATGTCTAAGTGTGTGGATGACAGGGTGAATGTGTGAAACTATCCTCAGGTCCCAGTGTGAGTGACAGGGTGAATGTGTGAAACTGTCCTCAGGTCTAAGTGTGTGGATGACAGGGGGAATGTGTGAAACTGTCCTCAGGTCCAAGTGTGAGCGACAGAGTGAATGTGTGAAACTGTCCTCAGGTGTAAATGTGTGAGTGACAGGGTGAGTGTGTGAAACTGTCCTCAGGTCTAAGTCTGTGGATGACGGTGAATGTGTGAAACTGTCCTCATGTGTGAACATGTGAGTGACAGGGTGAGTGTGTGACTGTCCTCATGTTCGAGTGTGAGTGACAGGGTGAGTATGTGACTGTCCTCAGGTGTGATCATGTGAGTGACAGGGTGAGTGTGTGACTATCCTCAGGTCAGAGTGTGAATGACAGGGTGAGTGTGTGACTGTCCTCAGGTGTGAATGTGTGAGTGACAAGGTGAGTGTGTGAAACTGTCCTCAGGTCCAAGTGTGTGAATGACAGGGTGAATGTGTGAAACTGTCTACTGGTGTTAATGTGTGAGTGACAGGGTGAGTGTGTGACTGTCCTCAGGTGTGAACCTGTATGTGACAGGATGAGTGTGTGACTGTCCTCAGGTGTGAAACTGCAAGTGACAGGGTGAGTGTGTGACTGTCCTCAGGTCTGGGTGTGAGTGACAGGGTGAGTGTGTGACTGTCCTCAGGTCCCAGTGTGAGTGACAAGGTGAGTGTGTGCCTGTCCTTAGGTGTGATTGTGTGAGTGTCAGGGTGAGTGTGTGACTGTCCTCAGGTCAGAGTGTGAGTGACAGGGTGAGTGTGTGACTGTCCTCAGGTCCGAGTGTGAGTGACAGGGTGAGTGTGTGACTGTTTTCAGGTGTGAATGTGTGAGTGACAGGGTGAGTGTGTGACTGTCCTCAGGTCCCAGTGTGAGTGACAGGGTGAGTGTGTGACTGACCTTAGGTGTGATTGTGTGAGTGTCAGGGTGAGTGTGTGACTGTCCTCAGGTCCGAGTGTGAGTGACAGGGTAAGTGTGTGACTGTCCTCAGGTGTGAATGTGTGAGTGACCGGGTGAGAGTGTGACTGTCCTCAGGTCCGAGTGTGAGTGACAGGGTGAGTGTGTGACTGTCCTCATGTGTGAATGTGTGAGTGACAGGGTGAGTGTGTGACTGTCCACAGGTGTGAATGTGTGAGTGACAGGGTGAGTGTGTGACTATCCTCAGGTCAGAGTGTGAATGACAGGGTGAGTGTGTGATGACTGTCTTCAGGTGTGAATGTGTGAGTGACAAGGTGAGTGTGTGAAACTGTCCTCATGTCAAAGTGTGTGAATGTGTGAAACGTGAAACTGTCTACTGGTGTAAATGTGTGAGTGACAGGGTGAGTGTGTGACTGTCCTCAGGTGTGAACTTGTAAGTTACAGGGTGAGTGTCTGACTGTCCTCAGGTCTCAGTGTGAGTGACAGGGTGAGTGTGTGACTGTCCTTAGGTGTGATTGTGTGAGTGTCAGGGTGAGTGTGTGACTGTCCTCAGGTCCGAGTGTGAGTGACAGGGTGAGTGTGTGACTGTCTTCAGGTCCGAGTGTGAGTGACAGGGTGAGTGTGTGACTGTCCTCAGGTGTGAATGTGTGAGTGACAGGGTGAGTGTGTGACTGTCCTCAGGTGTGAAGGTGTGAGTGACAGGGTGAGTGTGTGACTGTCCTCAGGTCCCAGTGTGTGTGACAGGGTGAGTGTGTGACTGTCCTCAGGTGTGAATGTGTGAGTGACAGGGTGAGTGTGTGACTGTCCTCAGGTGTGAAGGTGTGAGTGACAGGGTGAGTGTGTGACTGTCCTCAGGTCCCAGGGTGAGTGTGTGACTGTCCTTAGGTGTGATTGTATGAGTGTCAGGGTGAGTGTGTGACTGTCCTCAGGTCTGAGTGTGAGTGACAGGGTGAGTGTGTGACTGTCCTCAGGTCCGAGTGTGAGTGACAGGGTGAGTGTGTGACTGTCCTTAGGTGTGATTGTGTGAGTGTCAGGGTGAGTGTGTGACTGTCTTGAGGTCCCAGTGTGAGAGACAGGGTGAGTGTGTGACTGTCCTCAAGTCCGAGTGTGAGTGACAGGGTGAGTGTGTGACTGTCCTCAGGTCCGAGTGTGAGTGACAGGGTGAGTGTGTGAAACTGTCCTCAGGTGTGAATGTGTGAGTGACAGGGTGAGTGTGTGAAACTGTCCTCAGGTCCAAGTGTGAGCGACAGGGTGAGTGTGGGAAACTGTCCTCAGGTCTAAGTGTGTGGATTACAGGGTGAATGTGTGAAACTGTCCTCAGGTCCAAGTGTGAGCGACAGGGTGAATGTGTGAAACTGTTCTCAGGTGTAAATGTGTGAGTGACAGGGTGAGTGTGTGAAACTGTCCTCAGGTCTAAGTCTGTGGATGACAGGGTGAATGTGTGAAACTTTCCTCAGGTGTGAATGTGTGAGTGACAGGGTGAGTGTGTGACTGTCCTCAGGTCCAAGTGTGAGTGACAGGGTGAGTGTGTGACTGACCTTAGGTGTGATTGTGTGAGTGTCAGGGTGAGTGTGTGACTGTCCTCAGGTCCGAGTGTGAGTGACAGGGTAAGTGTGTGACTGTCCTCAGGTGTAAACATGTGAGTGACAGTGTGAGTGTGTGACTGTCCTCAGGTCCGAGTGTGAGTGACAGGGTGAGTGTGTGACTATCCTCAGGTCAGAGTGTGAATGACAGGGTGAGTGTGTGACTGTCCTCAGGTGTGAATGTGTGAGTGACAAGGTGGGTGTTTGAAACTGTCCTCAGGTCCAAGTGTGTGAATGACAGGGTGAATGTGTGAAACTGTCTACTGGTGTTAATGTGTGAGTGACAGGGTGAGTGTGTGACTATCCTCAGGTCCGAATGTGAGTGACAGGGTGAGTGTGTGAAACTATGAAACAGGGCACCGATCCACACAAAGCCCCGGACCCCATGATGCTGGTGCTGTGCGCTACCTGCTGCGTCTCTGTGCCGTCTTAAATGACACATGGTCTATTATAAATGTAGACTACAGGACAAGGACTAGTGCTGTTTTTAGCTGTTATAATGATGTTTTATCCAGTGTTTTAAGGACGTTATGGGATTATATGCTTCAGTGTAGTCAACGTGCCGTATGCAATCCAATCTCTGTATATTTCCTCTGAGCGTGGTTTGAACCGGACCTTTAGGTCAAGCTCTGTGGTCAGCAGTGAAACCATCAAAGAGCGATGGGTAGTGATTATGGCGGGCAGCAATTTGATTGTAGTAGGATGCTGCTGTGTGTTTAGTTCAATCCATGATCTTAAAGCTAACTGCAGTGTATGTCCTGCTCTGGGTACTTCACATAGAGTGATATAGAGTCACAATATGCATGAAAAATACTAGCAAGCATGGGTTGTAGTCACATGATGTTTTGGTGCAGACCAAATGTCTGTTTTCAGAGTGAAAATGGGAAAGACAGATATGTTTTCTCATAAGTAGCTCTTCTCCCAGAGGATCCCACAGTGTTGCATATAAAGAAACAAAAATAAAAGTTATCCTCTATTAACCACATTAGCATTTTTGTCATAGGATCTAATACAAAAATTCAGAGCCCTGCTCCGGGTGACTGTTTGTGAGGAGTGTGGTGTGTTCTCCCTGTGTCTGCGTGGGTTTCCTCCGGGTGACTGTCTGTGAAGAGTGTGGTGTGTTCTCTCTGTGTCTGCGTGGGTTTCCTCCGGGTGACTGTCTGTGAGGAGTGTGGTGTGTTCTCCCTGTGTCTGCGTGGGTTTCCTCCGGGTGACTGTCTGTGAGGAGTGTGGTGTGTTCTCCCTGTGTCTGCGTGGGTTTCCTCCGGGTGACTGTCTGTGACGAGTGTGGTGTGTTCTCCCTGTGTCTGCGTGGGTTTCCTCCGGGTGACTGTCTGTGAGAAGTGTGGTGTGTTCTCCCTGTGTCTGCGTGGGTTTCCTCCGGGTGACTGTCTGTGAGGAGTGTGGTGTGTTCTCCCTGTGTCTGCGTGGGTTTCCTCCGGGTGACTGTCTGTGAGGAGTGTGGTGTGTTCTCCCTGTGTCTGCGTGGGTTTCCTCCGGGTGACTGTCTGTGAGAAGTGTTGTGTGTTCTCCCTGTGTCTGCGTGGGTTTCCTCCGGGTGACTGTCTGTGAGGAGTGTGGTGTGTTCTCCCTGTGTCTGCGTGGGTTTCCTCCGGGTGACTGTCTGTGAGAAGTGTTGTGTGTTCTCCCTGTGTCTGCGTGGGTTTCCTCCGGGTGACTGTCTGTGAGGAGTGTGGTGTGTTCTCCCTGTGTCTGCGTGGGTTTCCTCCGGGTGACTGTCTGTGAGGAGTGTGGTGTGTTCTCCCTGTGTCTGCGTGGGTTTCCTCCGGGTGACTGTCTGTGAGGAGTGTGGTGTGTTCTCCCTGTGTCTGCGTGGGTTTCCTCCGGGTGACTGTCTGTGAGGAGTGTGGTGTGTTCTCCCTGTGTCTGCGTGGGTTTCCTCCGGGTGACTGTCTGTGAGGAGTGTGGTGTGTTCTCCCTGTGTCTGCGTGGGTTTCCTCCGGGTGACTGTCTGTGAGGAGTGTGGTGTGTTCTCCCTGTGTCTGCATGGGTTTCCTCCGGATGACTGTCTGTGAGGAGTGTGGCAGGGACACCACTGTACTCAGTAAACTTCAATATCTCTACACTGTGGGTTTAAGTGTTAAGCTTAAAGCATGAAGCTTCATAAATATGGAACAGAGCACT
Source organism: Hoplias malabaricus (assembly GCF_029633855.1). NCBI lineage: Eukaryota > Metazoa > Chordata > Actinopteri > Characiformes > Erythrinidae > Hoplias > Hoplias malabaricus. The sequence goes on along the minus strand of NC_089814.1, from coordinate 32,561,878 downwards.
GGTTAAGAGGCACAATCCTCTCTCTCTCTCTCTCTCTCTCTCTCTCTCTCTCTCTATTTCTCTCAATGGAGCCCCTCAGAGTCCTCAGTCTCTGTGGAGGGAGGCATGTAAATCAACACGAACTCACTGGGCTGCATTTGTCACTGACGTAATTCAGATTTTTATCTCCTTACACTCCGCACGCCAGCCCAACTCGGCCGAAATGTGGCACAGACGCGAGAGAGGGGCGAGCGCTACTGAATCTGATAAGAGAGAAAGAGAGAGAGAGACAGAAAGAGAGAGAGAGTCGGCATTAATGGGCAGAGGAAATCACCCACCTGCCCCTCACTCTCTCAAAGAAGCGCTTTCTCCAGGACGGCTGCTCGGGGATGAATGCGTGTGTTTATGGGCTGTGTTTATGGTTCTGGACAGTTTGAGCAGGACAGGTACCCGTGTGTACTTTATTGGTGGATAATTTTGCAACAATTATACTCCATGTGCCCTATGTGTGTGTGTGTGTGTGTGTGTGTGTAGGCTTTCTTTAATTAGCCTAATTTCCTCAGATATTTAAAGCAGAAACAGCTCCTCCAGCAGATTGAAGATTAGACTGTGGACAGTCAATGGGCTTGTGTAGTCCTTTTGGTCACCTTTATTTGGAAAAATCCTAACTGCCCACCAAAGTCAGCAGGTCGTTTGAAACGGGGGATTATTTTGGAACTAATAGAGTGTATTGTCGGGTATCCAAAGTGGTTTATAGGAAGAACGGCCGTCTGAAAACACTGGAAAAACCTTCATGAACTTGTAGGTCAGACGACGCTGGGGGAAGGAACAGTCTGGCTCTCGACGAATAAACCAGGCGTTCAGTGATCAAACACAACAGAACAAACCTCTGTCTCTCTTCCTTCCTTCCTTCTTCTCTCTCCTCAACTCTCCTCAGCCCTGTATACCCAGCGGCACACCTTTGCTAGGGCTACATTCGCATTTCAAGCCTCATTTATCGGAAAACAGCTCGACTGTACGTGATAAGGACACACAGGCAGAAGAAGCTAGCCAGCTTTTACTGCTGCACCAAGAGATCAGCTTTTCACCCTATATAGTGCATAGTGGTTTCTGCACTCACGTAGTGCATTGTAGGTCGATTAATCAAACTATAAATACAGATATTGCTGTCGAACAAGTGCAAGATCGAAGTGAAGTAACCGTATACCTCTTTCACCTGTGCACTGTAATCCAGAAATATTCCGGAATTTACCTGGAAGAGTTGGAAGTGCCAACACAACCAACCGCGGCATTTGTCCCGGACATTACACAGACTTTATCTCCCTCGCGCCCTAGTAAAGCCTCCAGGAAACTCAGAGTCAGTGCTTGTGAGAACGGAATGCTCCAGAGATGACTTGTCAATCACGATGCAGTGCAGACGTCCAGCACAAACTCGCCGTCTGTAAAATCTAAAGCTACAGCAGAGATCGTAAAATTACAGCTTGTTTTTTTAAAAGAGATTCAAACGCTCCTCTACTGATCTGTCTGAAGTGATGACGGAGCTGTGTTTAGTCCCAAACAACTACAACAACAACACGCCCATACACCATGAGTAAACACCGCTAACGTTACCGCGGTCGTTGCTGTGGTGTCTAAAACCCGCGTTTCCCGTTAAAGACAAGGATTTTACGACATCACTAGCTACATTTCTAGGGGGAGCTGTGCAATTGGAAAAGCTATCAGGAACCAATTAGAGAGTAGAGTTAAGTAGGACCCAGTAAAGTACGCCCATCAGCCAAGCTGTGTTCCCTTTGGTTAGGACTTCAGGAGCCGAGCTGAAGGCCTTTCTTTAGCGTTAGATTAACAACCAGCAGCAAGTGACTAAGGAATCAACCACAAATTAAAATTAAAAACCGATTTTAAAATGGGTGCGAGTCTAAAGTGTCACTCGAGAACCCTGTGGAGGTTCTAGACAAGCCACTGTGTTAAAAGGAGTCTGAAAAATAGTGAAAGTAGGTTTCAGACATGTTTAGAAATGTAAACTTTGGCAGCAGCCCTGTTTCCGAATGTTTACAGAAGGACTCCCTGTAAAAACGTTGAGAGAATATATGTTAATGTCCGCTGCGCACTTTAAATGACCGTGTTTATGTAAAAACAGATGATGTACATCAGTATTTGCGTATTATAAACACTATTCCAAACTGGTTTCCTCGGTTGTTTCTGCTGATGGTTTGACTGGAGTCAGAGGGGGCGCCGTGGTCTGGGTATTTTCTGTTAAAAGTGAATGTCCACTCACGCTCTGCAGTATTAACATAATACACCCTGGTGTTTTATAGTGGGACTGAATTAAATAATGTGGAAGGGGGCGGGGCAGCGTGATGATGTCACTGCTGAGCATGGAACATTCAATAGTTATGTAATCACACACACACACACACACACACACACACACACTGGAGGAAGTGGTCAGGACAGACTGGTCCGATCTCCAGAGGCGGGTGTGGACTCACTCACGACTCTGATCTGATTTCTACAGGAAGGAAAGGGCTGAGCGAGCCAGTGAAAGAACAAGAGAGAGAGAGAGAGAGAGAGACTGATGAATAAGGCTTTTGCTCACTCACTCCTTGTCTGTTGTTCCATGAGAGACATCGAGATTAAGTTAAAACACAAATTCAAAAGAAATAAAGAATGAAAAAACAGGGCACAATCAGAGCCTCTGCGCTGAATCTGCAGGTGAGGGACCCGCTCCATGTGGAATAAACTGCATTATTAATTTAATGCAAAGCAATTTGATTCTTCTTTTAATGCACCGTATAAAAAACAAAAAATATTAATCACTTAAAAATATATTTTTATTAAACGCTACATGATTTTTTAAAAAAAATGACTCATTACTCCTGGTTCTGATGTGCATGAGTGTATGTGTGTGTGTGTGTGTCAACATGACATGTCTGAGCTAAATTAGCCTCACTGTAACAGGAAAGGGCCGTCAGTACCGTACACACCCACGTTGCTGCACTGAGGAGATTGGATGCTTTTCCTTATCCTCTCATCTATTCATCCTTTCTTCTCTACATCCTCTCATCCCTTCATCCCTACACTCCTCTTCTACTCTTTACATCTGTCTTCTGTTTATAATTGTGCTATTTTTCAAAGTATAATCTCTCTCTCTCTCTCTCTCTCTCTCACACACACACACAAACACACACACACACACACACACACACATTTATCAATCTGAGACTGGACTCTACTCCTCCACCCAGTAGAGGAAGTCTGTGTGTGTGTGTGTGTGTGTGTGTGTGTGTGTGTGTGTGTGTGTGTGTGTGTGTGTTTGTCTTCTGTTGAGCTCAGCAAAATGACCGCTTCCCACACACACACACACACACACACACCTTATCAAGTATCACACATTTATGATGATATAAGAATGATATAATACTCACTGGTGAATGCACCATGAACTTTTGACCTAATCATCAAACCCCTGACCTCTCTCATTCTCTCCTGGGTTTTGAAATGCTGTTTATAAATATATCATCATCATTAAGTACAATCAAATCCCCACAGCTATGTTTCAACCTCAGCAAAACCCTCAGTAATGCCCTTGTGGCTGAACCGTGAACCGTGACTTTTAAAGGAACACTGTGTAATATTTTTACCCTAAAATTACAGGTTCAAACTCATTGTGATGCCCCACTGAGCTGTAACAGGGAGAACAGAGCCTCTATTGTTGCTACTCTGGGCCCAGCGCTGCAGAAACTGCACTATGCAACTTTTGGAGGAGGGTAGGAAACCACGCACTCCCTTCTTGACCCCATTGGTTTCAGTACAGTGCTGTAATAATGAATAACACTAGGGGGAGCCTCAGGAAAAAACATACCAGATCTTACCTAGTGTTCCTTTAAAAGTAAAACGAATGCCTTCATAATCCTCACTGCTATGTTTCCGCATCACAATTTGACTGTATGCAAGCAAATCCTCACAGCTATGTTCTGAACCGCTGTGTACCCCTCTCAGAAGAGCAGAGTCTGCGGCTGCAGTGACGTGACGCTTGATAACTGTGGGATCTGTTGGAGTATAAAGTGAGGTCTAGGAGGAGGAGGCTGTGGAGTATCCTCTTTGATGCTCCGACATTGTTTGGGATGTTTATGTTTTCGGGAGAACTGTCCGCTCTTTCGCAGAGAAAGGAATTGCTTGTTTTCTGTTTGAACAGACCCTCGTTTCCTTCTCTGCTGCTGACCGCTGAGCGAGGCTTCCGCAAGGAAAAAAAACCCCAACAAAACAAAATCAAGACTTCAGATATCAGACATCTCCCAAATCAAACTTTCGTAACTGGTAACTGAATGCAATAAAACCCTCACAGCTATTATCCAACATCAGAACAAGGTTAATGGTGGTGTGGCTGAATGCAATCAAATCCTCACAGCTATGTTCCAGCATCAGCACCTGGCCACTTCTACTCTCATGTCTGAATGTAATCAGCGTGGTCATCGTTCCAAATTCTTGGAACCCATGGTGCTCTCCAGTGAACACATCCCACGTTCTCACCAGTTTTGATGGGAACCAAGGATACGTCATCAGCAGGGGGCGCTGTGGGGGCTTGGTTCAATAGACAATGTTTAATTCAGTGTTTACAGCAGATTCAGAGTGTGTAAATATTGGTGAGTTCTGAATCGTTCTGCGGCGTTCGTGAACAGTGGAGAATAGTAGCTAAAGCACCTTGTGTTGCACTAAAACCCAACCCCAGAAACACACACAAACCGAGCAATATCCTGTTTTTCATTTCCTTTTATTTGTGTATATAAAACACGGTAAATGACTGGATCAAGCTCAGCTGTGTTTGCACTTTATTTGAAGCTCTGAGCTCTTTCTGGAGCTTCTTTATCTCGACTTGCCCATGGACGCCATCACAGTTTGCACTAAACATCCTATTCCTCTTTAGTTCCAGCTGGGAACAAATTTTCTGATTCGGGAACCAATTAATGTTGCTGGAAACATGCCAAATAATTCCAGATTAGGTTCATGAACAGAGAGCAGAGCTAACCCTAATAAAGCTTTTTATTTATTTATCCTTACCATCTTTATCTCCAACTCTGATTGGCTCTCTGGCAGACCTGATGTCACATAAGCCCCACCCACTAAAATCCGACAGAAGAAAACTGGAAAATCTCTCAAAAGACAAAAGCTACTTCAGAGCTGATTCTTCATAAAACACACAGATCATCTTCAGAAGAAATGTATGAAAATGAGTGGACAGTGGCTTTAAGATCTTCATCAAATCTGATCATAAATAACTGCACAGCGGGATATTTTCTCCACTGTCCTTTAAAAAGCTCATATTACACATTAACTCAGTGTAATTTGTCGAGTCTCTGACAATGCGAAACCACTAACACTGGTCAATAAATGTGAATGAGTCTATAAAACAGCTTCTGAGTATAAAAGACTGGAGCTGGAGTTTGATTTTATTTTAAAACTTTTAGAGACTCTTAATGCGCATGCTGTGGCGGGAATTCCTGCAGCTTTAGCACCAACCACAGTTCCAACAACGCTAGAACAGTATGTGAAATGTCAGAGGGAGAAAGTGGTTTTGTTGATGGTGTTGTTTTGCTTTACTGCTTTGTGATTGGTCACTACTGACGAAAGGGACATATTGTACCCTTTTTCCTCAGGGGAACAGTTCTGTGACCTGATTTGGTCAAACTACCACAAGGATCAAATCAGCGTTCTCCCACTGCCTAAACAGCCCTGTTTAGTAGGCCCGGTTTCAGCGCCTGTTCCTTTAAATGATAATGAGGCGCTCGCTGTTCACCCAGATCCCGAGCACACAGCAGTGAGGGGCGAGGAGCGGAAGCTCTGGTTTTTAGCCGTTTTTGCTCGGTTCTCTTTCTTCTCTGTGCTCTTATTTCTCCATGCTCTGAGGCAGCCAACAAATAATGGGCTCTCCTTGTTTCACAGTCTGTGGGTTGGTGGGTTGCAGATGCCCAAATTAAGGTACACGTTAAGAGCTAATGCTAAGCTAATAAAAATGCTGATAGCCAAGCACTGTTACCCTGTAGAGTTACACCACTGTACACACTTCTGAAACCAACTGATCCAGCCTCGAAACCTGGAATATTTGGCATTGCTCCATTTAGACACTATAAATGACCTTTTCACCATGTTTTAACTGGATATAGCACTGAAATGATGAAACCACAGCGTCGAAACACATTCCATTGTGACCAGTAGCTGGAATAATCTGCAGTTTGTGCTTTTCATTATCACATTTACCAAAAACATGAGTCCACTGCTTATGACTGAACACTGTTATGAAACATCAGATCAGAATGCATGGGAACAAAATATGCTGCCTTCTTATCTTTGTTAACAGTGTCTTAATATGTATTGTATGTCACATGTATTCGTCTATGTCTATTATAAATTGCACTGTCTCTCATACAAGTGATTCAGAATGTACTATAAATGATTCATAAATAATTATAAATGAGTGATGAATAACATGTGATATGATAAAGTTATAACAATATAACAATGTGATATGATAAAGTTAAGAGACACCATTTCCAGCAGCAAAACAACATTCCAGCACCAGCCAGGTCAAAACCTTCTTAGCTTCAGTGCCTATACTGCAATATATATTTTAAATATAAGACATATATTAGAATATATATCCCTCATATTCAGTGTATATTAGACATTGTATATCATTCATTCATTCACTGCCTGCAAGCACTTTTCCAGTTGGTCTGCTTTTTTGACATTGGCCATTTTCAGTGAAGAGCCATGTATTTTAATAGGTCAATGTGCCATATGTATTCAATATTTTGTCAAAACTGTTTTAATTGGTTCTTTCTAAATGACCAAATTCAACCCTGACCATTCAATCCAAGTCCGTTCTAATTTATTAGACGGTGTGTGTACACACACACACACACACACACACACACCTGTGCACAATGCCATATAGTCAGTTGACCTAGCATTACCCAGAATGCACCAACCTCTTTAAGACAGTGACCCAAAGCAAGGATTGGACCCAGTGACCCACGAATGAAATTATGCGCCAAATTATGTGCCCCAATCTTTTATTATAAAGATGTAGATATGGGTGCTATCACATCAGACATATGAATTATATATATATTATATTTTATTCAGTAACTACTATGAAAAGAATGCATCCATGAGTCCAACATCTATCAAACATAAACTTCTAACAGCAATTTATTTTCACATTGTAATTCTAATAATGAAATATCACTTTGCCAAGTTGGTTGTTTTCTAATATGTTGCTTGCGCACTTCGTTCCTGCTGTTGGCTGATGGCATTGAGGCTGTCCACTGCTGATCACCATTCGTTTTATAGACTTTCAATAGACTCAGAAAAGTCCCTCCAGTCTGAAAGCCTTGATCAAGGTCCATAGAAGCCAGATCTGCTGTGTCACTGCTTTATCCCGTGCCTCGTTCTAAGAGTGGCAGGACGGCGAGATTAATTGCCCCACAATCGCTCCTTAATTGGTCTTTGAGTGTTTGATAGCGGGACGCCGATTAATTTATTTTGACAACAGTTGTCATGGTGACCAGCCACCCACTGACGTCACACAGGACTGCTTGTGCGCTTGGCGTCTGTCACTCTTTAAAACAGGTCGGACAAAGTTCAAAAAGCAATAAAGCCAGGGCCAGGAGGTCAGCATGGAATGAATCTGCTTTTTAACATACCATCAGTTCCGGCAGTTTACGATAGTAGGTCAGAGGAGATAAGGCCTGAGCTATACACGTTTGATTCATCAGCTCAGGAGGATCCTGGAACAACTGTTGACACTATGAGTTATGATTTACAAAAAAAAATGCTGACATCACACCACACAAACTGAATCAACAGTCCATCAGCTTCATGAAAGTCCACACGTACAGAAGTGTGTACAATAGAGTTTCCAGGAAAATTTACACACTCTCAGTCCCTTGATGCACTCTACAGCCTCCACAGTCTTAGAAACATGGAAGCAGTTACGCTGCAAAATGTTCTATTATTTGTAAAGCACACAGTAATTGTAGAAATTGATATCAGAACTTGTAAAATTATATCTGTGCTTGTATTTTTGATGTGAGAGGTTTGTACATTAATTTTTGATACGAAAATGCATTTTGAAACAAAAATGTATTTGACCAAAACAGAACTTCTGCTGCCATCTAAATGACGTCTTTTTCGGAGAAGACGTCTTATGTTATTAAGACAATGCCAAACCATGTTCTTCAAGTATATGACAGTATAATTCTATTGAAAGAGAGTTTAGGTGCTATAAAAAAAAACTTTTTTTCTCATATGCAACATTTGGTTCTCCTTGTACTTTGTTTAATAAAAGGGCTAAAATAATGTACACATCATTATGTAGTTTTATTTACAGTTGCCCGCTGTCCTAGTGTTTTTTTTTTATGTTGTAGCACCTAGAGGAGAACCCCTCACAGCTCTGTACAGACCCTTTTGAAGGAGGTTGTCGGAGAAGCTGTTGTTCCTCTTGCCTTTGCAAAAACACACTTCTGTTTTTCTCCAGAGGCTCGTGGAAGAGTTGCACTCCACTGACGAAACTCAAACAACCCCCCAGACCCCACCCTGCACACCCGTCTGCGCTGACATCACCCTCGTGATGTCATCAGGAGACCACTGGAGGCATGTCGGTGCTGACGTCACCCTGGCAAAGGGGCAGGTTCGGCCTCCGAGCGTCTTGCCAGCACAAACATGCTAATTCAAACAATCTGGACCTGGATCTGGAGCATGGTTCGGGACGCTGGACAGATTCATGGGTTTCTGAGCGCTGTGGCCGGTGATGAAACTCGGCCGAGGAGATATTTGTTGAGGAATGCGAGAGAGAGGTCAGTGCGCTAGTGGGAGAAAGCCAGGGTGGAGGGTGGAGAATGGAGAGGGAGAAAGAGAGAGAGAGAGAGATGGAATTTCCCTACTTAAACTTCCATCTGCGGCACTGGAGCTCAGTCCTGGATCAGGCTCCAGCTTCATGACGCAAATGGTCAACATCTGCCTGTGACACCAACAGCAAAAACATTACAGCACAACAAAAACATTACAGGGCACAGAGGACACTTTATAGAAAGACATAATATGAATATACGGAGATAGTCTCAATGGTCTGGACCCCGCAGGACCCCCACAGAGCAGGGATGATGTGGTGGTGAATCATTTTCAGAGCTGCAGTGACAATGACGTGGTGGTGTGTTGCGCTGGTGCGAGTGGATCAGACACAGTAGTGATGCTGGAGGTTTTAAACCCCTGAGTGTCACCGCTGGACTGGTAGCCTCTTTCCACTGATGTTTCAAATCTATTTTGGAACATTTGGTGCGTTTCCACCAACATAAATTGGTTCTTGAACAAGAGAAGTTCATGCCCAGCTGGAACCGAAGAGTGAACCATGACTGTGTCTAGATAAAGAATCTCCAGAAAGAGCTCAGAGCCTCAAATAAAGCGTTATCACACAGTGGAGCTGGATGTGGTCATTTGCAGAGTGTTGTATGAATAAATTAAAAACAGGAAAGTGCTCCATTTGTGTGTGTTTCTGGGGATGTGTTTATCACAACACGAGGTGCTTTGGTTACTTTTTTCCATTGTTCACACACACGTATCAGAAACCGCTGTAAACAGTGGATAAACCAGGACTCTCTCTGTTTATCTCTGGCTCTGGCGCTGAATTCAGCCACGGTGCCATCAGCATCCACCACTGATGAGTTATTCTTTGTTCCCATCAAAGGTGGTATCATTGGGGTAGATGCTGAAGAATAGTGTTATATCTTAAGAAAACAATCCATAAACCCCTCTGAAATTTCTCTGAATGTTAATAGGAACCATTTGCGTGATGTGTCAGCATGAACACATTAAACTGTGGGATATATGAAGGGAGACGTCTGAAGTGGGATTAGAAGAGAGGGATATCAGCACTTTCAGATGACGCACTAGAAGCTGATCATCAGAGCCGTGCTGAGGGAATGTTAGCGTTGGTATTGATGGCTCTGAAGAGACCACAGCACTTTCAGGGTCTGGAGTTTATTTATTTTCATACTTTTGAAGGACTAAGAATCTCCTGACAGAGCAGGAAAACCAAAGGGGATGTTTCTAAGAGACGAACATGATCCTAACTTCATCTTATATGGGGGATTTTTGAAGAATTTAATTTGGAGTGAGTGATAAATCAATGAATATGGGTTGAATATAGGTCAATGAAAATTTCCAAACCCATGTTTTCTGCCTTTATTAGTATTTGATTTTTCCAACTTTTTTGGACCTGAGGATGCATGGATATGAAGTGTGTCTGTCTGAGAGAGAGGTAGTGTAATGGTCGTTGCGTCATGCTGCTGCTCCCTCCTCTGTCGGACAGCTCCACCACTCTCAGCATGACCGCTAAACAGCAGAACGGAATCCTGCCTCTAACTCTGCCGCAGAAACAGATCCAGACTCCAGAAAGACGGCGCATTAAAGTGAAAAATTGCTGAAAAACGTAAATTAAATAATTTTCCTGACAAACAGATTTTTTTGTGTCTTTAGGTGTAACATTTGAGACACCAGACACTACACTGTCTTTGTAGAATAAACAGACACACGTATTCAGGTGGGCGCACTGCAATCAGGATGGGGTATACTTATGGGGTATACTGAAGTCCCACTTCAGTTGACTGTCTGTGAGGAGTGTGGTGTGTTCTCCCTGTGTCTGCGTGGGTTTCCTCCGGGTGACTGTCTGTGAGGAGTGTGGTGTGTTCTCCCTGTGTTTGTGTGGGTTTCCTCCGGGTGACTGTCTGTGAGGAGTGTGGTGTGTTCTCCCTGTGTTTGTGTGGGTTTCCTCCGGGTGACTCTCTGTGAGGAGTGTGGTGTGTTCTCCCTGTGTCTGTGTGGGTTTCCTTCGGGTGACTGTCTGTGAGGAGTGTGGTGTGTTCTCCCTCTGTTTGTGTGGGTTTCCTCCGGGTGCTCCGGTTTCCTCCCACAGTCCAAAAACACACGTTGGTAGGTGGATTGGTGACTCAAAAGTGTTCGTATGTGTGAGTGTGTGAGTGAATGTGCGTGTTTCCCTGTGAAGGACTGGTGCCCCCTCCAGGGTGTGTTCCCACCTTGCACCAAATGATTCTAGTTAGGCTTTGGACCCACCGTGAACCTGAACTGGATAAGCGCTTACAGATAATGGATGAATGAATGAATGTTATGCATAGAGTTTTTTTTTTTTAATCCAATAATTTGGATTTTTTTTTTGTAAAATAAAATAAAAACCTGAATCTTTGATTTGTTCACTCTCTCAAACTTTTATTTAAAGAAAATACTAGGTCATATTTTTACCTTAAAATTGCAGCCTCAAAATCATTGTGATGTTCCACTGACCAGTAACAGAGAGAATAGAGCCTCTGTCGTTGCTACCCCAGACTCAGCACTGCAGAAACTGCACTATGTACTTTTAGAGGAGGGTAGAAAACCAACCACTGTGCTTGTGGGAGGAGCCCACAAGTACATATACCAAATCTAACCTAGTGATGCTTTAGCATACAAAATAATATTTTAATATTTTGTAAATAGAAACATCACATCACAAAAAAATTAAATACAAATCACTATTAGCCCATAAATATAAGAGGTATAAAAGGACACTTTCAACACTTCAAACTAACATCAGTGAGAGAATTATCAAACAGGACTTTTCTCAATACTAAATTGCAAAGAATTTATATTTTTCAACATCTTCCGTACTGAACATTGTAAAAGGATTGAGGAAATCCTTAGAAATCTCAGTCTGTGTAGAGCAAAGCAAGACACCACTACTCAATGTATGTGTCCTTTGAGCCCTCAGACGGCATTGCATGAGAGATGCTAGTCATGCTAGTGTGCACTTGATGTACAGATGTCACTAAACAAAGTCCAACACTGCATCAAATAAGGGAACCTGAAATGTTTTCTGGGCCCAAGCTCATGGTCTGTAAAACAGAAAAACATGTGAGGAATTTGTTAGATTCAGGGTAAATGAGGGTCATATTGAGATGAATCTCAGCAGGAAAAAGAACTGTTGTTGCATGCTTGAACTGTGTTATTTCAGGGATCACGTTTTAAACTAGATGCTCTCCGTATGCTTTGCGTTATGCTTTGCGTGTGTTCAGGGACTCTCCCCAACCTCCAAACCCCATCAAAACCACCCCCTAAACCTCCCCAACCCCCATCCACCCCCCTCACTGCATGCTGTCAGGCAAAGTTATAACATAATATAGCGTTTCCCTTTAGATTACCACCAGATGTTTAATGTACAGAGTGGAGAGAAAGCTCAGCGTGTCACTTTCACTCCAGCGGACTCTAGCAGTGTAATTCTATATCACTTTATTATAAACAATGAAAGTTAAGCATGAGTAAACTAAGTAACAAGCTTGGGTTGAGTGTGCTTAATGTACATCACTTTTTCACCAGGGTTTGATGAAATGGTGACACTGTTTTCTAACATTAAATTTGCTTTAGACTGTTTTTGTTTGGTGTGATTTCACTGAGTGGATAATTTTACAAAAATATAAGGCATGAATATGGTAATACAGCAACAAACTTTCAGAGAAATAGAACATAAACAACTACAGTGGGGTCCAAAGGTACTGATAACACTTAGACATTGTAAAAAAAACATTATGTTACACTTGTATGACAACATGTGAGCTCCCATCCACAGGTGGCGCTGTTGTGGTTAGTCTGTTATGTACATGAAGAAGAATGACCCAAAGGGTGCTGTAAACTCTTGAAGGAGAAATTTACTGTAGCTCTGAAGGGAAAAGAAAATTTGCTGATTTTTCGAGTTAGAGTTAGGTAAATCTGACAGAAAGAGCATGGCTAAAATAGTGTACAAGGTATTGTTCAACCTTCATGGATGCACATAATATTTCAGTCAACTATGAAAAATCAACACTGAAACTCAGCCATACACTAACCATAACTTTAACCCTCCCAAAAGAAATTGTCTCTTGGATTTTTCTCCTGTGTAATGTTCTCTCACGACTGTTTACAGCACTGTTTCTGTGATTCTTCTTTGGGTACTAACAGCGCCACAGTGGATGGGAGCTCACTTAGTGATCATAAAATAACAAAATAACAAATCATAATGTAAAATATAAATAAGATAAATATCTGGACTTTTTATTTTTGGAGATCTTATCATAGGTTTAGTATGTGGCAAAATGTATTCTGTGCACATTGTTTGAATCCTGGGAAAATTCCTTAAGTCAATAATATATGAATTCAATTGAGGCCAGGCTGATTACAGTCATATCCTTAGTTTAACCAGTAGACACACCCCCTGCCTTAATTCTAAGTTTGTTGAGTTCATTTGCTTGAATTCTCAGGAAAGTCTTTGGCCACATTCTTTACTTGCAGCGCTGTTAACATGACCACTTAGCAGATGTGCTTATAATCCTGAAATACGGCCTCAACTGAGTCATTTTCTAATGGCTCGATGCATCTTGTGTCACTTGGCCACGCTGATGATCGTTAGGACCTGGCCACAGCTCCAGAGGATTATGCACTAGCATTCTAACGCAAGCTGCATTAGCATGACCTCACGGCGCTAACACATAAAGCAGCCTCAGACGTCACCGGAGAGGGGCCTGGAACTTCGGGCTTGGATCCCAGAGCCATGTTTTGGTAAACACGCCTTTGGAAACCACTGCCATCGGATCTGCGGCCTTCAGCGGTGCCAGAATTAATACGGGGTTAATGACATGGTTTGGACAATGTCCAGCCTCCACTGATCAAATGTGCAGCTCTCTGCAGCACTTTGCTGCCTTTAATCCGAACCATTCCTTCACTTTCTCTCGCTCTGCTGCCCAAGAACGATCCAGAAAAATGTACAGCCTCCCTCTTTGTGAGGTATTCGATTACTGTGGCTGCTATTCCCATAATCAACTCTCAGATTCAGCCTCTCGGCTCTTGGGAGGTTTCTATCTCTGGACAGCACTGACCATGTGCCTGGATATTTTAAAGAGTTAATAAACATCTCCAATAAAGAGCAACATGTGGACGCTTGGACAGCTTTCCTTGCCGTCCTGTTCGCAGAACATCTTTGGATAATAAAATCTTAAACAACAGGCTTGGCAAAACATGCAGGAGTTTGGATGCGCCTGGTTATAGCCCATGTTTTGTTGATTTGCTAAAACCTGCAAAATAGTAGAATTTATGCACTAAAATTTGCATAAATATTTATATATATTTATATATATGTGTGTGTGTGTGTGTGTGTGTGTGTGTGTGTGTGTGTGTGTGTGTATAGGCGATTGCTCTAAGACTGCAAGGGAAGCTCAGCTTCCCCTAAAATGTAAAAAAATAAGTGATCAAATATATACTGTTGTGTGTACATGTCATTGAATAAATATGCACTACAACGTGCTCAACTTTTGTTCAGAATCAGCTTCTTATCACTGGTAAAGACACGGCTTTCCTCTCAATCATTCCCGCAGCTTCACAGTGCTTTAAACAGTGAGGACGCTGAGCATCCACAGAGTTCAATAACGAAGCAGCGAAGTGCAGCGAAACGAGATGAGTCATTGGATAAATGCTGGGCTTTGTCCCGCCCATCGGACGCTCAGCGTCTCTGGGGGTCTATGGGGCAGTGGGCTGGCCTCGGCTGGCCCGGACGCTCAGCTTCTGCATGATGATTGGATGATCTGTCCGAGGCTGAATCCCTTTTTGATTGACAGCGAAATGAGCGAATCACCGATCCTTTGGTGTAAAGATCCGTGGGAGCACAGGCGGACACACTTTACATGGGCCAAGGCCGTTTAAGCAGCCTAGCTCTGCTGGCCATTGAGAGGACACTAGTCAAGTCCCTGGAAAAGACGCCTTGTTGGTACGACAGGGTCACAGATCATTTTCTTAAAAAGGAACGGAGGGTAGAATTTACGTATAAATAAACCACTGATATATATATATATAGAGAGAGAGAGAGAGAGAGAGAGAGAGACAGAGAGAGAGCAGGAGAGAGAGAGCGGGAGAGAGAGAGAAAGAGAATTTACTTATTTCCTTTAGAAATTCAACGAAAGGAGCTACAGACCCACCCCACCTATCCACGATGAAACACAAGGGGCACCCAAACAGCAGTATTATGTAGCAACACAATCTCCAAAGTTAGATACAAGTCTAAAAGAATCAGCCCAGATATTCATAATATTTTTACATTACATTTAATCACATTTGGTGGTTATTTCATGATCACTGAGTAAGCTCCTGTCCACTGGTGGCACTGTTTACTAAATCCACACAAGCTCTCTATTATGCGCCTGAAGAAGAGTCACAGAAACAGTGCTGTAAACCACTGTGGGAGAAAGTCCTGGCATTGCTTGTTTGTGGATATGGCATATGCAAGAATTTCTAAACCTCTCAGTGTCACTGCTACACTGAGCATCCACTGTCACTGATGAAGGACTAGAGGACGACCGACACACACTGTGCAGCGACAGATGAGCTACTGCCTCTACAAGGTGGACCAACGAGGTAGGAGTGTCTCACAGAGTGGGTTTAAAAAGTCCAGCAGCACTGCTGTGTCTGATCCACTCATAGCAACACACTAAAACACCACCACCACGATGACCTACCACCCAAATCAAAGCTGCTCTGTGGGGTCTAGACCATGGGAAAGCAGGGTGAAATGGGGATAGGAACTACACTCTGTAAATGTAGAACAACAAAACGCTCCTGTATGGTCAGTGGAGCTGATAAAATGGAGAATGAGTGCAGATTCCGGATTTTATTTGACACCTTCTTGAGATTGAAACCTCTCCTACTGTAGCGTCTGTGGGTCTAGTTAGCCCTGACCTCACTCGGTTTATTTTTCACAGTTTGGATTCATTAGATGTCTGTCAGTCTCTTGTACAAATCATCATTACAACTCAAGCAAAGCTGTAAATCACTCGCTGCTGCTCAGACCTCTACCGTCCCGTCTTCGGTGGTCAGGTGACATGTCACGAGCAGCCGTTTTCCCCGGGGACCTTGAGGCACCGCAGTAATCGATTTAAAGCACGTGTCCAAACACCATCTCCCCAAATCACATTTGCTGGACACACAGCTTCCAGTGCTGTGTTTAGGTTTTCAAACACCCAGAAAAGCTGCTTTGTTTGTATTACAGACTAATGGGAGCTAATGTCAGCTGCGGCCGCGAGGTGGGGTTCAGTTCCCCTCTCGTTATTTTCTGCTCGGCTGAGCCCTGACCTTGTGGTTTGACTCCATTTAAACCATGTGTGAGAAGCGGGAGAGGGAAAATAAAGAGGGCATACTTCTCATAACTCCATGGTTTCTCTGACTCGGAGAACGGATCCGACTGAACTCCATCTGATATACGGCATGAGGGGACGTTTGTAAGTCTCTGGTAAAAGGATTCATTGATTGATTACAGCTCTGGGTTGGGTGAGCTGGAATTTTACTGGGGGTCTGGGGGGATGCTTGTTATAAACTGAGTGGCTAGGAAGCATATTCTCCCAGAGTCAGCTACCGACAAGCTAACTAGCCTACTTCACTGTAGCTATCATCCAAAGAGGTCAACATTTGGTCAGTGGTGTTTGGTTGGTTTAGAGTCGTGGGTAAGATGGCTGCCTTTCACATGCCAGACTGGGGTTTGGTTCCCAGTTTAGGTGGAAAAAGACCACACTACTCCAATAATCCATGAGTCCTTGGGCTTATATGTAATGCTTGAATTGAAGGGCCTGTTTTTTGTAAAGAAGGTTTCATTATTTATTGCTGGGTTGAACTGGAGGAGTTATGTGTTGCAGTGCTAATGTACAGCTAGTTAGGAGTTAGAAAAAACAATGATGTGAGAAATATATAAATGTACGTTGGCCACATTAAGTCATCAGGGTTTGTTATTTCTCAGGCTGAAATGTCACAAGTGTTGAAGTCCCCGTCTTCACTGGGAGCCAGTACTGCTCGAAAAATTTCACAGTTTGCAGAAACGGTGCAGCAGGGTGTGTTGAACAACGACAGTTCAGGACTGAGGGCAGCATGTAGCTATGTACTGTACATTCTACGTAGAGTTTAGATGGCTTACTCATATGAGCAACCGAGTTTATCTTCATTTATCCATGTTAGTAGTTTAGTGGCTTTAACATCTTTAAATCCCCTACCAACACCATGCGTCCATCATTAAAATCCGCCTGGCCAGAAATCAAGATGCCAGGACCCCAATCACTGAAAAGAGATTCAGTTCAGTGGCCCTTAATAAAGCATTTAATGCTGCAAACTTCAACCTCAGGCTGACTGACTCCTTGCTGACTGACGTCAGAGCCATTAAAAAGAATGCTGGCAGCCTTCAAATCTGGCTACGATTAAAAATCACTCACTCTCTCCCTCTCTGTGTCACTCTCTCACTGCCGAACGACTCGTTTCCATCTTCCCCTTCACTTGGGGCGAACGTAAACATGGTTGGCGGTCTCTAGGCAGCCCCAGCGCTCCCAGTGCTTTACATAACACCAGATGATGGAGTTTTAAGGGCACCCCCGAGGACAGGCTTTCAAAAAGCACTCAAGTGGTTTTGGCAAAGACAGAGTAAAAAATACCATGGAGGACGTTCATGTGGAATGAGCGAACAGTGTGAAAATCAAAGATAAATGCAGATGTAGTGTTCATTCATCACCTTTTGGGCCAGCTCACACTCAGACAACAGGGCACTAGATTCATTGGAGTGCCGCCCTCAAAGCAGTGCTGCTCATAGCTTTAGTTAGCAAGCAGGATTGTTTCTTATTCCATACACAATTATATTTTGCTAGTTACTAGTTTTTAATTTGTTATTTAAATAAACAAAATAATATACATTTCTCTTACATCAGCTCAACACCCTTTAACAACACTAACTGCTGGTTATGTACATCACCTCAACACACTTAGAAGAGAACACTTACTGCTTATTTTACATCAGCTCAACACACTTGGAGGAGAAAACTAACTAATACATTTTATAAATCAGCTCAAAAAGCTTGGAGGATACAAAGTACAAACTGTTAATTCTGATATTTAACTTTAAAAAGGTAGGAAAAATGCTAGCTTAGCTAAACACCCTTTGAGGAAAATGCTAATGGCTAATTCTGTTACATCAGCTTAGCATACTTGGAGGAGAACACTACTAATTTTGTTAAATCTACACAGCAAGACTGGAGAACAACACAAATGGCTAATCCTGCTGCTTATATAAAAAGTTTTTAAAAAAATGCTAACTACTGATTCTGCTACTTTAACTCAAAATGCTTGGGGAAAAAATGCTAATGGCCAATGTTATATTAGCTCAACCCAATTGTAGGAGGATAGTAACGGCTAATATTCATACATAACTCAATACACTTGGAGTAGAACCCTAAATGCTAAATTTGTTAAATCAACTCAACCCAGTTGAAGAAGGATACTGACTGCTAATTTGGCTACTTGCTAATTTTGAAAATAGTGTCATTACTCAACTTGCTTAAAGGAGAACACTTGCTGCTAATTCTGCTAATTTAGCTAAACGGCTTAAAAGGTTTTATACATTAAGGGACACTTCATTGTCAAACAACCATCTCCTAAGCCTTATCAGCTTTAGATAACCTAGGATATGATAACATCTGTTTATGTTAGGAAATGTTTATGGTGCATTCATGCGCTAAAGCTCTGCCTAAAGGGATATGTGTTGCGATGTAATGAGATACAATAAATCTGGAAGACACGTGTAAATATCAGTGTGTTAGATTCCCCAGGTGAAAATAGACTGTGAGTTGTTATGATAAACACCTGCACTGTGCTGTGGATGTATGGGGCCGTTTCAGGGGGTCAGTAGGATACACTCAACACCTGCTGAGTTCAACTTCACTTCCACAGAGCCTTAAGGCAGATATACATACAAGTCACAATAATCATTCTGTTACAGATGGCTGTGAACTGTGTACCCCAATAATTAGCATAAAAATACAGACCCTCATTCTTCAGAATTACTCTTGTCTTAGCTGCTAACATACTTTAGTCCATGTTTATGGATAACTGTGAGAAACCACATCCATTAAACAGAGATGACAATAGCAATAAATGTAAACAGCATACAGAATATAAAATGTATTTATTTCTGTGCTAATATGACACCATTGTACAGCTTACATTGCTGTACATTATACAAGATGTAACTAATTTTTAATCTTCTGAAATTCACAGAGACTTTTATTCTGGAAAAAAACTAATCCAAATATTACCAATAAGTATAATAAATACAATCCAATGAGTGATATAAAAACATTACACTCGAAATGTTGACACTGTACTGAGTTAAAATTGTTTACAAATTTAATTTATAAACAATAACAAAAGAAAATACATAAGGAAACTCAGTAAATTGTATCATGACTGGAAAAAGTGCTAAAATGTGGCGTTTTGTCTAAAATTCTGTTTAACCACCAGGGGTCAACCCAGAAAATGCTGTCAATGAACCTGCAACTTTGCCCTCAGTGGACCAGCAGTGGTCCAATGTCTTGCTATTAGGATAGGTTAAGCTTCTGATAGTTCTTATTCATATACTTAGCATTATTCAAACTATTGTAAGCACCTGTAAAACATTAGCTCCATATGCTAAATATTGGCTAAACTTTTATTATTTGTCAGGCATACAGTTAGTTCAGTGCTAACATGTGAGGTATCAGTTCTTGTTTGGCTAGCAGCTTCACCGCTAAAACAACATTAGCACCAGCCATTTTTTTTTATTATTATTATTATTATTATTATCGTTACACTTATATAGCGCCTTTCTAGACACCCAAGGACGCTTTACAATCTACACTGCTCAGAACGCTCAATTCACACACACTGGCGAGAAGCGGCAGCCAAACGCGCACAGCGTACTCTCGACCAGAAACGACCGTCCACCTGGAGGACTGCATCGGGCACTAGGGTTTAACCCAGGACAGAGCGCCAATCCATATCTGGGCTCACACATACAGACATTCATTCACACACCAGGACAGTTAGACATTAGAGAAGCCAATTCACCTACCCTCCATGTTTTTGGACTGTGGGAGGAAACCGGAGCCCCCGGAGGAAACCCACGCAGACACGGGGAGAACATGGAAACTCCACCCAGATGGGACTTGAACCCAAGATCCCAGCGCTGGAAGGCGAACGTGCTAACCACCAAGCCACCGTGCCGCCACAAACATTTTGTTTGTTTGTTCATTTTGGGACTATCTGCTTAAACAAATATATACATTTTACACTATTTTCTCTTCAATTTAGTTGTCACAATTCCTCCTGTCAGCATGGACACCTCCAGTCATGCACAATACCACCAACCTGCGAAGCTAAAAGCTAACACATGCTTCATTCTAGACACATGAATCCAACTACTGCCTCTAACTGCTGCTAACACCAGATACTGCATTTACATGTATTACTGAAGTAACTGAAGGTCACAAACTGATCTGGCAAATACACATTCCTTCAACATAAAAACATAAGACACAATCCCGTTTAACCTCAGTGGATTAAAGCAGCTGACCTGTCAGTGATGTTGTTAAACGCTTATATGACATATAGCCCCTCACAGAGAGTATTATCTCCACTGTAATGTAGCTCTAACAGTCTATAGACCTATAAATGTGTATATTTAACCCAAAAAAGTGATCATCACGTGTGAAGTTCCACTGAGTTAGCACTAGTGTTAGTAATAGATAAACATGAGCTGGTGCTAGATCACATGGCTGATATGGGCTCAGGTCATAAAGTCCATGAATGTTATTGTGGCCGTTCAAAGAGAAATATTTTTCTCGAAACTAGTAACTTTACAGGAGAAGTCTAAATTTCAATGTAAAAGTCGATGTAAAAAGATTTTATTCCAAGTATTTGGAGCATTTCTATTGGATCCATTCATCATGACAACTTCACACAATATGAAGGTAGTAAACTAAAAATCCATGAAAATGCAGGTACATGTTTTTCTGTGGACAGTGTGGATCAGAAAAGCTGTGGAAAAACACTATGTATAAAGTGATGGACACTGGCTCATGAATATTTACAGAACACGTTGTCAGGATTTGATGGCATTCAGCCACCAAGTTCAATGAGGTCAAGGGATGATGTTTAATGCTTAGTTTTGGATCCCAAACACCGCTCCACCTCATCATAAACGTATTAAATGGTGCACCCTTATTCCAGAGAATACATTTCTGCTGTGCCCAGTGCTGTAGAGTTGGAGGTATTTATATCCCTCTAGGCAGCATATAGGTTCATGAAATTCTCGAATCTGTGTGCAATATAAAGTGTCTGCTGCACATTAAAAATAGCTGAATTCGTTATGAAGCAGGGGTGTCTGCATACTTTTGGACACGTAGTGTATGTATTTGGATTCTGACAGCGAGGAGAGTTCTCACACAAAACCATGAGCTTCAGAAAGGTCCAGGAGTGGAAAACTCACATGGAATTTAAGATTTTCTGCATCATTAGGTTACTGCGAAGCAATTGTGAACCCGTTATAAAATGCTCCTTTGATATAATGAAGAATAGGAGTCCTGTGTACGGTCTGGCCTGCGTGTTTGTCACAGACTCAATCCCACAAAAAAAGGAGAAATGTCAGAGGGGTTGTTGCTATGGATCCTGTGCACATCATTTCCCTGCTTTTCCAGTGTGTTAGTGTTTTTTGGCTGTTGCCAAGGCATATATAAATATGTGCGTGCACAACTGCACCATCAAAACAGAGCTGACATTAAAACTGAACCTTACTTACTCAGGACAGAGGCTTTCAGGAATGAAAGTGAACATATTCTCCCCCCCTTTCCACGAGTGAACACAGTTCTGGGGTTCTTTAGGAAATGTCTGCGTATCGATTTGGTCAAAATACCAAAAGGATCCAACATCAATGCCCATTCCTTTAAATGAGAATGAGCCGCTCGTAGGTCACCTTGACCCAAGTGCACCCCCATCAAATTGACATAGTGCTGTTTCTGCAAAGTGCAACAACAGCGGCTCTATTCTTCTATTCTACTACAGGTCAGAGAAGCATCACAATGATTTTGAAGCTGTAAATTTAATGTTCCTGGAGGTTGTGGGTTCGAGCCCCGCCCGGGGTGACTGTCTGTGAGGAGTGTGGTGTGTTCTCCCTGTGCCTGTGTGGGCTTCCTCCGGGTGACTGTCTGTGAGGAGTGTGGTGTGTTCTCCCTCTGCCTGTGTGGGCTTCCTCCGGGTGACTGTCTGTGAGGAGTGTGGTGTGTTCTCCCTGTGTCTGCGTGGGTTTCCTCTGGGTGACTGTCTGTGAGGAGTGTGGTGTGTTCTCCCTGTGTCTGTGTGGGCTTCCTCCGGGTGACTGTCTGTGAGGAGTGTGGTGTGTTCTCCCTGTGTCTGTGTGGGTTTCCTCCGGGTGACTGTCTGTGAGGAGTGGGGTGTGTTCTCCCTGTGTCTGCGTAGGTTTCCTCCGGGTGACTGTCTGTGAGGAGTGTGGTGTGTTCTCCCTGTGTCTGTGTGGGTTTCCTCCGGGTGACTGTCTGTGAGGAGTGTGGTGTGTTCTCCCTGTGTCTGTGTGGGCTTCCTCCGGGTGACTGTCTGTGAGGAGTGTGGTGTGTTCTCCCTGTGTCTGTGCGGGTTTCCTCCGGGTGACTGTCTGTGAGGAGTGTGGTGTGTTCTCCCTGTGTCTGCGTGGGTTTCCTCCGGGTGACTGTCTGTGAGGAGTGTGGTGTGTTCTCCCTGTGTCTGCGTAGGTTTCCTCCGGGTGACTGTCTGTGAGGAGTGTGGTGTGTTCTCCCTGTGTCTGTGTGAGTTTCCTCCCACGCTCCAAAAACACATATTGGTAGGTGGATTGGCGACTCAAAAGTCTCCTTAGGTGTGAGTGTGTGAGTGAATGTGTAAGTGTGTGTTGCCCTGTGAAGGACTGGCGCCCCCTCCAGGGTGTGTTCCTGCCTTGTGCCCAGTGATTCTGGGTAGGCTCCGGACCCACCACGACCCTGAACTGGATAAGGGTTACAGACAATGAATGAACGAATGAATGATTGTTACATAGTGTTTCTTTAAAGTAACAAGTGGTCTTTGGTGGATGTGTGCTGTACTGATTTGTCAGGGATAGATTCCTGAAAGTGTATTGTGAATAGACCAGCCAGTTTTATTATTTTTTCAGGTTTGCTAGATTTAATCTTCAGTGCATGTTCCACCTCCTGTGGAGATGTGATTCAGCTGTAGAGAGGGGGATGGTGATGGAGGCACTTATAGAATCATATAGAATGGTGTTTGCATTCCTGGATTTGTTTCCAATAAACCTTGCATAACTTTATGGAGAACGAGGCAAAGCTAAACAAAAAGTTTACAATGAGCCTCGTGAAGTTCTGTGATGTTTCCTCGGCTCTCTGGCCTTTTGGGTCATACACATCGCCTGGTTCTGTTTGTTTTGATGGCATGGATACGCAACTTGATATGAAATAAACTGGAGGAAGAAACTGGGAGAGAAACGAGAGAGAGAGAGAGAAAATAAAATGCTCTGGCCTCAAACAAATAGCTCATTACTTGTGTAAACATAAGCTCTGAGATGGGCTCAAAAACATGGTGAGAAAACGGCATTAACACACACACACACACACACACACAAACACAGAGTGAGAGAGAGAGTCTAATCAGATGAATGTGATTCCTGTGGCTGTGACATATTCATTTTTCGATTACAGGGACATCTGTAATCCATCATGTTACAGTACATACAGCATCCAGTGCAGAGCCAGCAGCTTTCTGTGCCATGAGGCTTTTAAACATAGGAGTCAAAGGTGCTGCAGAGCTCTATCTCCCACTTTATGTTCCTACCTCACCTCAACTCTCTTTCTCCAAACAATGCCCAGATCAATTCAGTTTGGGTCCCTGGTAATGACCACACCACCCTGATAAAGAGGACACTGGTCTCAAGGGGATTTCACATATGTCTTTAAAAATGTATATCTAAAAGGCAGTCCCCTCACATGGTTTGTACAATGTGAACTAAACATAATTGACATATTTCAAAATATATGATTTTAAACAATTTACGTTGTGGATTTTTATGTAAATATCTGGCAACCCATGCTGAAAAATCACTTTGACCTTCCCCTCATCTTGCAATGGCTGCTATTTTATTCCCAAACACTTGTTATAAATATTCAGAGCATGTTTTCTCAACTTGAGCTAGCTCTCAGGTCTGTTTGATCACTGGAAAAAGCTCTAGTGTTCGTACACAGCCCTGGCTCTGTAAATAGGAAAAAGCATCTCAGTTCAAAATATTTCTGGAAACGTGAAAAAGAATGAAAAGAGATGATGACGTTGCCCTATTTCTGCTCCATAGTTTGTTAACATTGTTGTACCTGAGTTAAGGTGGAACTGACGCTAAATTTGACAGAGCGCTAACATTCCATGAAAGTGCCATATAACTAAACAAATTCAGTTAAAATTGAGTTTGCGGTAATTTAAAACAGCGAATAAAAACTAAAATCTAAAATTAAACTTCAATCCCCATCAAACTACTGTGAGTTTCTTATTCAAATATACAGTTCCACCTTAAATACGCACCAAGTTACATTACTTAAGGTGGAACTGACTGCAAAATCAGGAAACCATAGCTAATTGCGCTTTAAAGTATATTCAAACAGTGAATAAACCATGAACAAGCTACAGTCGGCTTCTTACTCAAATATTCCACCTTAAAAGGGGTAGAGTGTCTGAATGAACACAAATGGGAGAGGGGAGTTTGTTTTGCTGTGAAACAGTAGTTCTCCAGAATCATTGCCGTTGCCTTAAAGTTGAAGGCAGGGGTGTCAAACAGGACAATCATCCTCAGCTTTCAGACTCATCTTGGCTGAAGTTCTGCGGATAAGTTGGTCCCTTATTTCTCCATCGCCATTCATTAATTTAGGGAGATTTATCCAGCATTCCTACACTGACTGACAGCAAAGTGTTCCCGGGAGTCTTCTCGGAATTTACGTTCCGGAATCCTAATTCTGGTTTTGGAGGAGGCATCTGAATTCCATCAATGCCAGAGGAACAGTGTCAGCGCTCGTAGCAAGGCACCGGCGTCATTCCCAGTCTTTTTTTGACGGATGAATTCGGAATCAGGAGCATTGTCACTGTGCTACAAATTTGGCCCGTGTTTCCAAACACAACTCGCAACTTCCTGTTTTAAATCAGGCCTGGTCATGATCACGCTGGACATTACTGGGGTCTCTCTGCTTCGCAGACACAGGCGTGAAATATGATTTTAATAAGAACAATAACTCTGACAGTCGCAGCCACAACTAAAACCGCCATGTTCCTGCAAAACAGCCGTGCGGTCGTTGAGTATATTTACGGCTATTGTCCTTAAATTAAACAGCACGTAATGGACTGGACCGATCCCGTCACAAGAATTTATCCTGAGTGCAAACTGCCCCGTCCACTATCTCCAGAAACGAAAGCCAAGGAAAACAATGTTATAAAGCGGCCTGCGCAAAATTTTTATTACATAGTGACAGCGTGCGGCAGTGAATCACGTATTAATCACCTCAGTGCAGATACTCGGAGCGTTTACATGTCACACACATATACATATCATCATACTCTCATCTCAGAAATGAGATTAGTTTGGACCTCACACTCGCAGACTTCAGACATCTGCAGATCCATGATTAGAACTGATATTACGTACTTAGTGCTGAGAGTTATTGACTGTTATTTCTGCTTCATAAATGCTTTATTGGTTCATGAATCTGACTGTGTTTATCGTTTAGCCTCCTGCCTCCATGCTGTTCCTGTATGGAAAATGACACTGCAATGTATGCTCTGTTTCCTATCACTGTGTAAAAGATGCGCCAGATTTTGTTTGTTGTTGGATGGGCTCAGGTTCTGGGTTCTACACTGGGCCCATGTTCTAAACTGGGCTTTTATTCTGGGTTTTCATCTGGGCACATGTTCTTTATTCTGAACTGGGCTAATTTTCTGAACTGGGCTTGTGTTCTGGGTTCTAAACTGGGCTTAGGTTCTGGGTTCAGGATTGGGCTTGTGTTCCAGGTTCTAAACTGGGCTCATGTTCTGGGTTCAGGACTGGGCTTATGTTCTGGACTGGGCTCATGTTCTGGGTTCTAATCTGGGCTCATGTTTTGGGTTCTAAACTGGGCTCATGTTCTGAACTGGGCTCATGTTCTGGGTTCTGAACTGGGCTCATGATCTGGGTTCTGAACTGGGCTCATGTTCTGGGTTCTGAACTGGGCTCATGTTTTGGGTTCAGAACTGGGCTCATGTTCTGTGTTCTAAACTGGGCTCATGTTCTGAACTGCAATCATGTTCTGGGTTCAAGACTGGGCTCATGTTCTGGGTTCTGAACTGGGCTCATGTTCTGGGTTCAGGACTGGGCTCGTGTTCTGGGTTCAGGACTGGGCTCGTGTTCTGGGTTCTAAACTGGGCTCATGTTGTGAGCTTGGTTCTGAATTGTGCTCATGTTCTGGACTGGGCTTGTGTTCTGGGTTCAGGACTGCGCTCGTCTTCTGAATTGGGTTCATGTTCTAGGTTCTAAACTGGGCTAATATTCTGGGTTCAGGCTTGGGCCTGTGTTCTGAACTGGGTTCACATTCCCAGCTGGGTTGAATTTCTGAGTTGGTCTGAGGTTCTGACTCTGGCTCACGGCCTGTGTTTTAAACCGGGCTTACGTTCTGATCTGAGCTCACGTTTTTGAAGCTCGGCTCATGTTGTGAGGCCGGTGCTGGCTGGCGCTGGCTCAGAGATGACCACAGCGGAAAGGAAGAGGTGTATAATCCTCATCACCTCGGCAGGAGCCAAACAAACACTCTCAGCTCCCCGTACAGATCCCTGCTGATAAAAACACAGATACTGGCCCCGAGAACATCAGAAGTCCAGAACCCACCTCAGTCTACTGTGTGTGTGTGTGTGTGTGTGTGTGTGTGTGTGTGTGTGTGTGTGTATGTGTGTGTGTGTGATCTGTGGAACATCCCTGCAGTCATGACACTGAACTACTGGTGGAGTGCTAGTATGTGTTGTGCTGGTAGGACGGATCAGACACAGCAGTGCTGCTGGAGCTTTTACACCCTTCATACAGCATCCTGTGTCCACTGATGAAGGACTAGAGGACAACACAGACATTGAGTGGACTGTCTAAAAATTCCAGCAGCATTGATGTGCCTGATCCAATGAGTGAATTTAGAAACAATGTATGCTGAACATAACAGTGCCCAGAACTGTCATCTATTTACTGACCTCTCCACACAAAACAGGGTGGGCTGTGACGAGGGCTGCTCTGGGGGGCCGTGTTTCTATCTTGGGCGACACTAAATATGTCCCACCTGTACGGTCATCGACACCAGCGCCAGTAGGTGGAAGGAAACCTCCAGGAATAGTCAGGCTCAGAGAGGGCTTCTTCCGCCTGGACTTGTTTATTTTCACACTCCCTGCCAGGCCTGGTGGAGCTACGCCAAAACATACACCATAACACCTCCCCCCATCCCCACCCCACACACACACACACACACACACACACCCCTCTGATTTTCACCAGCCAATAAACAGAAGAGTGTGCCCCCAACAATTACAGAACAGGCCAAGAACATTATACTGACTGGGTACAAAACATTAACCCTTACAGTACAGTTGTACACCATTTGATATTTTAAAAGAATAGAATAGAACAATTGTAATAAAACAAACACATTAGTAGGTTTATTGGCAGTGTGTAATATTCCACATGAGTGAGTGTGAGTGTGTGTACGTGACAGGGTATGTGTTTGTGAGACTGGGTGAGTGTGTAAGTGACAGGGTGAGTATGTGTTTGTGAGACTGGGTGAGTGAGCGAGTGTGTGTGTTTGTGAGACTGTGTGAGTGAGCGAGTGTGTGTGTGTGTGTGACTGGGTGAGTGTGTATGTGAGTGACTGGGTGTGTGTGTATAAGTGACTGGGTGAGTGTGTAAGTGACAGGGTGAGTGTGTGTGTGACTGGGTGTGTGTGTGTGTGTGAGAGAGTGTGTATGTGAGTGACTGGGTGTTTGTGTGTAAGCGACTGGGTGAGTGTGTGACTGGGTGAATGTGTGTGTGTGTGTGTGTGAGTGAGACTGGGTGAGTGTGTGTGTGAGTGACTGGATGAATGTGTGAGTGACTGGGTGAGTATGTGTCTGTGAGACTGGGTGAGTGTGTGTGTGTGTGTGAGTGACTGGATGAATGTGTGAGTGACTGGATGAATGTGTGTATGACTGGGTGAGTATGTGTCTGTGAGACTGGGTGAGTGTGTAAGTGACAGGGTGCGTAGGTGTGTGTGAGACTGGGTGAGTGTGTGATTGACTGGGTGAGTGTGTGTAACTGATACGCTTGAAGAGCTGAATGTTTTTATGTTTTTTATTGCTCAGTGTGGTGATTTAAGCCTGTTTTGCTGATCATAAACCCAGTGGACTTTCTGAGGGTCTGTTGTCTGCTCAGAAGTATTTGGACAGGGTTCTGTTCATTCCAGCAGTAATCATTCAGGCAGCGAGCCCACCAGAGTAACCCCACCACACCCAGACACTGCTCTTCATTCTGGATCTCACTGAATGTCTAACGCTGAACTCAGACACTTCAGGGACAAGGTTAGGCTGTGTTTTAGGGCACTATTAAATGCATCAACATTTTCTCTGAGTGTCCGAATCCTGAGATTGAATTCAAGTGTGGATTTTAAGAGCACTACAATATCCACAATGCACTCATAATATGTGGTAAACATCGTAACTCCCTACATGAGCTACAAGGAGGCATTGCGAGTTTCTTTGTTTCAGTGGAAGTGTCTGAATTCACTGTTTGTATCAATACTTAGTGAAGTAAAAAGTGCCTCACTATAAAGCACACTACTAATAAGGGATTAAGGAGCCATTTTGTTTACCGCCATAAATAAACTAACACAAAATGGCGAACTGTTTCTAATAAAGTGGCCAGTGTGTGGAAATAGAAGGGGTGAGAGGTGTTTCTAATAAAGTGGCCAGTGTGTGAAAGTTGAAGGGTGGGTGTTTCTAATAAAGTGGCCAGTGTGTTGGTATACATAGAAAATTTGGTGCCCGTGACCTATGCCCAGTTCAGCGGGTGTCATTCGTCCTTGTCTCAGATGCTCACGGTTGCCCATTTCCCTGCTTCCCAATTGCTTCCTGTATATATCCCACCTGTCAACAGGGGCCACATGTAATCAAAAAATCAATGTTATTCACTTCACCTCTTAGTGGTTTTAGTCTTGTGGCTGATCAGTATATACTACAATCACAGTGTAGTTTATGTGAGTGTAAGGGACTCCTGTTGAGCTCCAGCTGGGTTGAAGGTGCACTGTGGTGTAGCTCATGGACTACAGCTTTGTGTGTGGTGTCTGCTGAGGCTAGAACCAGTTTCCTTTATCGGTCAGTTTCACTGAGAGCCCTATTCCCCTCACATCGTTCCCAAAATGTTCCGTCATCAAAGGAGCCCTGAAAATATTTACACTGCAGCTGACACAACATTCCTCCTCTGTTTGTTTACGACGCCAAATTCGATTTCATTCCTCCCAGAGCTCAGTGACTCCATCGCAGTGCAAAAACAGCAGGAGAGAAAACAGTCTAGACGGACGTATGATCACAGATTTTACATTGGTTATTCTTAATTCTGACCTGGAGACCATCTATACCCCCCCCCCCCCCATCACCACCACCACCTCTCTCTCTGTCTCTCACACACACACACACACACACACACACCTGATCCTAGCTGAATTAAATGAAGACTACATGGTCAAAGTTGGTGGGGTGTTTCTAATAAAGTGGCCAGTGTGTGGAAGTAGAAGGTGAAGTGTTTCTAATAAAGTGGCCAGTGTGTGGAAGTAGAAGGTGAAGTGTTTCTAATAAAGTGGCCAGTGTGTGGAAGTAGAAGGTGGGGTGTTTCTAATAAAGTGGCCAGTGTGTGGAAGTAGAAGGTGGGGTGTTTCTAATAAAGTGGCCAGTGTACAATCTCCTTGTTTGAAGCCCACGCGGTTCCTGCTGGTTTTGCTCCTGTGTCCGGTCTGTTTTTAGAACAGCTCGTTCTCTGCCCTGTTTGTAGATGGTGAGGATCTCCTGCCTCCTTCTGTGAAGGCATCTGTCTCCCTCTGACGCTACCGGAGCACCTTTCCAGAAACCCCAGCTATTAAACCCCTTTTAATGATTAATATTTATGGTCATCAATGGTCCATCAATGTCGCTGTTCTTAGCTACTATTAATCGAGTTTGTCAAAGCTTGAACTCCTGTAAGAACAGGTCAGAATCTGCTCTTGTTTTGGCACGTGCCATGTGTGGACAGGGGGAGCCTGAGAGCACATTGTCGTCATTCTCACCGGAGAACTGTGGCAAGAACCCAATCTCCATCCCATGCTAATTGGGTTCTGTATGGTGGCGTGACCAGAGATGAGTGCCCTCCTCTGAACGTCAGCGCTGTAGGATTGCTTCAGAGGCTGACCAACTGAGTACAAACAGGGTCAGGTAGTCAAGGCTTGTAATGCCCCACCAACTAAGGGCATTTATATGTAGTAGGAAAGGGTTTAGACTAGATGTTGGAACATTGTTGTGAGGGTTTGATGGCACACTGCCACATTATCATCAGTGAGCTCAGGTGGATGACTGGTTTTTCATAAGAACACCACTGCAACTCATACCACTTTTACTACTGGACATGGTGCTCCACAAGCTCATGTGCAGCTGCCATTTTCTATGAAGATAAAAAAAAAACTGAGTATACAATTTAAAGTAACACTAGGTAGTTTTTTTACATTAAAAATACAGCTTCAAAATCATTATGCTGCTCCACTGAGATGTAATAATGAGAACAGAGCCTCTGTTGTTGCTATTGTAGGCTCAGCCCTGCAGAAACTGCACTATGTAACTTTTGGAGAAGGGTAGGCAACCGCCCCCTTGATTTCAGGGCAGTGCTGTAATGGTGAATTACACTCTGTGTAGGAGAATTACACTCCTTACAGCTTCAGCGGGGACCCAGCAAAAAAAAAATAAATCTTACCTATTGTTACTTTAACATCTTTCCACAATGGGGCACCTTGTAGTAGTAGCTGAAGTCACACACTCGTCCAGCAGTGTTAACTGAAGACATTAAGGAGCCGTGGTCTCAGCAGATTGAAGCCTGCTGCAGTGTATTTACAAATAATCAGCGTCCACCACATGAGAGTTGACCGAGTTTAGTGGCCGCCTTGTTTACATCATGTGTTTTACTGCTTGCATTTAATAGGAAACACTGAGTCATTCTGACATCAATGACAAGTCCTCTCTCTCTCTCACTCTCTCTCTTTTCTCTGATGTCAGATTGAGATTTGAGTGTTTAGGGAGTTCTCATCTCAGCCCGAGCCTCTCTCTCTCTGTGTCTCTTTCGCTTCGACAATGGAGAATGCCGACTGTCCAAGTCTGTTACATCAGCTGACAGGTGCCCACACTGGCTGGCACAATGCTCAGTGACGAAGGGAGGGTTAAACTGGCTGTCTCTCCATAATAAGCCTAGTGCTTATCTCACCCAATCAGGAGCCACGTTATATCCCTTCTCTGAAAACAATTTTAACTGTGTTTAATATCTTCTGCATTTATTCATTCATACATTATCTGTAACCACTTATCCAATTCAGGGTCACGGTGGGTCCAGAGCCTACCTGGAATCATTGGGCGCAAGGTGGGAATACACCCTGGAGGGGGCGCCAGTCCTTCACAAGGCAACACACACACACACATTCACACCTACGGACACTTTTGAGTCACCAATCCACCTACAACGTATGTTTTTGGACTGTTTTGGGGAGGAAGCTGGAGCACCTGGAGGAAACCCACGCGGACACGGGGAGAACACACCACACTCCTCACAGACAGTCACCCGGAGGAAACCCACGCGGACACGGGGAGAACACACCAACTCCTCACAGACAGTCACCTGGAGGAAACCCACGCGGACACGGGGAGAACACACCAACTCCTCACAGACAGTCACCCGGAGCTGGAATCGAACCCACAGCCCTGGAGCTGTGTGACTGTGACACTACCTGCTGCGCCACCGTGCCGCCCCTTCTGCATTTACCAATCTGCAATATTTTGTTTACCGTGGGTGTGTTTTTGTTGCAGCACGATTTCAGCACATCCAGCTAAAGCTGTGGTTAAATGGTATAGTCATTTTTCAGTAAATTTCTGGCACATGGTTTGTTTTCTATTACACTTTTTACAATCTGTTTTCACTTAGCTGATTCAGCAAAAATCCATGTTTTCAAGTGCATTAAAAAAAAAAAAAAGCATGAGCTGCTTTTGAAGACAGCGAGGGACTCTGATTGGACAGTAAAGGCCAGTAGAAATTTCTTCCACCATTTGGGAGCCAGGACAGGTGTCTTGATGCTTGCCTTCCATGCGACTTGAAGGATGTTAGTTGAAGACAAGCTGTACTTGAAACTCAAAAGTTTCACCATTGCCATCAGGCCAAGAGGTGCCAGTCCCTGCCTGGCTTTGTATGTGATCCTCACAGCAGCCAGAAGCTGGAAGCCAGTGAAGGGGACACAGCAGGTTATATACTGAAGGTTATGAATGTTTAATGTAACAGGAGACATATCTTTCCCCTTTTCCACAAGTGAACACAGTTCTGGGTCTTAATTAAATGTCTGTGACCTGCTTTGATCGAAATTCCCACAGCAGCGTCTCCCCCTGTTCAGAATGTTTTCAGTGCCTGTACCTTTAAATGTTAATGAGCCTCTTACTGTTTACCCAGACCCTGAGCACACAGCAGTGAGAGCAAGGAGCAGAAGCTCTGGGTTTTAGATGTTTTAGCTTGGTTCTCTTATATTCTCATCAATAGTTGTATCAATTTTTTCCATTTAACCTCATCCTCACACCCTCACATAAACACGGGTCCAGCGCTGTGATTGGACAGTCACAAAAAAGGGGGCGGGGCAATACTTAATGTCATAATCAGAAATATCTTTCTTTCCCATGCTCTCTGACATAAGCAGTGGTCTTGTTTCACAGTGTGTGGGTTGGTGGGCTCGAGGTCCCCAAATGAACGTGCACATGCACTGAGCAAACCAGTTTTCTCATAATGTGTCTCCTAAAGTAAAAATCTGCACTAGTACTCGCTCCCTCTAGAGGCCGTGTCAGTGTGCTGAAGGAGTGCGAACCGGTTTGTTTACAATTGTTTTGAGCAATGTTTGACGTCCTTTCTCTTCGGAAACAATCAGACGTCATTAAGCCTGTCTTTTTTTTATCGACTCTCTATGTATTTACGCATTGGTATCACCTGTTTCGGGTGCAGCTTCTGCGGTCACACTCCTCAGAAACCTGGTCTTGCCTCATGCCTGTCTGTGCTGGGCAGAGGGCCAAGAACTCTGGAACGTGATGAATGTGCACTGTGACAAGGAGGGCGTATCCAGATTTCTGCCCCCAAACACACCTAGAGACGTACCAGGCGTACACTAAGTATGTAGAACATTCTGGTACAGCTTTCAAATAATTAAAGGTACACTACACTAATTTTTCCCTAAGGGTTTATACCACAATGATAAAGCCACATTGTTGATACTACACTCAATTTCTATTTGTTCAGCACCACTGAAAATACAGGTGTAGTTTGTAGTTTTACAATTAAATGTGTTAGTCCCTGTTCTTTAAAGTTCAGGACCACCAAAAAGCAGGCGACAATGAGTGGACTCCACTCATTGTCCACTCTGTTAGACATACATACCTCATTGGTCCACCTTGTAGATGTAAAGTCAGAGGAAGTGGCTCTGTATCTACCACTGAATAGTTGTGCTGGTCGTTCTCTAGTCATCCATCAGTGGACACTTGAGGATTGTCAAAACTCCAGCAGCACTGCTGTGTCTGATCCACTTGTACCAGCACAACACACACTAACACACCACCACTACGTCAATGTCAGTGGAGAAAGATCCACTACCCAAATCATACTTGCTCTGTGGCGAGGGGGTCATGACTATTAAAGAACAGGGTGATAGGGGACTTACAAAGTATGCAGAGCCATGAATTGACCACAGTGTGTAGTTGTAGAACTAAAACATTCCTGTGTGTTGTCAGTGGGCTGATGGAAACGGGAATGGGTGCAGAACCAAGGGTCTTTTGTAATGTATATTTGTGTGATTGGTGATAGTTTTGGTGATAGATTGGTGACAGGGTACACAGAGTTCAGTGAAAACTGCTCTGTAACTAAATGTTCTAAAGATGTGAGGGGTCCACCCCAGTAGCAGTTTAGTACTTTCTTCCAGAGTGTGCTAACTGGCACCGAGCCACATTCTCTGGAGCAGATCTGTACGTAATAATAACAGGGCGTGGGATAATAATTATCTGTTACAGGACAGTATCCTGGATCTGAGGTATTCCCTCTCAGAGAAAGTGATTTATTCATCTGTAAGCACTGCGGTTACTCTCTGGCATGCTGCTAAGTTTATATCACAATACCATCTCTTCTGTTTCAGATTCCAGTGCGCTGAGATGACTAACATATCATGTTATGTTGTGTCTGCGTCAGAGCAGGTGAATGATGGAGTATGTGCTCAGATGTGTTCCCATCAGGTAGCTGTGAACCAGTTTAGAAAGTACAGTGAATGCTACAATATACAAACCAGCACATAGCTAACAGGGTGAAGTGGTAACACTTCCCCTGAGTTATTTAAGACCCCCAGTCACCCACAGTACCAACTTGGGAGGGTGAGGAGTACATACTGCCGACTAATACTTCTGCTAACACAACACCACTGGAAAGCTCAACACATTTGCAGGAGAATGCTAACTGCCTGTTCAGATCTGTTCAGACAGCTATCAGCTATCTTACTTGCTACCGTATTTCTCATCGTATTTGACCATGTATGGCTCTGCTGGCCGGGTGGATGTTTCTCTGCTGTCATGGAAAAGTAAAAAATCTGCCTTGCTTCAATCAGAACAATACAAAG
Source organism: Hoplias malabaricus (assembly GCF_029633855.1). Classification (NCBI taxonomy): domain Eukaryota; kingdom Metazoa; phylum Chordata; class Actinopteri; order Characiformes; family Erythrinidae; genus Hoplias; species Hoplias malabaricus. The sequence continues at coordinate 32,527,040 of NC_089814.1, read as the reverse complement.
TTCAGTCTGTTCACGTCTAAGTAGGTACATGCATTGAGACATATTAGCACAATGTTATAAATAAATAATAAATAAATAAATAAAAGCCTGTTAAACTGACACAAGCAAGTTTGTGCCGATTAGAAGTTGAGAATGTCAATTTAGATTTATTTTCACTTAATTGTCCAGCCCTAGATCAGACTAATAAAAGCCTGCTATGTGGGGTCTAGGTGAGGGTGAACTCTGATGTCACGTCGCCCTAAGAGATCAGGACTGGATCTTAATCTTGGGTTCATCGTGTCACAGAGGGACGCTTTTCAACGTAACACAGTCAAACCAGGCATAAACACCACACTTCGTTATGAGCGTGTGGACGGAAAGAGTCGGGGGGAGAGGAAGAGAAGATGAGTGGGAGACGGAACAGCTCACTTTGGCAGAGTTTAAGACAAAATCAAAATGAGAGATAAAAGTGAGCGCAGAGAGAAAGTGAAACATGTCGTGGTTTGATCGTCTGCCTGAAATCGCTCATGGCTTGGACACGGTCAGCAGCGTTGGGCTTCAAAGCTCGGAAAAGCCATTAAATTAAGATATATGGGGAAGATGTCCTATTTTACGTTTTATTCGTGTGACTGGACCTACATATGTGCCGTCCACAGCGCTCCTGATGTTCGTTACACTGCCGCCACTTTTAAAGTCAGTTTTAATCCATTTATGGACTGTAACATGTCGACGTAGGTGTCGATCATCATAAATCTCAAGTCTAACATTCACAATTTAACCTTGTCCATGCGCTCTCACATACACGCGGGTCCAGCACTGTGATTGGACAGACTCAGACGAGGGGGCGGGGCAATTGTAAAGCACGTCAGAATTGGAGCAGAATCAGAACGGCTCGTTTTATCCCATGTTTTCTGACATTCGCACGGAAAACCAAGTGGGTGTTCTTGTTGCAAAGTGTGTGTGTTGGTGGGCTCCAGAGTCCAAATGAAAGATTTAAAAAATGAATAAATAAATAATAATATAACACTTTAATAAATAAATACAATAACATTATTTCAGTCATTACATCTGCTTTTATAGTTTTTCAGTTAGTCCACATCCAAGACATGCATTTAGAGAGAGAGAGAGAGAGAGAGGGTAGAGCATGTTCTGTCTCCAGTGTCTGTCTCCAAGGCAGGATTATTCACTCTTCCACTCTTTCACTTTAATCTGAGAAAGGAAAAACAGACTGAGTCTCACTGGGAAAAGAGGGGCCTATGAGAGAGAGAGAGAGAGAGAGAGAGAGAGAGAGAGAGAGAGAGAGAATGATGTATAGGTTGACAGCTCTGAGGTTGTTTAGGGCCTAGTTGAAAAAAAAACTCAACAACAAAAAAAAAAAACAAGTAAAAAATTAAGTTAAATATCATCAGCTTTTTCTAAATAAAATTCTCATTGACCTCCATCTTAGGAAACGTGGGGAGCGCTGTGGTGCTGCAGGTAGCGTCACTGACACACCAACCCCCTTCAATTCTCACCAGGGGCCACTGTCAGTGAGGCGTGAGTGACTGGGTGAATGTGTCCACAGGTCATGTCTGTGACATCACAATTATAACCAGCTGTAGGTTAAATGGGTGTCCTTATGGCAGTGTATTCATGGTTAGTTTCAAAGTATGGACTGGAGAGATTCTCAGACATTTATGTAGAACATAAACATTAACAAAAAAAAGGGCTGTAAAATCTTGGGTTTTTTTTTCCATAATAAGAGTCCTTTGAGATTTTATATGTAAATTTTAAATGTCACACACACACACACACACATGTAATTGACGCTTTGTAGTAAAAAAGGCCCATCTCTCCCAGATGAAGTGTAGGGTTTGGGTAAGTGAATACGGGGGGATACGACTCCCACTAATTAAGCTGGGACTTATTTTAAGTCGCGTGTGGTTTTAACCAAAGCGGAGCGTCCTGATTCAGACTAAATCTGTGCACTGTAAATAGAACACAGAGCTCTGGAGGCTAGGGCTCTGTGGGAGAAAGGGAGAGTGTGTTCTCCATTCAATTAAATCATATTTAGGGACTTTAGAAAGCACTGCTTTAATACATTCATAGATTTAATTTTGAAAAAGCATCCAGTAATAGTTTAGAGCTGTGAGGGGAATCCAGCGTAGACTTCCAGAGTATCTGGACCCACTGCAGACTTCCACAGCTGGCTCCTGAAGCACTGAGTCTTTAATGTTTTCTGTTGGGAGAACATGAAATGAGTTTTATAAAAATGAACGGGTCAGTGTTTGTTCTTCTCTTCTCTCTGGGGCAGAGTGACCTACAACTACAGAACACACACACACACACACACAACTGATGGGGTAATTACACACACTCCACATTACACAGAAAATAGAGGGAAGGACAGATGGGGAGAAAGAGGTAATGGTGATGATGACAATATTGACGATGGCAGTGATGATGATGTAGGGATTACGGTGTGGGAGGGAGGTGGTGGTGATAAATATAAAGGTAAATGTAACTATGAGAGTGTTGATGGTTATGATGATGACGATGATGTTTTTTTTTTTACTTTTATTACCAGTAGTGATTATTTTAGTAATTTATATTCAAATAAAACAAAAAACCTAATCTAAATGTGTTTGTCACAAACAAACATTTGTACACAGTGGTACAGCTACCAGAGTCTATAAGATAAAGGGAATAATAGATACATATAGGTGTACAACTAAAGATTCACATTAAACATAAATATATGATAAATATATACACAGAGAAATTAAATGAAAAAATGTGCAAAATAAGTATAAATTAGAGATGTAGTAAAAATAGAGCTTTAACAGACAGAGCTCTAAAAACATATATAAGACACAATAGAGGTTGAATATATATATATATATATATATATATATATATATATATATATATATATATATATATATATATATACAGTGCAAAATGTGCAGTAACATGGAGCAGGAGGCATCTATGGGTTATTAATGTCCAGTGAACATCCAATGTGTGATGAGTGTCTGTTTTGCAAGGGGGTGGTGAGGGCTATATTCTTGGTTTATTCAGTCTTGTGGGGAAGTCCTGTTGAGTTGTCAACGTGTTTAAACAGAGGTCAGAGGGGTGTGTAGACTTTTTCGCACATTAAATCAGCTTCACAGTCGTGTCTAAACGCCACAGCTTCCTCTCTCCTACGCTCCATGCAGAACTGACTCGGAGAAAACTAACATTTTGAGAATCCTAACCACTGACCAGTCATGACGTGTGTGTGTGTGTGTGTGTGTGTGTGTGTGTGTAGTTTGTGCAGCTGTACTACATATACACACTCTAACTTTGTAATTATCTTAAAAAGGCCTGTTTCCATGAGAAACACACACACACACACACACACACCACACACACATAGGCATATACAGTACTGTGCATAAGTCTTAGTCACCTAAAATGATTATTATTATTTTAAATAGTGTATCTTCGCAATCATGTGCTGCTTGTATAAAATAATATCCAACTACATTAAATACAGAGAAATAAACAATAAAATAAAAGGGGTTTGTTTTCTATAAAGTAGCTGTGAGTTGTGAGTGAGTGAAGAACAAAGCATTTCCAGAGGTTCTCCTTGATCGTATGGGTTTGTTAAATCGGCAGCACACTTGATTTAACATAATGAAGTGTGTATTAATTCTCAGTAAACCAAACCATTGGATGATAACCACAAATAATAATGGGCTGTCACGAGGAGTGATGTGGAAAGGGTTAAACCGACATATTCACTTATGTATGGGGTATATTAGGATTATTGCAGGACCACCTACCGGGCCAGCCTAGAAGAGGCATTTTCACTGACTGACTGACTGATTCCTAATGTTGAAACCCACATGCGCAAGTAGGGAATGTGAGTTCAGCTGTATTTCACAGAGAGAACTTAAGGTGGCGCTACTACACCATCTGTTGTTAATTCAGACATATTTTACATTCCAGTTCATTAACTAAATTTGGAACCGTTCAGTGCGTTTCCACCGAAATAAAGTGCTTCTTGAACCAGAAAACATTTTTCCATCTGGAACTAAACCACGAAAACGTGGTCTGATTAATAGAAAATAAGATGAGAACACGATCAGTTTGTGTGTGTTTCTGGGGCTGTGTTTGGCATGACACCATGTGCGTTGCCCAGAGCCTCGCCTCAGCTTTGGTTAGTTCCCAAGCTCAGTAGGACGGCTCAGAACTCAGCAACATTTACACAGTACTATAACTCATAAAGAGAGGAGGACTGCTGAATTTGTCTTATTTCACGTGAGTGTGTGTCTTTGTGGTGAGGAGACATTTTGTGGCGCTAGCGTGTTTATAAAACATATAGCTGTGCACAGCCACATTCAACTTCACGTGTTTTCCCCGAACCAGTTACATTGAATAAATAAATAATTGCAATTCTTAAAATCAATAAAATGTTCTCTGTCTTTGTTTTTGGTGATAGATAATCTAGTATTTATTTTTAAGTAAAATAAACAAGAAAACACACTGACTTTCTGCATGTATTAGCCCGGCCCTCCATGTTTTCTGTACAACACAAAAACATAATAAAAACTACATGTAAACAAAGACATTGATATGAGGCACCAAAACTTCTCCAGATCTTCCAATGACAAGAGGATGTATTTTGGGCTTTTCCTGCCTTTGAAATGCAACAAACTCCTCTGTGACAATGGCTATATGGCTAATGGCGGTCCGGCAAAACTAGGCCTGCCTAGGTTTTCTTTGCTCTTGTTTTACTTGTTTTTCTTGTTGAACTGTTACAGCTCAGATAAATAGCTTTTTAAATCTCATTTCTTCAGGATCCATTACTGTACAAAACTGCTGTCCAAACTAAACCTCTCCAAAGAATATCTATGGAAAAAAGTAAACAAGGACAAGGTTTGTTCTCAAGGCCGTTTGAAGTGTTTCTATTGGTCTGTTTATACTGATATTTTGACAGTGGACATTGTAGGTTAAATAGTCAAACTGGATACACCTTGAGCCCCTCAGAGGCAGTTCTGCTGGAATCACCTTCCTTTGAGACTTGTTTCCAAGAGTCATTCATTCTCTGAGTGGACAACAAAAGCCCGTGCAGCTCTGGGCCAAAAGTAAAGAAGCAAGACACCAAACAAGTCTGGGCTGAACGACTAGGTCTGGGGGAAGTGGAGATATCGCTGAAGTCAGACGTCTCTGAAGAGAGCTGTTAGTTTAAAGCAACTTCATGTGGTTCTGGTACCGTACCATGACATGAAAGCTCTCATCACAGACCCAGCGTGGCCGACCTCCTCAACTGACGAGACGCTGAATCACAGTGTGGTAAATCAGGCCTAAACCCCACCACCCTCGGTTAATGCTGCAATCTTCCACAACCACACACTCCCACACAAACCAAAGACCACCGACCTCAGGCATAACCCCCCACTCACTGAGCCTGTGGGGGAGATCTAATAATATCACGATACACACTCCACTGGCCATTTTATTAGAAACACCAACCTTGTTTATACATTTACTGGCCAATTTAATAAAAAACGCAACACCTTGTACTGTCATCTACAAATTACATACACACATAAAAATGTTGGTTCTACATGGGTTCTTTATTAAAGTAAATAGTTATTTATAGAACCCTGAACATGTGAAGAACCTTCTGCATGATTAAAGGGGTCTTTGCATCATGAAAGTGTTCTGCAGATTGATGGAGGGTGTGCTATAGATGGTTCTATATAGCACCGTTCAGAAAAGGGTTATATACCGCATGGAAATGGTTCCTCTATTCCTGTATTGTTTTGGTGCTGTATAGAACCAAAATCTGAAGAGAATCAGTCTGAAGAACCCTTTTATGATGAAAAGAACTCAAAGGGTTCTTCAAGTGTTCAGGGTTGTACAGGGTTGAACCATTTCCTTTAATAAAGAACCCTTGTAGAACCATCATTTTTAAGTGTGTACATAGGACATGTGAGCATCAAGGCGTGTGCAGTGTCTACCTGGAGAAGAGATGGACCACGTACGGGAATAAGGTGAGCTAGCAGAGGGCATGTGATACTCTGGACAAGGTTGAAGTCCAAGCATTTTCTAGGACATCTATTCGACACCCATCTGAACAGCCAAGTAGGCCTTAATGTTTTGGCTCATCTGTGTCTGTGTGTGTGTGTATTTCTGTATAAACCTGACTCCAGCATTGGGTGTTTGGCAGTGTGAAGAAGAGACGGAAGACACATGGATGGTCAAAACTGGTATATTAGCCCCCCTACCCACCCACCCACTCACTCACCATACGCTAATAGCTGAGGCTCCAGGCCTACTTACCCAGACTGAAACAGCCCTCACCACCAGACACACATCCCCACAAAAAACCTGGAAAAACAAAGAGACAGAAGGAGAGAAAAGGCCCAGCCGCACTCCACAATAAAACACTAATTAGCCAGTGGCATTAGCGATAATAAAACGCTCGTCTAGACGCTGAGCTTTAAATGAAAGAAGCGGTTTTGCAGAAAAACACAGAGCAGTAACTGAGCGTCTGCCAGGGCAGCTCAGAGCATCCTGTTTTTAGCCGTGATAACTTTCACAGTTTTTCATGTTTGCTGATGTGAGGGGAAAGAAATGTAATGTGCGAGAGAGGGAGGGAGTGTTAAGGGTTAAGTTGGTTAGGGGAAATCCAGTTATTTAAAAGCTCTTAAAATGTCAATTTAAATCTACTGACCACAACTTAATATCAGACAAATGTGTGCAACTCATATCCGCACTTTTTGGTCAATATCCTAAATTTTCCTCACATTTCTAAAATTAGTGTGAGTTTATGAACTTAAAAACATAATTTATTTTTAATGCTCGTTTTTATGTGATCCTTTTACAACCTCGTGTTTTTCTGCACTTTTAGGGCTGGTATATGTAAATGAGCTGTGTTCTGATTGGCTGCGCTTCTGATTGTGAATGATATGAATTTATTCGTATCTATTAGGAATTATTCTGTGTCCATTATGAATTATACAGTGCCGTCTATACAATATTCAGTATCTGCTGTGAATTATTCAGTATCAACTATTAATTATTCAGTGTCTATTACAAATTATTAAGTACTATGAATTATTCAGTGCCAGTTATGAATTATTTAGTATTTATTATGAATTATCCAGTATCTTCTAGAAAGTATATTGTAATATGAATTATTCGGGGTGTGTTATGATTTATTCAGAATTTACAGGATCTATTCAAATTTATAGAGAATCATCAATATTAATTATTTATTCAGTATCTAATGTGAATTATTCAGTATCTGCTGTGAATTTCTTAGTACTATGAATTATATGAATCTACCCAGGAGTATGTAAATATTCTATTTTTTTTTGTTTTGTTTTGTTTTGTACAGAGTGATTAAAATATGCCATTTTAGGTTTTGGATGTGATATTTTATTAGAACTGGGCCTGAAACCTTGTAAAAAAAAAGTGTACTAACCAATATTTAGTCTATACTTTCAAATGTTCATATGCAAATTGTAAGAGTAATATATACATCATCTTATTTCCTAGTTAGATATAACAGTGTGCATAGGGTATGTATAATGTGTTACGGGGTGTATAAGCTGTGTACATACTGTACTTTTATTTTGATTTTTGATTTTTTTTGTACATACTATAGTGAGGGACTGTGCACCTAAGTTATTCACTCACCTTACACAGACAATATGTCTGATTTGATTTGATTTGATTTTTGTATGTTAATGTGGCTAACAGTTAGCAATGTGCTAATGACAGAAAGAGAGAGAGAGAAAGCGAGTGGGCAGAGAGATAGATGAGTGTTGTCCTCTAGAGCTGACTCAGCAGAATGTGCGGGAGTTCCTCAGCTAGTTGAAAAGAACCAAAAAAAACCCGGAACTCTCCTCTCACGTCACTATCGCTAAACACACTTAAAGCACTGCTAACAGCTAACCGCTAGTCCACTGATTAGCCCTGGGTAATGTTAGGGAGAATGAACAGTGAGCTCTGTGATGTGATTTGTTTCTCAGAGGCCGGGAAGGGACTTTCAGAAACATTTTCCAGTCTGAAATGCTGTTCACAGACTCCCACTGTCAGCTGAGGGGCTGTCACTGAGGCTCCAGAGTTTCAGGTACTTTTCGGGGTGCTGATTTGGAGCTGATTCCTTGTTTCACCAAGATCCGGGGCAGATCTAGCTACATAGGCCACATGGTTAACTCAATAACTGGGGCTCACTATGAATCTGCAGCAAAAACAACAAAATGATGTGGTTTAGTTACACCTTTAAAGGCACATACACATGAAAAGTACAGCAACAGTCCAGAACATAAATTATAATATTGAAACATTCCTGACCAGTCCTGTGGCCAGTTAATGAATGTCAGTGAGCGTATATACGTAATACTATATGTACATTGGTGCATTAAAATCAACACAGGGAACCAAAAAAACTATGATACTGATCACACAACAAGTCTACACAAGTGATCTCCACATTGGTGGTAGTGGTGTTAGGTGTATTTTTGTGTGTGTGTGTATTGGTACAAGTGTAGGGTGACCAGACGTCCTCTTTTACCCGGACATGTCCTCCTTTTTAGACTTAAAAAATGTCCACAATTTCACAAACTTCCAGGATTTTGTTTTTCTAGAGCTTACATAGAATTTTGAGAAGCGTTTCGTTCACAAACTACTTCCGCCCTCCCCTACTCCGATTGGTTCGCTTGAGTGAGAAGGGGGCGTGGTGAAGTAGCCTAAAATCTTCGGATTGGACGGTCTGACTTTAGAGCGACCGTTATTGGTCGATAACCTTCTCTGTAAACATTTAATTGGTCAGTCTGCACGTCAGTAGTCCTTGTTTACGTCAGGCAAAGCTCACGTACCCACCCTCATCTCAAGCAGCTATGCCGAAACGTAAATGTAAGTTCTTGGATGAATTAAAAAAGAAATTCCCATGTTTTCCCATGTGTAGCAAATAAAGGTGTCAAGGACCTAAAATCACATATAGGTTCAGCTATGTGGATCCAAGTGGATCAGACACAGCAGTGCTGCTTGAGTTTTTAAACCCTATGTCCACTCTCTGATCCTCCCCTAGTCCTTCGTCTGTGGACATAAGATGCTGTTGAATTGATATTTGAGGGACACGTCTCAACCTATCAGAACCATTTTGCACGAATGTGGAACCAGTTTGGTTCGCGTTCCCAGAGCTCATTTTGAACTGCTTGGTGCATTCCCACCAACATAAATTGGTTTGGCAAAGCAGAAAGGTTTGTTTCCAGATGGAACCAAAGAAGTAGAGTTGGTTCTTCAGTGACTCTAAATAAAGAAGCTCCAGAAAGAGTACCAAGAAGGCAGGGTCATTTAACACATGCTGTATAAACAAAATAAAAGCATATTAAAAACAGGAAAGTGCTCCGTTTGTGCTTGATTCTGGGCTGTGCTCAGGACAAGACCAGGTGCACTGGCTAATTTTCTGCTGTGTCTGATCCACTCATACCAATGAATTCCTGTACATATTGTAATTTAAATACTAAAATTATTACTCTGTTTCCAGTCTGGTTACTCATTACTGAATAGATTTCATTAATATTTCAACATGGATATTTCCTGCTGTTCACATGTAGTTCCTGTAAAGCCATGAGATTACACCCCTGCTTAAAGACAGAGACATTAAACTCTCGGAGAAAAGCCACGATCACACACCAGCATCACTTTCCCAAACATTTAAACATCCTTCCCACTACTGAACACCCTCACATCCCCCACTTTCCCACCACCGTCCCAGAATAGACCCCCAGGGGTTTTCAATTATGCTCACAGAGATTTCTGAAAGGAGGCAATCATCACCAAACCATCACATTCATCTCTTCTGAACTCTTCTGTATTTAACACACAGCTTCTTGCATACACACACACACACACACACACACACACACACAGAGAGAGTGAGAGAGGTCTATAATTCACCTTCACACTCGTGCAAAACTGTAGAAGTCCTTAGTCAAATGTACATGCTTTTTATTTTTTTTTACTGAAGTGGCATTTGTTTCTACACTCAGTGTCTATTCCCACATATACACTGACCATATAAGAGCTCACTGTAGTTATAGCCTGTTACTCAAAAATCAGGGCCCCCACAGCACCCCCACAGTCTCAGTGCTGCAGTGACACTGACGTGGTGGTGGTGTGTTAGAAACAGCAGTGCTGCTGGAGTTTTTAAACCCTGTGTCCGCTCTCTGTCCACTCTGTGAGACACTCCTCCCTCGTTGGTCCACCTTGTAGATGTAAAGTCAGAGACAGTAGCTCATCTGTCGCTGCACAGTGTGTGTCGGTCGTCCTCTAGACCTCTACTCCTCTAGTCCCCTGGTTGATGGATTATTGTCTGTCCAGCAGTGAAGCAGAGGGGTTTGAAAACTTCAGCAGCACTGCTGTGTCTGATCCAGACACAAAGACAAAAACAACAGAGAAACACATGCACAGACATGTTTACAGTATAAAGGGTTATGGTGAGGATCGGCAGATTTAACCAAACGGAACTGAACTGAACAAGTCTGAATGAATCAGTTCAAATTTGGTGAGAGATTCAAGCTTCAGTCTTTGCTCCACATGGAGAAAACTGCACTGCTGCAGTTCACTGCAGGGATTAAAAGAATGAGGGCACTGAGTTCTCATCCTTTGCAAAGCTGAGTCACCTGTTGGACCAGATATGTAAGTTTGCGTGTGCGTGTGTGTTGTACACTGAGTGGTTTTGTTTTGGACGGCTAACTCATAATGAATTAGTTCTGCTTAATGTCAAACCTACATGAGCATTAATACAAAGGGGTGTTTCTAATAAAGTGGCCAATGAGTGTCAGTAGAGGGGTGTATTTCCAATAAAATGGCCATTGTGTGTAAGTAAAGAGGGTTTTTCAAATAAAATGGCCAGAGGTTGTCAGTGTAGGGGGTGTTTCTAATAAAGTGGCCAGTGAGTGTCAGTAGAATGGGGGTTGTTTCCAATAAAGTGGCCATTTTATGTAAGTGAAGGGGGTGTTTCTAATAAAGTGGCCAGTGAGTGTCAGTAGAAGGGGGGGGGGTTGTTTCCAATAAAGTGGCCATTTTATGTAAGTGAAGGGGGTGTTTCTAATAAAGTGGCCAGTGAGTGTCAGTAGTGGGGGGTGTTTCCGATAAAGTCGCAGCCAGTTCGCTGATTATTAATTTTGTAAAATTGTAAAGGTAAAAAAGTGTTGTGCACTGATTGTGTGTGTCACAGAATCACTGAAACTCATTCTAGTCCAGTCTGGTAGTAAGTATAAGTAGCTGAATGGGTTTTGATTCATAATCCCGTCTGTTTTTTATAAAGCGAAGGTCAATAAGCAGAGCTTTTCAAGCTGCCACCACCGCTTTAAACAAAATGTTAATTCATTCTAGCCGTAAAATATTCATCAGCTGTAATTACCCACTCCTCCGTAAGCTTCAGTGTCTCCTAATCCCCCAATAACGCAGACAACGGACTTCATTAAATATCATTAAATCAAAGCAGCAGTAATGATCGCTTAATGATTTATTAGCCCTCGCCCTTAGATCCGTAGACAGCATGAAAATCACAGAGCAGGATTTGAATGGAAATTTCCTCTTTCATTTCCATGCTACATCTAGGAGAGAGCTTTTCCGTAGCAGCGTTAAAGCAATTCCCTCAGAACCAAGGACTAACGAGAGTACCAAGAGACATATTCTCCCCTTTTTCCACAAGGGGGAAAACAGTTCTGGGTCTTAATGAAACATCTGTGACCTGCTTTGATCAAAATACCACAAGTATTGAACCCCACAGCAGTGTTCTCCCCCTGTGTAAACAGCCCTGTTCAGAACGCCCGCTTTCAGCACCTGTTCCTTTAAATGATAATGAGCCGCTCGCTGTTTACCCTGATTCTGAGCGCACAGAAGCTCCAGTTTTTATCTGTATTCGCTCTGTTCTCTTTCTTCTCTGTTTGCGTTTTCTCCATTTTTACTCAGTGCTCTTATTTCTCTGCACTTGTTGTGTCTGTTTTGCTCTGTTTAACCTCGTCTTTGTGCTCTCACGTAAACGCAGGTCCAGTGCTGTGATTGGACAGACTCAGATGAGGGGGCGGGGCAGTTCTAAAGTCTCCATGTAAGATGCAACACATCAGAACAGCTCGTTTTATTCCATGTTTTCAGACATAGGGGGCCTCCAACAGCTCCATGTCCTTTTAGACCCATAGGGTTGATTTGTTCCCGTCACAGTGGAAGGAAGAGCACTGACAGATGGAGGTTCAGATTGAGTTTCCCCACTCTCTGAAAGGTGAAGGCTTTGTGCTGTGTATCCGATGGGGACAGTTTTGGTGCTACACCAGGTCCTGCGTGATTAAGAGTTCCAGTTTCTCTGCGGCTTTTAATAATTTTTATGTACGTGAGAAAGATATTGCCCAGCTGTTTATAGAACAATAAATCAATAAACAGTATTCCTAACTTTGTAAAAAGTCTACAGCCTGGACTCCACACTCGTTGCATTATCCCAACATCTACTGGCAGGGTTCCTTCTCCAGCTGCTTGTCTTTTCTTCTTTGTCTTCTCCTTCTCTTTCTCCCAGCGTTGGCCGCGCTGCGAAGAACAGTCGTGTGCGGCCGAGGCTCTTTGGGCCGAGCTCCAAAGTAAATCACACTCGCACTTTTCAGAAAAAGCTTGAAATGCCTCTCCTGCCTCCGCCCTGTTCTACAGGAACGTTACAGCTCTGAATGTCAGACTTGTCCAGATATTTATGGGGCTGATCTTGCTGATTGTGCGGTTTCTGTGGACAAGCTGTGGAATCTCCTTAGGTAGTAAATTAAATAAAAAACTTTAGAAAGCTGCTGAATTCACATCATTGGTTATTACTATTGTATTATTCAAATTACATAGTTATTTACACATTGATTACGTTTTCATTTTTTATTCTATGCTTTCTATCTTTTATTTTGAGTTGAACAAATTGTGTTCTGGGATCGCTTCAACTGTTCAGAGACTAGCTAAAGAGCTTTATTGCTACAGTTTAAACATTCCTCTTCTATGTCGTGCCTCTAACATATCAAAGCATGTAAATGCAACTCATATCCTTTAACCTAACCATACACTGAAGATTAATACTCTCAAAATTAGGCATCACCCTAACCCTGCGTTGACTCAACACAGAGCCTACACCGTAGAGCCCTACGCTGTTGTGAGCGTTGTGTGTTGGTGCCTGTGTCGATCCGGTAGTAGTTTTCATTTTTTAAATCTTTAAAGTGCACTATTTAGGGAGTAGGTTGTTGTTTGGGACAGAGCATAGCTTACATGAGGTGCCAGGAAAGAAGCAAATACAAAACCAGCACATTTTTCCTGCATGGTCCCACTTTGTTTTCCCAGAGATGTCCATAGTTTTCCTTTTTTCAACCTGTTTATCCATCCCTGACGCCCACACCATGTCTGAAGAAACCTTACACCATGAATTTGCTGCTGGCTGCAGTCTCTGTGTAGATTAGGGTTCATATTCCTGTACTTCTTTGTCCATGTGATTTCTGATCAATCACAGTTGTTGTAGTCTGCGTTGACATGACGGGTAGTTACATTTCTGGTGCGCGTCAGGCTACAGCGTAGGGTTTGTGTTGACATGTTACATACACTGTAGGTTTGACACAGAAGTATAGATTGGGGTCTGTCCCATTTAACACCTTAGCCCTACCTCTCCTTTTTGCCTACAGTTTGGGTGTCTCATTTACCCTTGGGAAAGTGGTGTAGGGTTGAGGGGGAGGGTTTTATACCCCTTGAAATGAAGATTTTTCAGGAGCAAATTTCAAACTTTGGCTATGATAATTGTATTATCTTAGTTTAATGTAGGTTCAATGCCTTATGTCCCTTTACTTCAAAACAAGCCTTAAACATAACAAGTAGTTTGTTAGCGCCTAATACTACTGCAACATTTAAGGTGGAACTGGAAGTTTACAACAAGCCGCTGAATTCAACTTCATAACACAGAGCGTTAGGAGTTTGTGATAATACAAGATTGTCAATAGCTTTTGAAGTCATATGATGCCCTAAATGTAAATACCTTTAAAGTTCAGCAGTGCTCCTCTGATATCACTGCAGACTGGAGGCAGAGCACCACTAAAGCCTTCTCTTTTTTATGTCCCGCTGATGTATCAGGCTCTTGAAGGGTTGAACCATTTCGTAGGTGAAGACTGTAAGCACTACACTCTGTAACTCAGTTCCAAGGGGCAAGAAAACACTTAAAACAAGTGGTATGGTTAAAAGTAATGAAATTCACCCAAGGTATCACATCAACACTAACCCTGACCTCAGCAGTAGGTATCAACCTCACCCCCTATCATACAGGTGGTATTAGTACGAACATGTGGTAGCAGTAGCAACAAACTGGTCCAAGTTGGAAGTGTCCTGGAATTAGGACAAAACACCAATGCTCTAACTCTGAACAGAACTTCAGTAGACCAATTTATCTTATGTCTTATCCACACCCCTAGATTTACGTACACCAAAAAGCGGCCATAACATGGACATAGAACCTCTTTTGGTTCCATAAAAGGTTGGTTTTTTTATTCGTCTTTATTCATGCTCATTGCTCCCTAGCAGCTCAACACAAACATAACATTCCACTCAGAGCACCATCAGTGTCCTTGTTTATCTGAAAAAAAAGACAATAAAAATCTTATCAGTTCTGTGTGAATCTGGAGAAATATGGTGTAATTGCTGAGGCAAGTATTCACCCTGTATCTGTTTGGGTTTCCTCCCACAGTTCAACAACACGTGTTGGAAGATCTTTCCGCATGTATACTGTTTACATGTAAGTGATCTGTGATGGATTTTTACTCTGTCCAGTCCAGTTCATGTCTAGCGCCCATTGAAGTTCCATATTTGTTTATAGCTGTAATTTCATTGTCAGTGGGATAAACATCCCTACATTTTCCAGCACAAAATTCCCACCCTTGATTTATATCTGCCTCTTTTCAAAAGTCGTTTAGCAACCGATACCAATCTCCCACAGCAACATGTGACAATTACAGGCTTCTTAACAGCTGCTTTATTATAACAGTGGGCCTGTCTGAACACATCTGGCTCTGGAGGTCTCAGCGAGGACTTCCCACACTTTTACACCTCCAAGGAGAAATAGCAGCCCACAATTACTGCCCTGTTCAGATCAACAGCATTTTCTGTATCTGCTTAATCCTGTACAGGGACATGGTGTGTCTGGGGTGCACATGGAATCACTGGGGACAAGGCAATAACACATTCTGGACAGAGCATCACACACTCACAGCTGTGGACAGTAGCACACACTCACCCAGTCACTCACACACTCTCGCTTTTGGACAGTTTCACACACTCACCCAGTCACTCACACACTCACACCTGTGGACAGTTTCACACACTCACTCAGTCACTCACACACACACCTGTGGACAATTTCACACTCACACCCTGTCACTCACACAGTCACCCAGTCACTCACACACTCACCTGTGGAAAGTTTCCTGCACTCACCCTGTCACTCACACACTCACACCTGTGGACAGTTACAAACACTCACCCAGTCACTCACACACTCACCTGTGGACAATTTCACACTCACACCCTGTCACTCACACAGCCACCCAGTCAGCCACACACTCACCTGTGGACAGTTTCAAACACTCACCCTGTCACTCACACACTCACACCTGTGGACAGTTACAAACACTCACCCAGTCACTCACACACTCACCTGTGGACAGTTTCAAACACTCACCCAGTCACTCACACCTGTGGACAGTTTCACACACTCACCCAGTCACTCACACACTCACACCTGTGGACAGTTTCACACACTCACCTGTGGACAATTTCACACTCACACCCTGTCACTCACACAGTCACCCAGTCACTCACACACTCACCTGTGGACAGTTTCAAACACTCACCCAGTCACTCATACACTCACACCTGTGGACAGTTTCAAACACTCCCCCAGTCACTCACACACTCACCTGTGGACAATTTCACACTCACACCCTGTCACTCACACAGTCACCCAGTCACTCACACACTCACCTGTGGACAGTTTCAAACACTCACCCAGTCACTCACACACTCACACCTGTGGACAGTTTCAAACACTCACCCAGTCACTCACACACTCACCTGTGGACAATTTCACACTCACACCCTGTCACTCACACACTCACACCTGTGGACAGTTACAAACACTCACCCAGTCACTCACACACTCACACCTGTGGACAGTTACAAACACTCACCCAGTCACTCACACACTCACACCTGTGGACAGTTTCACACACTCACCTGTGGACAATTTCACACTCACACCCTGTCACTCACACAGTCACCCAGTCACTCACACACTCACCTGTGGACAGTTTCCTGCACTCACCCTGTCACTCACACCTATGTACAGTTTCCTACTCTCACCCAATCACCCACACACTCACAGCTTTGAACAGTCCACCTACCCTCCTCCAGAAGTTGCATAATGTAGTTTCTGCAGTGCTGAAATGCTCTATTACAGGTCAGTAAATATCATTGTAAAGTAAAACTTCAACCTAATGTTACTTCAAGTTTCTGACTAGCAGAGAAATCCTACTTTCATGAAACACCCTCAATTTATGCTCTGTGTTTATTTTTGCAGTTGGAGTAAATATTTACTTTCATGCCATTTAGCAAATTGTTAAATTACACTGTGTCAGTGTTTTGAATCCTCTCAATGGAAAAAAAATTATCTGAGTATATATTTATTTATGAAATCAATCACATTGTAAAAGTCCTGGTGTTTAGTTTCTGTTTTGGTGTTTTACAAGTCTCCAGATGGAAAAAAACTGTTGGAGGATAGAAGCTGCCCTACAGCCTGCAGCTTTAAATAGTGTTTTGTGTTTCGTAACAGCGCTCGGCTCTGATAAACAGTGGTGTGTGTGTGTGTGTGTGTTTGATCTCTGCCGTGTGTCTGACAGCAGCGAGTGTGTAGAAGTAGTTAAAGGTGAACCTTGACTCAGTGCCAAAGTCCTCCCAGCTCTGTGAGGGTGTGTTTTTTTTTCCACAACAGCCATTCATTCTTCCTTTTCTCTTTTTACAACACGCTTCCGGCCAAACATGGGAGAGTCTCCATGGCAACTTTGCATGCCACTAGGCAGTTGGTGGCAGAGTGGGCGGGGCTTTACCTGAGCGCTCTTTACACCGTCAGCAGATAACAGGTTCTTTGTAACCACGGCAACACCCTCCTTGCCCTCATAGATGGCATGATGAAACATGTGCGGATTCCTGAGGGAACGCCCAGGGTTTCCCTCCGCCTGTTGTTGCTGCTACCGTTGCCGTGGCGATGCAGGTCTTGCCGGGTTTCCCTCCTCAATTCATTCAGGACATTAAGGAGGAGTATAGGCAAAAAAAACAAAAAAAAAACAGTTAAAACACTGAGGAGGAAAACAATTAACTTAAAAAAAAACCCTGACCACTAGGGGGCTCTCAACCAGCATCGTTGTGTTTTTTATCTTTAAAGCTGCCATTTGTTCAAACAATAAACTTCAATGTTTCCACAAGGGAACAAAGTTCTGGATGTGACCTGCTTTGGTTGAAATACCACAAGGAGCAAACCACACAGCAGTGTTCTCCACAGGTCTAATAAGCCCTTTTCAGAACAGCCACTTTCAGTTGCCTGTTTTTTCAATGAAAATGAAATGCTTGTTGTTCTCCCTGACCCGAACACACAGTAGTGAGCAGTGAGGAGCAGAAGCAATGGTTTTTAGCCATTTTCGCTCAGAAGAGCATTTCTGAGGTCAGAGGCTGATGTAAAGTGAGAGGACCTGGCTAGCAATCTCTGTTAAAGTTTGTCTCAAAGTGTGGGACATTCAAGTTGTTCATTAATAAATTGATGCAAAGATGCCTTTATGGACCTTTCTTTGTGCACAGGGGCACAGTCATGTTGGAACAGTCATGAAAAGCGCCTTCACCAAACTGTTCCCACAAAATGAGAGCATACATTTGTTCAAAATGGTTTGCTGAAGCATTAAGTTTTCCCCTCACTGGATGATGCCGGCCAAGACCAACCCCTGAAAAACAACCCGGTAGCACTATCACTCCCCCACCAAACTTTACAGTAGGAACAATGCAGTCAGGCAGGTAATGTTCTCCTGGCATTCTCCAAACACAGTCCATCCAATTGCCAAATAGAGAAGTGTGATTTGTCACTCCACAGAACATGTTTTCATTGCTTTAGGGTCCAGTGGTGGTGTGCTTTACACCACTCTATCCAAGGCCTCGTGCAGCTGCTCAGTCATGAAAATTCATGCCATGAAGCTAGCACATAGTGTTTGGGCTGATGTTAATATCAGGGGAGGTTTTTCTGCAGTTATTGACTATATATATATATACATAGTATGTAACATATATAGTAGTAACAAATGTATGCTCTCATTTTGTGGGAACAGTTTGGTGGAGGCGCTTTTCTATTCCAACACACACATATATATATACGCACACACAAACACACAAACATAGTTCTCTAGCAGATCGTTCAGTTTCAATTGTAGCTGCAATGTCATGTCAACTTTACAGCAGTTAATGAACAGTGAGGATAAATGACCTGCCACAGGTTGTCATGACACCAAATGGACGTATGATGTTCCCACTGAGTCACGTTATATCCGGGGGTGCTGCAGACAGAAGGATTTCTCTCTCTCTTTCTCAAACTCTCTCTATCTCTCCCAATCTTATACTTTCCTCTCTTTATCACTCCATCTCTCTTTCTCTTTCTCTCACATTCTGTCCTTCTTTTTCTCTCTCACTCTCACTTTTCTCTTTCTTTCACTATTTACCCTCTTTTCTCTTTTCCTCCCACTCGCCCTCTCTCTCCCATTCTGTCCCTCTTTTCTCTCTCTCTCTTTCCTTTGTTCATCTCTTTCCCTCACTTACATTCTTTCACACTGTTCTCTGTCTTTCTCGCTCTCCCTCTTTTCTTTATTTTTCTCTCATTCTCTCTCCCATACCATCTGTTCTCTCTCTATTTTTTTTGTTCCTTCATCTCACATATAAATCCACGTTTGTGGAATATAGCAAATTGAAATATTTCAGCAATGAATGACCAATTCCTTCAAAACACCACCCCCACCACCCTGAGTGGACACTAGGCCCAGTTTCAGCTTTCAGTCTGGAAAAAACACTCACTTTATACATGCTTTCCAGAAAATAAATGGATTGGGAATTCACCTTTAAGAGCTATTCCAGGAATGTGGACCGTTTCAATCTTCCATGAAAATTCCTTAACATTTAAATGGTCAAGATGCCAATGAAAGTAGTGAAGGTGCGTTTGGTTTTTGTGTAAACGGATCCATTCTAGAGAAAACGAGCCAGAATACTTCACAGTGATGGTAAATGGAACCAGATATCTGCCTCCAAAAGCCCCTCAGAGAAATAGGTTACTGACGTGAAATGTTTTTAGATCAGTGTTGAGCAGGTTTTGGTCTAAACTCATTCCTGGAGAAGGCCACACACAACACTTTGAGGACAAAGTGAACTCTTTAGACTTGTGGGGTTCACTGGGGGTCGTGGAGAATAAATAAAATGCTGGATTTGATGTGTAGAAAATATATATGGCTTTATTCACCGCCACTGTAAAGTCATTTATCATGATCTCTGCAATCAAGCATTTCACATCTCAACACTGAATCATCGGGGATTCAGTCAAGCGTCAGTTGGATTTCAGCTAATAATGTTTCTGTGTTTTCATAATCATTCTATGTACTGGGCTTTTAGAGGTGGACGTCTGGTTCCATTCACCACCACTATGAACACTTAGCTAAAACTCTCTAGAACTGGGCCTTTCTCACCAAACCAAACCCACTCTAATTTACTCTCTTACTTGGTTTAAATCAAAACCATTTACCTTACATTTAGAGATGTAACATATTTAAGGGCTGAATCTTTGCTAAATCTGTATTGGACCCAGGTTTCAGTGTGTATTTTCTCAGTTAGTGACCAGCCCAAGGCCCTGACTCAAGCCGCCTACAGCTTTTACAAAATCATTCAATCACTTCAGTGGGATCTTGGGGATGACTAAGCAGTCCCTTGCTGGTTCAGTTCTTCCAGACCTCAGAACTAAATGGATAGATTATCCGCTATGGTCTGTTGGTCCAATGGAAGCTGTTAAATCCTCAGAGCGCCGAAGCATGTTCTTACCTGTGTGAGAAGAATTCCTGCCAGATGACTGATCCAGGTCCAGCTGAGGGTATTTTACACTGATTCATCCTTTTTCCCTCCACAGCTTGTACTTTTCATTATGGAACACAATACAAAACAGAGTCCCGGCCCAGTTTCGGGGCTAAAATGGAGACTGATCATCAATGGATGGTGAGTAGGGTTATCTGTAGTGGTTGATACTCATCATTTCAGTATCATGTGAAGTATGGAACTGTGTCATTAAATGTTATATTATATATATAACAATAGGGTGACCACTGTGGGTGCAATGCGAATGATAGCTGCTCTGTAGTGGGCCTCAACAATGGTTAAGAATTCATTTCTACATAATTGGAATAAAATTCATCTTAAATTTCCTAAAATATCACGAAAAACCTTCTGTCAAAAATTTTTTTCTTATACAATCAATTTTCATTTTTAAAAAAGAAATTACTGAACATATTTAATTTCTAAGCATTTAAAGATTATTTAGAGTATGTTCAAATGTTTTAATTCCAAATATAAACACTTAGCATTTTGTTCAAAAATTCACTCGAAGGTAAGGCTATACACTTACGTTTTCTGACAATTTTGATGAAAAATGCATAGTGGATTTTTTTGATTATTAGTATACTGACAGATAAAACTACCAAAAAGAATCCATTTGCACATAATTTTGACAAAATTCCTCTTATATTGTCTGAAATATGATACAAAATCTTTTCTCCAGAATTTTTAATCAACGAATAAATTACATCTCCAGAAGAAAATTACAGCATATATATTTATTAATCAGCATTTACAGATGATTTAGTGCATATTCAAGTGTTTTAATTCCAAATTTAAACACTTTACATTTTGTCCAAAAACTCACTCGAACTCACACTTACGTTTTCTGACAGTTTTGATGAAAAATGCATAGTGGATCTTTTTGATCATTTGCATACTGACAGATAAAACTACCAAAAAGAATCCATTTGCACATAATTTTAACAAAATTCATCTTAAATTTTCTGATATATGATACAAAATCGTTTCTCCAGAATTTTTATTCAACGAATAAATTACATCTCAAGAAGAAAATTACAGCATATATATTTATTAATCAGCATTTACAGATGATTTAGAGCATATTCAAGTGTTTTAATTCCAAATTTAAACACTTTACATTTTGTTCAAAAACTCACTCGAAGTAAGGCTATACGCTTACGTTTTCTGACAATTTTGATGAAAAATGCATAGTGGTTTATTTTGATTATTTGCATACTGGCAGATAAAACTACCAAAAAGAATCCATTTGCACATAATTTTAACAAAATTCATCTTAAATTTTCTGATATATGATACAAAATCGTTTCTCCAGAATTTTTATTCAACGAATAAATTACATCTCCAGAAGAAAATTACAGCATATATATTTATTAATCAGCATTTACAGATGATTTAAAGCATATTCAAGTGTTTTAATTCCAAATTTAAACACTTTACATTTTGTTCAAAAACTCACTCGAAAGTAAGGCTATACACTTACGTTTTCTGACAATTTTGATGAAAAATGCATAGTGGACTTTTTTTATTATTAGCATACTTATGGATAAAACTACCAATAAGAATCAATTTGCACATAATTTTAACAAAATTCATCTTAATTTTCCTGAAATATTACACAAAATCTTTTCTCCAGAAATTTTTTCTCAATAAATAAATTACATCTCAATAGGAATATTACAGCATATATTTATTAATCAGCACTTACAGATGATTTAGAGCATATTCAAGTGTTTTAATTCCAAATTTAAACACTTTACATTTTGTTCAAAAACTCACTCGAAGGTAAGGCTACACACTTACGTTTTCTGACAATTTTGATGAAAAATACATAGTGGTTTATTTTGATTATTTGCGTACTGGCAGATAAAACTACCAAATAGAATCAATTTGCACATAATTTTAACAAAATTCATCTTAAATTTTCTGAAATATGATACAAAATTGTTTCTCCAGAATTTTTATTCAACGAATAAATTACATCTCAAGAAGAAAATTACAGCATATATATTTATTAATCAGCATTTACAGATGATTTAGAGCATATTCAAGTGTTTTAATTCCAAATTTAAACACTTTACATTTTGTTCAAAAACTCACTCAAAGGTAAGGCTATACACTTATGTTTTCTGACAGTTTTGATGAAAAATGCATTGTGGATTTTTTTTATTATTAGCATACTGATGGATAAAACTACCAAAAAGAATCCATTTGCACATAATTTTAACAAAATTCATCTTAAATTTTGTGAAATATTACACAAAATCTTTTCTCCAGAAATTTTTTCTCAATGAATAAATTACATCTCAAGAGGAATATTACAGCATATATTTATTAATCAGCATTTACAGATGATTTAGAGCATATTCAAGTGTTTTAATTCCAAATTTAAACACTTTACATTTTGTTCAAAAACTCACTCAAAGGTAAGGCTATACACTTATGTTTTCTGACAGTTTTGATGAAAAATGCATAGTGGATTTTTTTTATTATTAGCATACTGATGGATAAAACTACCAAAAAGAATCCATTTGCACATAATTTTAACAAAATTCATCTTAAATTTCCTGAAATATTACACAAAATCTTTTCTCCAGAAATTTTTTCTCAATGATTAAATTACATCTCAAGAGGAATATTACAGCATATATTTATTAATCAGCATTTACAGATGATTTAGAGCATATTCAAGTGTTTTAATTCCAAATTTAAACACTTTACATTTTGTTCAAAAACTCACTCGAAGGTAAGGCTATACACTTATGTTTTCTGACAATTTTGATGAAAAATGCATAGTGGATTTTTTTTTTATTATTAGCATACTGATGGATAAAACTACCAAAAAGAATCAATTTGCACATAATTTTAACAAAATTCATCTTAAATTTTCTGAAATATGATACAAAATTGTTTCTCCAGAATTTTTATTCAACGAATAAATTACATCTCAAGAAGAAAATTACAGCATATATATTTATTAATCAGCATTTACAGATGATTTAGAGCATATTCAAGTGTTTTAATTCCAAATTTAAACACTTTACATTTTGTTCAAAAACTCACTCAAAGGTAAGGCTATACATTTACGTTTTCTGACAGTTTTGATGAAAAATGCATAGTGGATTTTTTTTATTATTAGCATACTGATGGATAAAACTACCAAAAAGAATCCATTTGCACATAATTTTAACAAAATTCATCTTAAATTTTGTGAAATATGATACAAAATCTTTTCTTCAGAATTTTTATTCAACAAATAAATTACATCTCAAGAAGAAAATTACAGCATATATATTTATTAATCAGAATTTACAGATGATTTAGAGCATATTCAAGTGTTTTAATTCCAAATTTAAACACTTTACATTTTGTCCAAAAACTAACTCGAAGGTAAGGCTATACACTTACGTTTTCTGACAAATTTGATGAAAAATGCATAGTGGATTTTTTTTATTATTAGCATACTGATGGATAAAACTACCAAAAAGAATCAATTTGCACATAATTTTAACAAAATTCATCTTAAATTTTCTGAAATATGATACAAAATTGTTTCTCCAGAATTTTTATTCAACGAATAAATTACATCTCAAGAAGAAAATTACAGCATATATATTTATTAATCAGCATTTACAGATGATTTAGAACATATTCAAGTGTTTTAATTCCAAATTTAAACACTTTACATTTTGTTCAAAAACTCACTCGAAAGTAAGGCTATACACTTACGTTTTCTGACAATTTTGATGAAAAATGCATAGTGGATTTTTTTTATTATTAGCATACTGATGGATAAAACTACCAAAAAGAATCCATTTGCACATAATTTTAACGAAATTCATCTTAAATTTCCTGAAATATTACACGAAATCTTTTCTCCAGAAATTTTTTCTCAGTGAATAAATTACATCTCAAGAGGAATATTACAGCATATATTTATTAATCAGCATTTACAGATGATTTAGAGCATATTCAAGTGTTTTAATTCCAAATTTAAACACTTTACATTTTGTTCAAAAACTCACTTGAAGGTAAGGCTATACACTTACGTTTTCTGACAATTTTGATGAAAAATGCATAGTGGATTTTTTTGATTATTAGTATACTGACAGATAAAACTACCAAAAAGAATCCATTTGCACATAATTTTGACAAAATTCCTCTTATATTGTCTGAAATATGATACAAAATCTTTTCTCCAGAATTTTTAATCAACGAATAAATTACATCTCCAGAAGAAAATTACAGCATATATATTTATTAATCAGCATTTACAGATGATTTAGTGCATATTCAAGTGTTTTAATTCCAAATTTAAACACTTTACATTTTGTCCAAAAACTCACTCGAACTCACACTTACGTTTTCTGACAGTTTTGATGAAAAATGCATAGTGGATTTTTTTTATTATTAGCATACTGATGGATAAAACTACCAAAAAGAATCAATTTGCACATAATTTTAACAAAATTCATCTTAAATTTTCTGAAATATGATACAAAATATTTTCTCCAGAATTTTTATTCAACAAATAAATTACATCTCAAGAAGAAAATTACAGCATATATATTTATTAATCAGCATTTACAGATGATTTAGAGCATATTCAAGTGTTTTAATTCCAAATTTAAACACTTTACATTTTGTTCAAAAGCTCACTCGAAAGTAAGGCTATACACTTACGTTTTCTGACAATTTTGATGAAAAATGCATAGTGGATTTTTTTTATTATTAGCATACTGATGGACAAAATTACCAAAAAAATCAATTTGCACATAATTTTAACAAAATTCATCTTAAATTTTCTGAAATATGATACAAAATATTTTTTCCAGAATTTTTATTCAACAAATAAATTACATCTCAAGAAGAAAATTACAGCATATATATGTATTAATCAGAATTTACAGATGATTTAGAGCATATTCAAGTGTTTTAATTCCAAATTTAAACACTTTACATTTTGTCCAAAAACTCACTCGAACTCACACTTACGTTTTCTGACAGTTTTGATGAAAAATGCATAGTGGATTTTTTTTATTATTAGCATACTGACAGATAAAACTACCAAAAAGAATCCATTTGCACATAATTTTAACAAAATTCATCTTAAATTTCCTGAAATATTACACAAAATCTTTTCTCCAGAAATTTTTTCTCAATGATTAAATTACATCTCAAGAGGAATATTACAGCATATATTTATTAATCAGCACTTACAGATGATTTAGAGCATATTCAAGTGTTTTAATTCCAAATTTAAACACTTTACATTTTGTTCAAAAACTCACTCGAAAGTAAGGCTATACACTTACGTTTTCTGACAATTTTGATGAAAAATGCATAGTGGATTTTTTTTATTATTAGCATACTGATGGATAAAACTACCAAAAAGAATCCATTTGCACATAATTTTAACAAAATTCATCTTAAATTTTCTGAAATATGATACAAAATTGTTTCTCCAGAATTTTTATTCAATGAATAAATTACATCTCAAGAAGTAAATTACAGCATATATATTTATTAATCAGAATTTACAGATGATTTAGAGCATATTCAAGTGTTTTAATTCCAAATTTAAACACTTTACATTTTGTTCAAAAACTCACTCAAAGGTAAGGCTATACACTTACGTTTTCTGACAGTTTTGATGAAAAATGCATAGTGGATTTTTTTTATTATTAGCATACTGATGGATAAAACTACCAAAAAGAATCCATTTGCACATAATTTTAACAAAATTCATCTTAAATTTTCTGAAATATGATACAAAATCTTTTCTCCAGAATTTTTATTCAACAAATAAATTACATCTCAAGAAGTAAATTACAGCATATATATTTATTAATCAGAATTTACAGATGATTTAGAGCATATTCAAGTGTTTTAATTCCAAAATTTAAACACTTTACATTTTGTTCAAAAACTCACTCAAAGGTAAGGCTATACACTTACGTTTTCTGACAATTTTGATGAAAAATGCATAGTGGATTTTTTTTATTATTAGCATACTGATGGATAAAACTACCAAAAAGAATCCATTTGCACATAATTTTAACAAAATTCATCTTAAATTTCCTGAAATATGATACAAAATTGTTTCTCCAGAATTTTTATTCAATGAATAAATTACATCTCAAGAAGAATATTACAGCATATATATTTATTAATCAGAATTTACAGATGATTTAGAGCATATTCAAGTGTTTTAATTCCAAATTTAAACACTTTACATTTTGTCCAAAAACTCACTCGAACTCACACTTACGTTTTCTGACAGTTTTGATGAAAAATGCATAGTGGATCTTTTTGATCATTTGCATACTGACAGATAAAACTACCAAAAAGAATCCATTTGCACATAATTTTAACAAAATTCATGTTTAATTTTCTGAAATATGATACAAAATCGTTTCTCCAGAATTTTTATTCAACGAATAAATTACATCTCAAGAAGAAAATTACAGCATATATATTTATTAATCAGCATTTACAGATGATTTAGAGCGTATTCAAGTGTTTTAATTCCAAATTTAAACACTTTACATTTTGTTCAAAAACTCACTCAAAGGTAAGGCTATACACTTATGTTTTCTGACAGTTTTGATGAAAAATGCATTGTGGATTTTTTTATTATTAGCATACTGATGGATAAAACTACCAAAAAGAATCCATTTGCACATAATTTTAACAAAATTCATCTTAAATTTTGTGAAATATTACACAAAATCTTTTCTCCAGAAATTTTTTCTCAATGAATAAATTACATCTCAAGAGGAATATTACAGCATATATTTATTAATCAGCACTTACAGATGATTTAGAGCATATTCAAGTGTTTTAATTCCAAATTTAAACACTTTACATTTTGTTCAAAAACTCACTCAAAGGTAAGGCTATACACTTACGTTTTCTGACAATTTTGATGAAAAATGCATAGTGGATTTTTTTATTATTAGCATACTGATGGATAAAACTACCAAAAAGAATCCATTTGCACATAATTTTAACAAAATTCATCTTAAATTTTCTGAAATATGATACAAAATCTTTTCTCCAGAATTTTTATTCAACAAATAAATTACATCTCAAGAAGTAAATTACAGCATATATATTTATTAATCAGAATTTACAGATGATTTAGAGCATATTCAAGTGTTTTAATTCCAAAATTTAAACACTTTACATTTTGTTCAAAAACTCACTCAAAGGTAAGGCTATACACTTACGTTTTCTGACAATTTTGATGAAAAATGCATAGTGGATTTTTTTTATTATTAGCATACTGATGGATAAAACTACCAAAAAGAATCCATTTGCACATAATTTTAACAAAATTCATCTTAAATTTCCTGAAATATGATACAAAATTGTTTCTCCAGAATTTTTATTCAATGAATAAATTACATCTCAAGAAGAATATTACAGCATATATATTTATTAATCAGAATTTACAGATGATTTAGAGCATATTCAAGTGTTTTAATTCCAAATTTAAACACTTTACATTTTGTTCAAAACTCACTCAAAGGTAAGGCTATACATTTACGTTTTCTGACAAATTTGATGAAAAATGCATAGTGGATTTTTTTTATTATTAGCATACTGATGGATAAAACTACCAAAAAGAATCAATTTGCACATAATTTTAACAAAATTCATCTTAAATTTTCTGAAATATGATACAAAATTGTTTCTCCAGAAATTTTATTCAATGAATGAATTACATCTCAAGAAGAAAATTACAGCATATATATTTATTAATCAGAATTTACAGATGATTTAGAGCATATTCAAGTGTTTTAATTCCAAATTTAAACACTTTACATTTTGTCCAAAAACTCACTCGAACTCACACTTACGTTTTCTGACAGTTTTGATGAAAAATGCATAGTGGATCTTTTTGATCATTTGCATACTGACAGATAAAACTACCAAAAAGAATCCATTTGCACATAATTTTAACAAAATTCATGTTTAATTTTCTGAAATATGATACAAAATCGTTTCTCCAGAATTTTTATTCAACGAATAAATTACATCTCAAGAAGAAAATTACAGCATATATATTTATTAATCAGCATTTACAGATGATTTAGAGCGTATTCAAGTGTTTTAATTCCAAATTTAAACACTTTACATTTTGTTCAAAAACTCACTCAAAGGTAAGGCTATACACTTATGTTTTCTGACAGTTTTGATGAAAAATGCATTGTGGATTTTTTTTATTATTAGCATACTGATGGATAAAACTACCAAAAAGAATCCATTTGCACATAATTTTAACAAAATTCATCTTAAATTTTGTGAAATATTACACAAAATCTTTTCTCCAGAAATTTTTTCTCAATGAATAAATTACATCTCAAGAGGAATATTACAGCATATATTTATTAATCAGCATTTACAGATGATTTAGAGCATATTCAAGTGTTTTAATTCCAAATTTAAACACTTTACATTTTGTTCAAAAACTCACTCGAAGGTAAGGCTATACACTTATGTTTTCTGACAATTTTGATGAAAAATGCATAGTGGATTTTTTTTATTATTAGCATACTGATGGATAAAACTACCAAAAAGAATCAATTTGCACATAATTTTAACAAAATTCATCTTAAATTTTCTGAAATATGATACAAAATTGTTTCTCCAGAATTTTTATTCAACGAATAAATTACATCTCAAGAAGAAAATTACAGCATATATATTTATTAATCAGCATTTACAGATGATTTAGAGCATATTCAAGTGTTTTAATTCCAAATTTAAACACTTTACATTTTGTTCAAAAACTCACTCAAAGGTAAGGCTATACATTTACGTTTTCTGACAGTTTTGATGAAAAATGCATAGTGGATTTTTTTTATTATTAGCATACTGATGGATAAAACTACCAAAAAGAATCCATTTGCACATAATTTTAACAAAATTCATCTTAAATTTTGTGAAATATGATACAAAATCTTTTCTTCAGAATTTTTATTCAACAAATAAATTACATCTCAAGAAGAAAATTACAGCATATATATTTATTAATCAGAATTTACAGATGATTTAGAGCATATTCAAGTGTTTTAATTCCAAATTTGAACACTTTACATTTTGTCCAAAAACTAACTCGAAGGTAAGGCTATACACTTACGTTTTCTGACAAATTTGATGAAAAATGCATAGTGGATTTTTTTTTATTATTAGCATACTGATGGATAAAACTACCAAAAAGAATCCATTTGCACATAATTTTAACAAAATTCATCTTAAATTTCCTGAAATATTACACAAAATCTTTTCTCCAGAAATTTTTTCTCAATGATTAAATTACATCTCAAGAGGAATATTACAGCATATATTTATTAATCAGCATTTACAGATGATTTAGAGCATATTCAAGTGTTTTAATTCCAAATTTAAACACTTTACATTTTGTTCAAAAACTCACTCGAAGGTAAGGCTATACACTTATGTTTTCTGACAATTTTGATGAAAAATGCATAGTGGATTTTTTTTTATTATTAGCATACTGATGGATAAAACTACCAAAAAGAATCAATTTGCACATAATTTTAACAAAATTCATCTTAAATTTTCTGAAATATGATACAAAATTGTTTCTCCAGAATTTTTATTCAACGAATAAATTACATCTCAAGAAGAAAATTACAGCATATATATTTATTAATCAGCATTTACAGATGATTTAGAGCATATTCAAGTGTTTTAATTCCAAATTTAAACACTTTACATTTTGTTCAAAAACTCACTCAAAGGTAAGGCTATACATTTACGTTTTCTGACAGTTTTGATGAAAAATGCATAGTGGATTTTTTTTATTATTAGCATACTGATGGATAAAACTACCAAAAAGAATCCATTTGCACATAATTTTAACAAAATTCATCTTAAATTTTGTGAAATATGATACAAAATCTTTTCTTCAGAATTTTTATTCAACAAATAAATTACATCTCAAGAAGAAAATTACAGCATATATATTTATTAATCAGAATTTACAGATGATTTAGAGCATATTCAAGTGTTTTAATTCCAAATTTAAACACTTTACATTTTGTCCAAAAACTAACTCGAAGGTAAGGCTATACACTTACGTTTTCTGACAAATTTGATGAAAAATGCATAGTGGATTTTTTTTATTATTAGCATACTGATGGATAAAACTACCAAAAAGAATCAATTTGCACATAATTTTAACAAAATTCATCTTAAATTTTCTGAAATATGATACAAAATTGTTTCTCCAGAATTTTTATTCAACGAATAAATTACATCTCAAGAAGAAAATTACAGCATATATATTTATTAATCAGCATTTACAGATGATTTAGAACATATTCAAGTGTTTTAATTCCAAATTTAAACACTTTACATTTTGTTCAAAAACTCACTCGAAAGTAAGGCTATACACTTACGTTTTCTGACAATTTTGATGAAAAATGCATAGTGGATTTTTTTTATTATTAGCATACTGATGGATAAAACTACCAAAAAGAATCCATTTGCACATAATTTTAACGAAATTCATCTTAAATTTCCTGAAATATTACACGAAATCTTTTCTCCAGAAATTTTTTCTCAGTGAATAAATTACATCTCAAGAGGAATATTACAGCATATATTTATTAATCAGCATTTACAGATGATTTAGAGCATATTCAAGTGTTTTAATTCCAAATTTAAACACTTTGACTTTTGTTCAAAAACTCACTCGAAGGTAAGGCTATACACTTACGTTTTCTGACAATTTTGATGAAAAATGCATAGTGGATTTTTTTTATTATTAGCATACTGATGGATAAAACTACCAAAAAGAATCAATTTGCACATAATTTTAACAAAATTCATCTTAAATTTTCTGAAATATGATACAAAATATTTTCTCCAGAATTTTTATTCAACAAATAAATTACATCTCAAGAAGAAAATTACAGCATATATATTTATTAATCAGCATTTACAGATGATTTAGAGCATATTCAAGTGTTTTAATTCCAAATTTAAACACTTTACATTTTGTTCAAAAGCTCACTCGAAAGTAAGGCTATACACTTACGTTTTCTGACAATTTTGATGAAAAATGCATAGTGGATTTTTTTTATTATTAGCATACTGATGGATAAAACTACCAAAAAGAATCCATTTGCACATAATTTTAACAAAATTCATCTTAAATTTCCTGAAATATTACACAAAATCTTTTCTCCAGAAATTTTTTCTCAATGATTAAATTACATCTCAAGAGGAATATTACAGCATATAATTATTAATCAGCATTTACAGATGATTTAGAGCATATTCAAGTGTTTTAATTCCAAATTTAAACACTTTACATTTTGTTCAAAAACTCACTCAAAGGTAAGGCTATACATTTACGTTTTCTGACAATTTTGATGAAAAATGCATAGTGGATTTTTTTTATTATTAGCATACTGATGGATAAAACTACCAAAAAGAATCCATTTGCACATAATTTTAACAAAATTCATCTTAAATTTTCTGAAATATGATACAAAATTGTTTCTCCAGAATTTTTATTCAATGAATAAATTACATCTCAAGAAGTAAATTACAGCATATATATTTATTAATCAGAATTTACAGATGATTTAGAGCATATTCAAGTGTTTTAATTCCAAATTTAAACACTTTACATTTTGTTCAAAAACTCACTCAAAGGTAAGGCTATACACTTACGTTTTCTGACAGTTTTGATGAAAAATGCATAGTGGATTTTTTTTATTATTAGCATACTGATGGATAAAACTACCAAAAAGAATCCATTTGCACATAATTTTAACAAAATTCATCTTAAATTTTCTGAAATATGATACAAAATCTTTTCTCCAGAATTTTTATTCAAC
Source organism: Hoplias malabaricus (assembly GCF_029633855.1). Taxonomy (NCBI): domain Eukaryota; kingdom Metazoa; phylum Chordata; class Actinopteri; order Characiformes; family Erythrinidae; genus Hoplias; species Hoplias malabaricus. Next base: position 32,494,974 of record NC_089814.1, on the reverse strand, counting down.
AAATAAATTACATCTCAAGAAGTAAATTACAGCATATATATTTATTAATCAGAATTTACAGATGATTTAGAGCATATTCAAGTGTTTTAATTCCAAAATTTAAACACTTTACATTTTGTTCAAAAACTCACTCAAAGGTAAGGCTATACACTTACGTTTTCTGACAATTTTGATGAAAAATGCATAGTGGATTTTTTTTATTATTAGCATACTGATGGATAAAACTACCAAAAAGAATCCATTTGCACATAATTTTAACAAAATTCATCTTAAATTTCCTGAAATATGATACAAAATTGTTTCTCCAGAATTTTTATTCAATGAATAAATTACATCTCAAGAAGAATATTACAGCATATATATTTATTAATCAGAATTTACAGATGATTTAGAGCATATTCAAGTGTTTTAATTCCAAATTTAAACACTTTACATTTTGTTCAAAACTCACTCAAAGGTAAGGCTATACATTTACGTTTTCTGACAAATTTGATGAAAAATGCATAGTGGATTTTTTTTATTATTAGCATACTGATGGATAAAACTACCAAAAAGAATCAATTTGCACATAATTTTAACAAAATTCATCTTAAATTTTCTGAAATATGATACAAAATTGTTTCTCCAGAAATTTTATTCAATGAATGAATTACATCTCAAGAAGAAAATTACAGCATATATATTTATTAATCAGCATTTACAGATGATTTAGAGCATATTCAAGTGTTTTAATTCCAAATTTAAACACTTTACATTTTGTCCAAAAACTCACTCGAACTCACACTTACGTTTTCTGACAGTTTTGATGAAAAATGCATAGTGGATCTTTTTGATCATTTGCATACTGACAGATAAAACTACCAAAAAGAATCCATTTGCACATAATTTTAACAAAATTCATGTTTAATTTTCTGAAATATGATACAAAATCGTTTCTCCAGAATTTTTATTCAACGAATAAATTACATCTCAAGAAGAAAATTACAGCATATATATTTATTAATCAGCATTTACAGATGATTTAGAGCGTATTCAAGTGTTTTAATTCCAAATTTAAACACTTTACATTTTGTTCAAAAACTCACTCAAAGGTAAGGCTATACACTTATGTTTTCTGACAGTTTTGATGAAAAATGCATTGTGGATTTTTTTATTATTAGCATACTGATGGATAAAACTACCAAAAAGAATCCATTTGCACATAATTTTAACAAAATTCATCTTAAATTTTGTGAAATATTACACAAAATCTTTTCTCCAGAAATTTTTTCTCAATGAATAAATTACATCTCAAGAGGAATATTACAGCATATATTTATTAATCAGCACTTACAGATGATTTAGAGCATATTCAAGTGTTTTAATTCCAAATTTAAACACTTTACATTTTGTTCAAAAACTCACTCAAAGGTAAGGCTATACACTTACGTTTTCTGACAATTTTGATGAAAAATGCATAGTGGATTTTTTTATTATTAGCATACTGATGGATAAAACTACCAAAAAGAATCCATTTGCACATAATTTTAACAAAATTCATCTTAAATTTTCTGAAATATGATACAAAATCTTTTCTCCAGAATTTTTATTCAACAAATAAATTACATCTCAAGAAGTAAATTACAGCATATATATTTATTAATCAGAATTTACAGATGATTTAGAGCATATTCAAGTGTTTTAATTCCAAAATTTAAACACTTTACATTTTGTTCAAAAACTCACTCAAAGGTAAGGCTATACACTTACGTTTTCTGACAATTTTGATGAAAAATGCATAGTGGATTTTTTTTATTATTAGCATACTGATGGATAAAACTACCAAAAAGAATCCATTTGCACATAATTTTAACAAAATTCATCTTAAATTTCCTGAAATATGATACAAAATTGTTTCTCCAGAATTTTTATTCAATGAATAAATTACATCTCAAGAAGAATATTACAGCATATATATTTATTAATCAGAATTTACAGATGATTTAGAGCATATTCAAGTGTTTTAATTCCAAATTTAAACACTTTACATTTTGTTCAAAACTCACTCAAAGGTAAGGCTATACATTTACGTTTTCTGACAAATTTGATGAAAAATGCATAGTGGATTTTTTTTATTATTAGCATACTGATGGATAAAACTACCAAAAAGAATCAATTTGCACATAATTTTAACAAAATTCATCTTAAATTTTCTGAAATATGATACAAAATTGTTTCTCCAGAAATTTTATTCAATGAATGAATTACATCTCAAGAAGAAAATTACAGCATATATATTTATTAATCAGAATTTACAGATGATTTAGAGCATATTCAAGTGTTTTAATTCCAAATTTAAACACTTTACATTTTGTCCAAAAACTCACTCGAACTCACACTTACGTTTTCTGACAGTTTTGATGAAAAATGCATAGTGGATCTTTTTGATCATTTGCATACTGACAGATAAAACTACCAAAAAGAATCCATTTGCACATAATTTTAACAAAATTCATGTTTAATTTTCTGAAATATGATACAAAATCGTTTCTCCAGAATTTTTATTCAACGAATAAATTACATCTCAAGAAGAAAATTACAGCATATATATTTATTAATCAGCATTTACAGATGATTTAGAGCGTATTCAAGTGTTTTAATTCCAAATTTAAACACTTTACATTTTGTTCAAAAACTCACTCAAAGGTAAGGCTATACACTTATGTTTTCTGACAGTTTTGATGAAAAATGCATTGTGGATTTTTTTTATTATTAGCATACTGATGGATAAAACTACCAAAAAGAATCCATTTGCACATAATTTTAACAAAATTCATCTTAAATTTTGTGAAATATTACACAAAATCTTTTCTCCAGAAATTTTTTCTCAATGAATAAATTACATCTCAAGAGGAATATTACAGCATATATTTATTAATCAGCATTTACAGATGATTTAGAGCATATTCAAGTGTTTTAATTCCAAATTTAAACACTTTACATTTTGTTCAAAAACTCACTCGAAGGTAAGGCTATACACTTATGTTTTCTGACAATTTTGATGAAAAATGCATAGTGGATTTTTTTTATTATTAGCATACTGATGGATAAAACTACCAAAAAGAATCAATTTGCACATAATTTTAACAAAATTCATCTTAAATTTTCTGAAATATGATACAAAATTGTTTCTCCAGAATTTTTATTCAACGAATAAATTACATCTCAAGAAGAAAATTACAGCATATATATTTATTAATCAGCATTTACAGATGATTTAGAGCATATTCAAGTGTTTTAATTCCAAATTTAAACACTTTACATTTTGTTCAAAAACTCACTCAAAGGTAAGGCTATACATTTACGTTTTCTGACAGTTTTGATGAAAAATGCATAGTGGATTTTTTTTATTATTAGCATACTGATGGATAAAACTACCAAAAAGAATCCATTTGCACATAATTTTAACAAAATTCATCTTAAATTTTGTGAAATATGATACAAAATCTTTTCTTCAGAATTTTTATTCAACAAATAAATTACATCTCAAGAAGAAAATTACAGCATATATATTTATTAATCAGAATTTACAGATGATTTAGAGCATATTCAAGTGTTTTAATTCCAAATTTGAACACTTTACATTTTGTCCAAAAACTAACTCGAAGGTAAGGCTATACACTTACGTTTTCTGACAAATTTGATGAAAAATGCATAGTGGATTTTTTTTTATTATTAGCATACTGATGGATAAAACTACCAAAAAGAATCAATTTGCACATAATTTTAACAAAATTCATCTTAAATTTCCTGAAATATTACACAAAATCTTTTCTCCAGAAATTTTTTCTCAATGATTAAATTACATCTCAAGAGGAATATTACAGCATATATTTATTAATCAGCATTTACAGATGATTTAGAGCATATTCAAGTGTTTTAATTCCAAATTTAAACACTTTACATTTTGTTCAAAAACTCACTCGAAGGTAAGGCTATACACTTATGTTTTCTGACAATTTTGATGAAAAATGCATAGTGGATTTTTTTTTATTATTAGCATACTGATGGATAAAACTACCAAAAAGAATCAATTTGCACATAATTTTAACAAAATTCATCTTAAATTTTCTGAAATATGATACAAAATTGTTTCTCCAGAATTTTTATTCAACGAATAAATTACATCTCAAGAAGAAAATTACAGCATATATATTTATTAATCAGCATTTACAGATGATTTAGAGCATATTCAAGTGTTTTAATTCCAAATTTAAACACTTTACATTTTGTTCAAAAACTCACTCAAAGGTAAGGCTATACATTTACGTTTTCTGACAGTTTTGATGAAAAATGCATAGTGGATTTTTTTTATTATTAGCATACTGATGGATAAAACTACCAAAAAGAATCCATTTGCACATAATTTTAACAAAATTCATCTTAAATTTTGTGAAATATGATACAAAATCTTTTCTTCAGAATTTTTATTCAACAAATAAATTACATCTCAAGAAGAAAATTACAGCATATATATTTATTAATCAGAATTTACAGATGATTTAGAGCATATTCAAGTGTTTTAATTCCAAATTTAAACACTTTACATTTTGTCCAAAAACTAACTCGAAGGTAAGGCTATACACTTACGTTTTCTGACAAATTTGATGAAAAATGCATAGTGGATTTTTTTTATTATTAGCATACTGATGGATAAAACTACCAAAAAGAATCAATTTGCACATAATTTTAACAAAATTCATCTTAAATTTTCTGAAATATGATACAAAATTGTTTCTCCAGAATTTTTATTCAACGAATAAATTACATCTCAAGAAGAAAATTACAGCATATATATTTATTAATCAGCATTTACAGATGATTTAGAACATATTCAAGTGTTTTAATTCCAAATTTAAACACTTTACATTTTGTTCAAAAACTCACTCGAAAGTAAGGCTATACACTTACGTTTTCTGACAATTTTGATGAAAAATGCATAGTGGATTTTTTTTATTATTAGCATACTGATGGATAAAACTACCAAAAAGAATCCATTTGCACATAATTTTAACGAAATTCATCTTAAATTTCCTGAAATATTACACGAAATCTTTTCTCCAGAAATTTTTTCTCAGTGAATAAATTACATCTCAAGAGGAATATTACAGCATATATTTATTAATCAGCATTTACAGATGATTTAGAGCATATTCAAGTGTTTTAATTCCAAATTTAAACACTTTGACTTTTGTTCAAAAACTCACTCGAAGGTAAGGCTATACACTTACGTTTTCTGACAATTTTGATGAAAAATGCATAGTGGATTTTTTTTATTATTAGCATACTGATGGATAAAACTACCAAAAAGAATCAATTTGCACATAATTTTAACAAAATTCATCTTAAATTTTCTGAAATATGATACAAAATATTTTCTCCAGAATTTTTATTCAACAAATAAATTACATCTCAAGAAGAAAATTACAGCATATATATTTATTAATCAGCATTTACAGATGATTTAGAGCATATTCAAGTGTTTTAATTCCAAATTTAAACACTTTACATTTTGTTCAAAAGCTCACTCGAAAGTAAGGCTATACACTTACGTTTTCTGACAATTTTGATGAAAAATGCATAGTGGATTTTTTTTATTATTAGCATACTGATGGATAAAACTACCAAAAAGAATCCATTTGCACATAATTTTAACAAAATTCATCTTAAATTTCCTGAAATATTACACAAAATCTTTTCTCCAGAAATTTTTTCTCAATGATTAAATTACATCTCAAGAGGAATATTACAGCATATATTTATTAATCAGCATTTACAGATGATTTAGAGCATATTCAAGTGTTTTAATTCCAAATTTAAACACTTTACATTTTGTTCAAAAACTCACTCAAAGGTAAGGCTATACATTTACGTTTTCTGACAGTTTTGATGAAAAATGCATAGTGGATTTTTTTTATTATTAGCATACTGATGGATAAAACTACCAAAAAGAATCCATTTGCACATAATTTTAACAAAATTCATCTTAAATTTTCTGAAATATGATACAAAATCTTTTCTTCAGAATTTTTATTCAACAAATAAATTACATCTCAAGAAGAAAATTACAGCATATATATTTATTAATCAGAATTTACAGATGATTTAGAGCATATTCAAGTGTTTTAATTCCAAATTTAAACACTTTACATTTTGTCCAAAAACTAACTCGAAGGTAAGGCTATACACTTACGTTTTCTGACAAATTTGATGAAAAATGCATAGTGGATTTTTTTTTATTATTAGCATACTGATGGATAAAACTACCAAAAAGAATCAATTTGCACATAATTTTAACAAAATTCATCTTAAATTTTCTGAAATATGATACAAAATTGTTTCTCCAGAATTTTTATTCAACGAATAAATTACATCTCAAGAAGAAAATTACAGCATATATATTTATTAATCAGCATTTACAGATGATTTAGAACATATTCAAGTGTTTTAATTCCAAATTTAAACACTTTACATTTTGTTCAAAAACTCACTCGAAAGTAAGGCTATACACTTACGTTTTCTGACAATTTTAATGAAAAATGCATAGTGGATTTTTTTTATTATTAGCATACTGATGGATAAAACTACCAAAAAGAATCCATTTGCACATAATTTTAACGAAATTCATCTTAAATTTCCTGAAATATTACACGAAATCTTTTCTCCAGAAATTTTTTCTCAGTGAATAAATTACATCTCAAGAGGAATATTACAGCATATATTTATTAATCAGCATTTACAGATGATTTAGAGCATATTCAAGTGTTTTAATTCCAAATTTAAACACTTTACATTTTGTTCAAAAACTCACTCGAAGGTAAGGCTATACACTTACGTTTTCTGACAATTTTGATGAAAAATGCATAGTGGATTTTTTTTATTATTAGCATACTGATGGATAAAACTACCAAAAAGAATCAATTTGCACATAATTTTAACAAAATTCATCTTAAATTTTCTGAAATATGATACAAAATATTTTCTCCAGAATTTTTATTCAACAAATAAATTACATCTCAAGAAGAAAATTACAGCATATATATTTATTAATCAGCATTTACAGATGATTTAGAGCATATTCAAGTGTTTTAATTCCAAATTTAAACACTTTACATTTTGTTCAAAAGCTCACTCGAAAGTAAGGCTATACACTTACGTTTTCTGACAGTTTTGATGAAAAATGCATAGTGGATCTTTTTGATCATTTGCATACTGACAGATAAAACTACCAAAAAGAATCCATTTGCACATAATTTTAACAAAATTCATCTTAAATTTCCTGAAATATTACACAAAATCTTTTCTCCAGAAATTTTTTCTCAATGATTAAATTACATCTCAAGAGGAATATTACAGCATATATTTATTAATCAGCACTTACAGATGATTTAGAGCATATTCAAGTGTTTTAATTCCAAATTTAAACACTTTACATTTTGTTCAAAAACTCACTCAAAGGTAAGGCTATACACTTACGTTTTCTGACAATTTTGATGAAAAATGCATAGTGGATTTTTTTTATTATTAGCATACTGATGGATAAAACTACCAAAAAGAATCCATTTGCACATAATTTTAACAAAATTCATCTTAAATTTTCTGAAATATGATACAAAATTGTTTCTCCAGAATTTTTATTCAATGAATAAATTACATCTCAAGAAGTAAATTACAGCATATATATTTATTAATCAGAATTTACAGATGATTTAGAGCATATTCAAGTGTTTTAATTCCAAATTTAAACACTTTACATTTTGTTCAAAAACTCACTCAAAGGTAAGGCTATACACTTACGTTTTCTGACAATTTTGATGAAAAATGCATAGTGGATTTTTTTTATTATTAGCATACTGATGGATAAAACTACCAAAAAGAATCCATTTGCACATAATTTTAACAAAATTCATCTTAAATTTCCTGAAATATGATACAAAATTGTTTCTCCAGAATTTTTATTCAATGAATAAATTACATCTCAAGAAGAATATTACAGCATATATATTTATTAATCAGAATTTACAGATGATTTAGAGCATATTCAAGTGTTTTAATTCCAAATTTAAACACTTTACATTTTGTTCAAAACTCACTCAAAGGTAAGGCTATACATTTACGTTTTCTGACAAATTTGATGAAAAATGCATAGTGGATTTTTTTTATTATTAGCATACTGATGGATAAAACTACCAAAAAGAATCAATTTGCACATAATTTTAACAAAATTCATCTTAAATTTTCTGAAATATGATACAAAATTGTTTCTCCAGAAATTTTATTCAATGAATGAATTACATCTCAAGAAGAAAATTACAGCATATATATTTATTAATCAGAATTTACAGATGATTTAGAGCATATTCAAGTGTTTTAATTCCAAATTTAAACACTTTACATTTTGTCCAAAAACTAACTCGAAGGTAAGGCTATACACTTACGTTTTCTGACAAATTTGATGAAAAATGCATAGTGGATTTTTTTTATTATTAGCATACTGATGGATAAAACTACCAAAAAGAATCAATTTGCACATAATTTTAACAAAATTCATCTTAAATTTTCTGAAATATGATACAAAATTGTTTCTCCAGAATTTTTATTCAACGAATAAATTACATCTCAAGAAGAAAATTACAGCATATATATTTATTAATCAGCATTTACAGATGATTTAGAACATATTCAAGTGTTTTAATTCCAAATTTAAACACTTTACATTTTGTTCAAAAACTCACTCGAAAGTAAGGCTATACACTTACGTTTTCTGACAATTTTGATGAAAAATGCATAGTGGATTTTTTTTATTATTAGCATACTGATGGATAAAACTACCAAAAAGAATCCATTTGCACATAATTTTAACGAAATTCATCTTAAATTTCCTGAAATATTACACGAAATCTTTTCTCCAGAAATTTTTTCTCAGTGAATAAATTACATCTCAAGAGGAATATTACAGCATATATTTATTAATCAGCATTTACAGATGATTTAGAGCATATTCAAGTGTTTTAATTCCAAATTTAAACACTTTACATTTTGTTCAAAAACTCACTCGAAGGTAAAGCTATACACTTACGTTTTCTGACAATTTTGATGAAAAATGCATAGTGGATTTTTTTTATTATTAGCATACTGATGGATAAAACTACCAAAAAGAATCAATTTGCACATAATTTTAACAAAATTCATCTTAAATTTTCTGAAATATGATACAAAATATTTTCTCCAGAATTTTTATTCAACAAATAAATTACATCTCAAGAAGAAAATTACAGCATATATATTTATTAATCAGCATTTACAGATGATTTAGAGCATATTCAAGTGTTTTAATTCCAAATTTAAACACTTTACATTTTGTTCAAAAGCTCACTCGAAAGTAAGGCTATACACTTACGTTTTCTGACAATTTTGATGAAAAATGCATAGTGGATTTTTTTTTTTATTAGCATACTGATGGATAAAACTACCAAAAAGAATCCATTTGCACATAATTTTAACAAAATTCATCTTAAATTTTCTGAAATATGATACAAAATTGTTTCTCCAGAATTTTTATTCAACGAATAAATTACATCTCAAGAAGAAAATTACAGCATATATATTTATTAATCAGCATTTACAGATGATTTAGAACATATTCAAGTGTTTTAATTCCAAATTTAAACACTTTACATTTTGTTCAAAAACTCACTCGAAAGTAAGGCTATACACTTACGTTTTCTGACAATTTTGATGAAAAATGCATAGTGGATTTTTTTTATTATTAGCATACTGATGGATAAAACTACCAAAAAGAATCCATTTGCACATAATTTTAACGAAATTCATCTTAAATTTCCTGAAATATTACACGAAATCTTTTCTCCAGAAATTTTTTCTCAGTGAATAAATTACATCTCAAGAGGAATATTACAGCATATATTTATTAATCAGCATTTACAGATGATTTAGAGCATATTCAAGTGTTTTAATTCCAAATTTAAACACTTTACATTTTGTTCAAAAACTCACTCGAAGGTAAGGCTATACACTTACGTTTTCTGACAATTTTGATGAAAAATGCATAGTGGATTTTTTTTATTATTAGCATACTGATGGATAAAACTACCAAAAAGAATCAATTTGCACATAATTTTAACAAAATTCATCTTAAATTTTCTGAAATATGATACAAAATATTTTCTCCAGAATTTTTATTCAACAAATAAATTACATCTCAAGAAGAAAATTACAGCATATATATTTATTAATCAGCATTTACAGATGATTTAGAGCATATTCAAGTGTTTTAATTCCAAATTTAAACACTTTACATTTTGTTCAAAAGCTCACTCGAAAGTAAGGCTATACACTTACGTTTTCTGACAATTTTGATGAAAAATGCATAGTGGATTTTTTTTATTATTAGCATACTGATGGATAAAACTACCAAAAAGAATCCATTTGCACATAATTTTAACAAAATTCATCTTAAATTTTGTGAAATATGATACAAAATCTTTTCTTCAGAATTTTTATTCAACAAATAAATTACATCTCAAGAAGTAAATTACAGCATATATATTTATTAATCAGAATTTACAGATGATTTAGAGCATATTCAAGTGTTTTAATTCCAAATTTAAACACTTTACATTTTGTTCAAAAACTCACTCAAAGGTAAGGCTATACACTTACGTTTTCTGACAGTTTTGATGAAAAATGCATAGTGGATTTTTTTTTATTATTAGCATACTGATGGATAAAACTACCAAAAAGAATCCATTTGCACATAATTTTAACAAAATTCATCTTAAATTTTCTGAAATATGATACAAAATCTTTTCTCCAGAATTTTTATTCAACAAATAAATTACATCTCAAGAAGTAAATTACAGCATATATATTTATTAATCAGAATTTACAGATAATTTAGAGCATATTCAAGTGTTTTAATTCCAAAATTTAAACACTTTACATTTTGTTCAAAAACTCACTCAAAGGTAAGGCTATACACTTACGTTTTCTGACAATTTTGATGAAAAATGCATAGTGGATTTTTTTTTTTATTAGCATACTGATGGATAAAACTACCAAAAAGAATCCATTTGCACATAATTTTAACAAAATTCATCTTAAATTTCCTGAAATATGATACAAAATTGTTTCTCCAGAATTTTTATTCAATGAATAAATTACATCTCAAGAAGAATATTACAGCATATATATTTATTAATCAGAATTTACAGATGATTTAGAGCATATTCAAGTGTTTTAATTCCAAATTTAAACACTTTACATTTTGTTCAAAACTCACTCAAAGGTAAGGCTATACATTTACGTTTTCTGACAAATTTGATGAAAAATGCATAGTGGATTTTTTTTATTATTAGCATACTGATGGATAAAACTACCAAAAAGAATCAATTTGCACATAATTTTAACAAAATTCATCTTAAATTTTCTGAAATATGATACAAAATTGTTTCTCCAGAAATTTTATTCAATGAATGAATTACATCTCAAGAAGAAAATTACAGCATATATATTTATTAATCAGAATTTACAGATGATTTAGAGCATATTCAAGTGTTTTAATTCCAAATTTAAACACTTTACATTTTGTCCAAAAACTCACTCGAACTCACACTTACGTTTTCTGACAGTTTTGATGAAAAATGCATAGTGGATTTTTTTTATTATTAGCATACTGATGGATAAAACTACCAAAAAGAATCCATTTGCACATAATTTTAACAAAATTCATCTTAAATTTCCTGAAATATCATACAAAATTGTTTCTCCAGAATTTTTATTCAATGAATAAATTACATCTCAAGAAGAATATTACAGCATATATATTTATTAATCAGAATTTACAGATGATTTAGAGCATATTCAAGTGTTTTAATTCCAAATTTAAACACTTTACATTTTGTTCAAAACTCACTCAAAGGTAAGGCTATACATTTACGTTTTCTGACAAATTTGATGAAAAATGCATAGTGGATTTTTTTTATTATTAGCATACTGATGGATAAAACTACCAAAAAGAATCAATTTGCACATAATTTTAACAAAATTCATCTTAAATTTTCTGAAATATGATACAAAATTGTTTCTCCAGAATTTTTATTCAACGAATAAATTACATCTCAAGAAGAAAATTACAGCATATATATTTATTAATCAGCATTTACAGATGATTTAGAACATATTCAAGTGTTTTAATTCCAAATTTAAACACTTTACATTTTGTTCAAAAACTCACTCGAAAGTAAGGCTATACACTTACGTTTTCTGACAATTTTGATGAAAAATGCATAGTGGATTTTTTTTATTATTAGCATACTGATGGATAAAACTACCAAAAAGAATCCATTTGCACATAATTTTAACGAAATTCATCTTAAATTTCCTGAAATATTACACGAAATCTTTTCTCCAGAAATTTTTTCTCAGTGAATAAATTACATCTCAAGAGGAATATTACAGCATATATTTATTAATCAGCATTTACAGATGATTTAGAGCATATTCAAGTGTTTTAATTCCAAATTTAAACACTTTACATTTTGTTCAAAAACTCACTCGAAGGTAAGGCTATACACTTACGTTTTCTGACAATTTTGATGAAAAATGCATAGTGGATTTTTTTTATTATTAGCATACTGATGGATAAAACTACCAAAAAGAATCAATTTGCACATAATTTTAACAAAATTCATCTTAAATTTTCTGAAATATGATACAAAATATTTTCTCCAGAATTTTTATTCAACAAATAAATTACATCTCAAGAAGAAAATTACAGCATATATATTTATTAATCAGCATTTACAGATGATTTAGAGCATATTCAAGTGTTTTAATTCCAAATTTAAACACTTTACATTTTGTTCAAAAGCTCACTCGAAAGTAAGGCTATACACTTACGTTTTCTGACAATTTTGATGAAAAATGCATAGTGGATTTTTTTTATTATTAGCATACTGATGGATAAAACTACCAAAAAGAATCCATTTGCACATAATTTTAACAAAATTCATCTTAAATTTTGTGAAATATGATACAAAATCTTTTCTTCAGAATTTTTATTCAACAAATAAATTACATCTCAAGAAGTAAATTACAGCATATATATTTATTAATCAGAATTTACAGATGATTTAGAGCATATTCAAGTGTTTTAATTCCAAATTTAAACACTTTACATTTTGTTCAAAAACTCACTCAAAGGTAAGGCTATACACTTACGTTTTCTGACAGTTTTGATGAAAAATGCATAGTGGATTTTTTTTTATTATTAGCATACTGATGGATAAAACTACCAAAAAGAATCCATTTGCACATAATTTTAACAAAATTCATCTTAAATTTTCTGAAATATGATACAAAATCTTTTCTCCAGAATTTTTATTCAACAAATAAATTACATCTCAAGAAGTAAATTACAGCATATATATTTATTAATCAGAATTTACAGATAATTTAGAGCATATTCAAGTGTTTTAATTCCAAAATTTAAACACTTTACATTTTGTTCAAAAACTCACTCAAAGGTAAGGCTATACACTTACGTTTTCTGACAATTTTGATGAAAAATGCATAGTGGATTTTTTTTATTATTAGCATACTGATGGATAAAACTACCAAAAAGAATCCATTTGCACATAATTTTAACAAAATTCATCTTAAATTTCCTGAAATATGATACAAAATTGTTTCTCCAGAATTTTTATTCAATGAATAAATTACATCTCAAGAAGAATATTACAGCATATATATTTATTAATCAGAATTTACAGATGATTTAGAGCATATTCAAGTGTTTTAATTCCAAATTTAAACACTTTACATTTTGTTCAAAACTCACTCAAAGGTAAGGCTATACATTTACGTTTTCTGACAAATTTGATGAAAAATGCATAGTGGATTTTTTTTATTATTAGCATACTGATGGATAAAACTACCAAAAAGAATCAATTTGCACATAATTTTAACAAAATTCATCTTAAATTTTCTGAAATATGATACAAAATTGTTTCTCCAGAAATTTTATTCAATGAATGAATTACATCTCAAGAAGAAAATTACAGCATATATATTTATTAATCAGAATTTACAGATGATTTAGAGCATATTCAAGTGTTTTAATTCCAAATTTAAACACTTTACATTTTGTCCAAAAACTCACTCGAACTCACACTTACGTTTTCTGACAGTTTTGATGAAAAATGCATAGTGGATTTTTTTTATTATTAGCATACTGATGGATAAAACTACCAAAAAGAATCCATTTGCACATAATTTTAACAAAATTCATCTTAAATTTCCTGAAATATGATACAAAATTGTTTCTCCAGAATTTTTATTCAATGAATAAATTACATCTCAAGAAGAATATTACAGCATATATATTTATTAATCAGAATTTACAGATGATTTAGAGCATATTCAAGTGTTTTAATTCCAAATTTAAACACTTTACATTTTGTTCAAAACTCACTCAAAGGTAAGGCTATACATTTACGTTTTCTGACAAATTTGATGAAAAATGCATAGTGGATTTTTTTTATTATTAGCATACTGATGGATAAAACTACCAAAAAGAATCAATTTGCACATAATTTTAACAAAATTCATCTTAAATTTTCTGAAATATGATACAAAATTGTTTCTCCAGAAATTTTATTCAATGAATGAATTACATCTCAAGAAGAAAATTACAGCATATATATTTATTAATCAGAATTTACAGATGATTTAGAGCATATTCAAGTGTTTTAATTCCAAATTTAAACACTTTACATTTTGTCCAAAAACTAACTCGAAGGTAAGGCTATACACTTACGTTTTCTGACAAATTTGATGAAAAATGCATAGTGGATTTTTTTTATTATTAGCATACTGATGGATAAAACTACCAAAAAGAATCAATTTGCACATAATTTTAACGAAATTCATCTTAAATTTCCTGAAATATTACACGAAATCTTTTCTCCAGAAATTTTTTCTCAGTGAATAAATTACATCTCAAGAGGAATATTACAGCAGATATTTATTAATCAGCATTTACAGATGATTTAGAGCATATTCAAGTGTTTTAATTCCAAATTTAAACACTTTACATTTTGTTCAAAAACTCACTCGAAGGTAAGGCTATACACTTACGTTTTCTGACAATTTTGATGAAAAATGCATAGTGGATTTTTTTTATTATTAGCATACTGATGGATAAAACTACCAAAAAGAATCAATTTGCACATAATTTTAACAAAATTCATCTTAAATTTTCTGAAATATGATACAAAATATTTTCTCCAGAATTTTTATTCAACAAATAAATTACATCTCAAGAAGAAAATTACAGCATATATATTTATTAATCAGCATTTACAGATGATTTAGAGCATATTCAAGTGTTTTAATTCCAAATTTAAACACTTTACATTTTGTTCAAAAGCTCACTCGAAAGTAAGGCTATACACTTACGTTTTCTGACAATTTTGATGAAAAATGCATAGTGGATTTTTTTTATTATTAGCATACTGATGGATAAAACTACCAAAAAGAATCCATTTGCACATAATTTTAACAAAATTCATCTTAAATTTTGTGAAATATGATACAAAATCTTTTCTTCAGAATTTTTATTCAACAAATAAATTACATCTCAAGAAGTAAATTACAGCATATATATTTATTAATCAGAATTTACAGATGATTTAGAGCATATTCAAGTGTTTTAATTCCAAATTTAAACACTTTACATTTTGTTCAAAAACTCACTCAAAGGTAAGGCTATACACTTACGTTTTCTGACAGTTTTGATGAAAAATGCATAGTGGATTTTTTTTTATTATTAGCATACTGATGGATAAAACTACCAAAAAGAATCCATTTGCACATAATTTTAACAAAATTCATCTTAAATTTTCTGAAATATGATACAAAATCTTTTCTCCAGAATTTTTATTCAACAAATAAATTACATCTCAAGAAGTAAATTACAGCATATATATTTATTAATCAGAATTTACAGATAATTTAGAGCATATTCAAGTGTTTTAATTCCAAAATTTAAACACTTTACATTTTGTTCAAAAACTCACTCAAAGGTAAGGCTATACACTTACGTTTTCTGACAATTTTGATGAAAAATGCATAGTGGATTTTTTTTATTATTAGCATACTGATGGATAAAACTACCAAAAAGAATCCATTTGCACATAATTTTAACAAAATTCATCTTAAATTTCCTGAAATATGATACAAAATTGTTTCTCCAGAATTTTTATTCAATGAATAAATTACATCTCAAGAAGAATATTACAGCATATATATTTATTAATCAGAATTTACAGATGATTTAGAGCATATTCAAGTGTTTTAATTCCAAATTTAAACACTTTACATTTTGTTCAAAACTCACTCAAAGGTAAGGCTATACATTTACGTTTTCTGACAAATTTGATGAAAAATGCATAGTGGATTTTTTTTATTATTAGCATACTGATGGATAAAACTACCAAAAAGAATCAATTTGCACATAATTTTAACAAAATTCATCTTAAATTTTCTGAAATATGATACAAAATTGTTTCTCCAGAAATTTTATTCAATGAATGAATTACATCTCAAGAAGAAAATTACAGCATATATATTTATTAATCAGAATTTACAGATGATTTAGAGCATATTCAAGTGTTTTAATTCCAAATTTAAACACTTTACATTTTGTCCAAAAACTCACTCGAACTCACACTTACGTTTTCTGACAGTTTTGATGAAAAATGCATAGTGGATTTTTTTTATTATTAGCATACTGATGGATAAAACTACCAAAAAGAATCCATTTGCACATAATTTTAACAAAATTCATCTTAAATTTCCTGAAATATGATACAAAATTGTTTCTCCAGAATTTTTATTCAATGAATAAATTACATCTCAAGAAGAATATTACAGCATATATATTTATTAATCAGAATTTACAGATGATTTAGAGCATATTCAAGTGTTTTAATTCCAAATTTAAACACTTTACATTTTGTTCAAAACTCACTCAAAGGTAAGGCTATACATTTACGTTTTCTGACAAATTTGATGAAAAATGCATAGTGGATTTTTTTTATTATTAGCATACTGATTGTTACGACCCAGTCTAGGGTTGAGCCGTAACAGAATGAGGAATGGGTTGAAATTAATATATATGAAGGGAATAACTGTAGCAGATGTAAATGGTGAAACAAAAAGGACACAAACGGAAACACAGAATGAATAATGAATAGAATATATATTGTAAATGTGATATGTACAATGAAACCAAACACCAGTGAACTTCAGGCTGGCCTTTAGCCGACAAAAACAACAAACAAACACCCCTCCTAACTGACCCACAAACAGCTCTAACTTACCTAAGTGTAAACAAAAGGAAACAAAAGACAACACCTTACCTTCCTCCCTGTCTATCCACAAAAACACACACAAAACCCACTCCCAAAACAAACGGCAGCCAACCCTACTCTGGTGAAATATATACACAAAATTTACAAAAGATAGATCTAGCATCAGTGTTCAAAAGGGCAAAAACAAACTCGTAGTCGAAATTGGAATGGATCAAAGTCAAAACCAGGCAAACAGAATTCAATATACACAATACAAATCACAGCACAAAACAAAGCTCCCTAACATCGTACACAGACACGTATTTATGACTCCCGCCGAGATGACGTAGACGAAGTGATGACAGACAACACATGGACTGGATGGTGGACTTGATGGTGGACCGGACTCTGGACGGTGAACAAATACACGAACTGGAACATGGAATGGAACAGATTGCAGAACCTATACATTTACAGAGATAGTGAGAGAGAGAAAACACACACATACACAGCGCAGCGTAACACCCCCTCCCACAAATACAAACCCTAGTAGGAACAAAACATTAACACCTAGACAGAGCATCTGCAACAACATTACCCAAGGACACGGCTGATACGTTTACGAATGCCGAGATGTCCAGAACAGGGATGGTCATGAGCTAGGGACAAAACTTGAGATCTAAAGGGCTGGGGAACAACTATTTGATACACATCAGCACAACCATCCAACGAAGAAGGGGGAGACCATTTTCTCATTAAGACATCATTGTCAACATAATAGGGACTAAAGCGTTTATCAGGACCAACATCAAGTGCAGAATCAAAACAGCGTTTAATTGTGGGATCTGACTTCTGAGCAGCAGCAAGCTCTGTACGAGTAATTCGCGCATCGGTGTAATTAATGTTACAAATATCTGTCCCTTTATCACCACTAGTTGGAACAGAAGCATCACAAAATGGGTCATCTTTACTTAAAAATGAGTCTGATAACCCCACTACATCCTCAAACTTTCTCTTTTGAGCCCGAGTGAGAACACAAGATGGAAAAATAGATGAGTTCTCCACAGCAGAGAGGGGTTCAGAAACCACCTCAGGTAGTGTAAACAATTTATTACCAGCCAGGTCATTACCTAAAATAAACGATACTCCATTTACTGGAAGTTGTGAACGAACTGCAACTTTAACGACACCTGAAAACTCAGGCGTTACCAAATAAACTCTATGGAGCGGCACACGGACAACTCCTAACTCAATCCCTTGGATTAAAACGTCACTACCACAATAACTAGAGCCAGAAAAAGGTAAAACGCTGTCTAAAATAAGAGACTGTGCAGCACCAGTGTCTCTTAAAATCCGAATAGACTGTTTATCTCCCGTATCACCAAGAGAAACAAACCCAGAAAATGTAAACGGTTTAAACAGTGCTTCTACCGAGGGCTGATCAGACGAGCAGTCACTATCAGGGGTCTTATGTAACGAACTAACAGCGTTAACTTTCTTTGGGGCTAAAGTGCGGGCTTCTTTACGTTTTAAAACGGGACAAGCAGCAATTAAATGACCAACAGCATGGCAATAGAAACATTCTCTATTTTCAGAAACATTAGACTGAGAGGAACTAACGGCAGGTTGTGAAGTGGGGGTGCGGCGAGACATGTCACGCTGAGAACTCGGGGCGAAGTTTGTTTTATGTGTGAGAACGAATTCATCAGATAAAGTAGCTGCAACAGACAGATTAGTGACTTTTTGTTCATTGATGTATACCACTATTTTATCAGGAAGATTGTTTTTAAAATCCTCCAGGAGCACCAACTCCTTAAGCTGCTCGAATGTCGTGACATTACTAGCCGCACACCATCGATCAAACAACAGAGACTTTTCTCTGGCAAATTCCACATACGTCTGGCTGGGGGTTTTTGTAAGACGTCTAAAATTCTGCCTGTAGGCTTCTGGAACTAACTCATACGCCCGAAGAATTGTGCTTTTCACGACGTCATAATCCAAGCTCTGCTCCAGCGACAGAGACGAACAAACCTCCTGAGCCTTGCCCACTAACTTACACTGGAGCAGCAGAGACCACAGGCCTTTAGGCCAACTAAGAGTGGTAGCGATCCGCTCAAAAAATGAACTGTGTGTTCACGACGTCATTGAGATGTGTTCATACACAGAATGAATTACATCTCAAGAAGAAAATTACAGCATATATATTTATTAATCAGAATTTACAGATGATTTAGAGCATATTCAAGTGTTTTAATTCCAAATTTAAACACTTTACATTTTGTCCAAAAACTAACTCGAAGGTAAGGCTATACACTTACGTTTTCTGACAAATTTGATGAAAAATGCATAGTGGATTTTTTTTATTATTAGCATACTGATGGATAAAACTACCAAAAAGAATCAATTTGCACATAATTTTAACAAAATTCATCTTAAATTTTCTGAAATATGATACAAAATCTTTTCTCCAGAAATTTTTTCTCAATGAATAAATTACATCTCAAGAGGAATATTACAGCATATATTTATTAATCAGCATTTACAGATGATTTAGAGCATATTCAAGTGTTTTAATTCCAAATTTAAACACTTTACATTTTGTTCAAAAACTCACTCGAAGGTAAGGCTATACACTTATGTTTTCTGACAATTTTGATGAAAAATGCATAGTGGATTTTTTTTTATTATTAGCATACTGATGGATAAAACTACCAAAAAGAATCCATTTGCACATAATTTTAACAAAATTCATCTTAAATTTTCTGAAATATGATACAAAATCTTTTCTTCAGAATTTTTATTCAACAAATAAATTACATCTCAAGAAGAAAATTACAGCATATATATTTATTAATCAGCATTTACAGATGATTTAGAGCATATTCAAGTGTTTTAATTCCAAATTTAAACACTTTACATTTTGTTCAAAAGCTCACTCGAAAGTAAGGCTATACACTTACGTTTTCTGACAATTTTGATGAAAAATGCATAGTGGATTTTTTTTATTATTAGCATACTGATGGATAAAACTACCAAAAAGAATCCATTTGCACATAATTTTAACAAAATTCATCTTAAATTTTCTGAAATATGATACAAAATTGTTTCTCCAGAATTTTTATTCAACGAATAAATTACATCTCAAGAAGAAAATTACAGCATATATATTTATTAATCAGCATTTACAGATGATTTAGAACATATTCAAGTGTTTTAATTCCAAATTTAAACACTTTACATTTTGTTCAAAAACTCACTCGAAAGTAAGGCTATACACTTACGTTTTCTGACAATTTTGATGAAAAATGCATACTGGATTTTTTTTATTATTAGCATACTGATGGATAAAACTACCAAAAAGAATCCATTTGCACATAATTTTAACGAAATTCATCTTAAATTTCCTGAAATATTACACGAAATCTTTTCTCCAGAAATTTTTTCTCAGTGAATAAATTACATCTCAAGAGGAATATTACAGCATATATTTATTAATCAGCATTTACAGATGATTTAGAGCATATTCAAGTGTTTTAATTCCAAATTTAAACACTTTACATTTTGTTCAAAAACTCACTCGAAGGTAAGGCTATACACTTACGTTTTCTGACAATTTTGATGAAAAATGCATAGTGGATTTTTTTTATTATTAGCATACTGATGGATAAAACTACCAAAAAGAATCAATTTGCACATAATTTTAACAAAATTCATCTTAAATTTTCTGAAATATGATACAAAATATTTTCTCCAGAATTTTTATTCAACAAATAAATTACATCTCAAGAAGAAAATTACAGCATATATATTTATTAATCAGCATTTACAGATGATTTAGAGCATATTCAAGTGTTTTAATTCCAAATTTAAACACTTTACATTTTGTTCAAAAGCTCACTCGAAAGTAAGGCTATACACTTACGTTTTCTGACAATTTTGATGAAAAATGCATAGTGGATTTTTTTTATTATTAGCATACTGATGGATAAAACTACCAAAAAGAATCCATTTGCACATAATTTTAACAAAATTCATCTTAAATTTTGTGAAATATGATACAAAATCTTTTCTTCAGAATTTTTATTCAACAAATAAATTACATCTCAAGAAGTAAATTACAGCATATATATTTATTAATCAGAATTTACAGATGATTTAGAGCATATTCAAGTGTTTTAATTCCAAATTTAAACACTTTACATTTTGTTCAAAAACTCACTCAAAGGTAAGGCTATACACTTACGTTTTCTGACAGTTTTGATGAAAAATGCATAGTGGATTTTTTTTATTATTAGCATACTGATGGATAAAACTACCAAAAAGAATCCATTTGCACATAATTTTAACAAAATTCATCTTAAATTTTCTGAAATATGATACAAAATCTTTTCTCCAGAATTTTTATTCAACAAATAAATTACATCTCAAGAAGTAAATTACAGCATATATATTTATTAATCAGAATTTACAGATGATTTAGAGCATATTCAAGTGTTTTAATTCCAAAATTTAAACACTTTACATTTTGTTCAAAAACTCACTCAAAGGTAAGGCTATACACTTACGTTTTCTGACAATTTTGATGAAAAATGCATAGTGGATTTTTTTTATTATTAGCATACTGATGGATAAAACTACCAAAAAGAATCCATTTGCACATAATTTTAACAAAATTCATCTTAAATTTCCTGAAATATGATACAAAATTGTTTCTCCAGAATTTTTATTCAATGAATAAATTACATCTCAAGAAGAATATTACAGCATATATATTTATTAATCAGAATTTACAGATGATTTAGAGCATATTCAAGTGTTTTAATTCCAAATTTAAACACTTTACATTTTGTTCAAAACTCACTCAAAGGTAAGGCTATACATTTACGTTTTCTGACAAATTTGATGAAAAATGCATAGTGGATTTTTTTTATTATTAGCATACTGATGGATAAAACTACCAAAAAGAATCAATTTGCACATAATTTTAACAAAATTCATCTTAAATTTTCTGAAATATGATACAAAATTGTTTCTCCAGAAATTTTATTCAATGAATGAATTACATCTCAAGAAGAAAATTACAGCATATATATTTATTAATCAGAATTTACAGATGATTTAGAGCATATTCAAGTGTTTTAATTCCAAATTTAAACACTTTACATTTTGTCCAAAAACTCACTCGAACTCACACTTACGTTTTCTGACAGTTTTGATGAAAAATGCATAGTGGATCTTTTTGATCATTTGCATACTGACAGATAAAACTACCAAAAAGAATCCATTTGCACATAATTTTAACAAAATTCATGTTTAATTTTCTGAAATATGATACAAAATCGTTTCTCCAGAATTTTTATTCAACGAATAAATTACATCTCAAGAAGAAAATTACAGCATATATATTTATTAATCAGCATTTACAGATGATTTAGAGCGTATTCAAGTGTTTTAATTCCAAATTTAAACACTTTACATTTTGTTTAAAAACTCACTCAAAGGTAAGGCTATACACTTATGTTTTCTGACAGTTTTGATGAAAAATGCATTGTGGATTTTTTTTATTATTAGCATACTGATGGATAAAACTACCAAAAAGAATCCATTTGCACATAATTTTAACAAAATTCATCTTAAATTTTGTGAAATATTACACAAAATCTTTTCTCCAGAAATTTTTTCTCAATGAATAAATTACATCTCAAGAGGAATATTACAGCATATATTTATTAATCAGCATTTACAGATGATTTAGAGCATATTCAAGTGTTTTAATTCCAAATTTAAACACTTTACATTTTGTTCAAAAACTCACTCGAAGGTAAGGCTATACACTTATGTTTTCTGACAATTTTGATGAAAAATGCATAGTGGATTTTTTTTTATTATTAGCATACTGATGGATAAAACTACCAAAAAGAATCCATTTGCACATAATTTTAACAAAATTCATCTTAAATTTTCTGAAATATGATACAAAATTGTTTCTCCAGAATTTTTATTCAACGAATAAATTACATCTCAAGAAGAAAATTACAGCATATATATTTATTAATCAGCATTTACAGATGATTTAGAACATATTCAAGTGTTTTAATTCCAAATTTAAACACTTTACATTTTGTTCAAAAACTCACTCGAAAGTAAGGCTATACACTTACGTTTTCTGACAATTTTGATGAAAAATGCATAGTGGATTTTTTTTATTATTAGCATACTGATGGATAAAACTACCAAAAAGAATCAATTTGCACATAATTTTAACAAAATTCATCTTAAATTTTCTGAAATATGATACAAAATATTTTCTCCAGAATTTTTATTCAACAAATAAATTACATCTCAAGAAGAAAATTACAGCATATATATTTATTAATCAGCATTTACAGATGATTTAGAGCATATTCAAGTGTTTTAATTCCAAATTTAAACACTTTACATTTTGTTCAAAAGCTCACTCGAAAGTAAGGCTATACACTTACGTTTTCTGACAATTTTGATGAAAAATGCATAGTGGATTTTTTTTATTATTAGCATACTGATGGATAAAACTACCAAAAAGAATCCATTTGCACATAATTTTAACAAAATTCATCTTAAATTTTGTGAAATATGATACAAAATCTTTTCTTCAGAATTTTTATTCAACAAATAAATTACATCTCAAGAAGTAAATTACAGCATATATATTTATTAATCAGAATTTACAGATGATTTAGAGCATATTCAAGTGTTTTAATTCCAAATTTAAACACTTTACATTTTGTTCAAAAACTCACTCAAAGGTAAGGCTATACACTTACGTTTTCTGACAGTTTTGATGAAAAATGCATAGTGGATTTTTTTTATTATTAGCATACTGATGGATAAAACTACCAAAAAGAATCCATTTGCACATAATTTTAACAAAATTCATCTTAAATTTTCTGAAATATGATACAAAATCTTTTCTCCAGAATTTTTATTCAACAAATAAATTACATCTCAAGAAGTAAATTACAGCATATATATTTATTAATCAGAATTTACAGATGATTTAGAGCATATTCAAGTGTTTTAATTCCAAAATTTAAACACTTTACATTTTGTTCAAAAACTCACTCAAAGGTAAGGCTATACACTTACGTTTTCTGACAATTTTGATGAAAAATGCATAGTGGATTTTTTTTATTATTAGCATACTGATGGATAAAACTACCAAAAAGAATCCATTTGCACATAATTTTAACAAAATTCATCTTAAATTTCCTGAAATATGATACAAAATTGTTTCTCCAGAATTTTTATTCAATGAATAAATTACATCTCAAGAAGAATATTACAGCATATATATTTATTAATCAGAATTTACAGATGATTTAGAGCATATTCAAGTGTTTTAATTCCAAATTTAAACACTTTACATTTTGTTCAAAACTCACTCAAAGGTAAGGCTATACATTTACGTTTTCTGACAAATTTGATGAAAAATGCATAGTGGATTTTTTTTATTATTAGCATACTGATGGATAAAACTACCAAAAAGAATCAATTTGCACATAATTTTAACAAAATTCATCTTAAATTTTCTGAAATATGATACAAAATTGTTTCTCCAGAAATTTTATTCAATGAATGAATTACATCTCAAGAAGAAAATTACAGCATATATATTTATTAATCAGAATTTACAGATGATTTAGAGCATATTCAAGTGTTTTAATTCCAAATTTAAACACTTTACATTTTGTCCAAAAACTCACTCGAACTCACACTTACGTTTTCTGACAGTTTTGATGAAAAATGCATAGTGGATCTTTTTGATCATTTGCATACTGACAGATAAAACTACCAAAAAGAATCCATTTGCACATAATTTTAACAAAATTCATGTTTAATTTTCTGAAATATGATACAAAATCGTTTCTCCAGAATTTTTATTCAACGAATAAATTACATCTCAAGAAGAAAATTACAGCATATATATTTATTAATCAGCATTTACAGATGATTTAGAGCGTATTCAAGTGTTTTAATTCCAAATTTAAACACTTTACATTTTGTTCAAAAACTCACTCAAAGGTAAGGCTATACACTTATGTTTTCTGACAGTTTTGATGAAAAATGCATTGTGGATTTTTTTTATTATTAGCATACTGATGGATAAAACTACCAAAAAGAATCCATTTGCACATAATTTTAACAAAATTCATCTTAAATTTTGTGAAATATTACACAAAATCTTTTCTCCAGAAATTTTTTCTCAATGAATAAATTACATCTCAAGAGGAATATTACAGCATATATTTATTAATCAGCATTTACAGATGATTTAGAGCATATTCAAGTGTTTTAATTCCAAATTTAAACACTTTACATTTTGTTCAAAAACTCACTCGAAGGTAAGGCTATACACTTATGTTTTCTGACAATTTTGATGAAAAATGCATAGTGGATTTTTTTTTATTATTAGCATACTGATGGATAAAACTACCAAAAAGAATCCATTTGCACATAATTTTAACAAAATTCATCTTAAATTTTCTGAAATATGATACAAAATTGTTTCTCCAGAATTTTTATTCAACGAATAAATTACATCTCAAGAAGAAAATTACAGCATATATATTTATTAATCAGAATTTACAGATGATTTAGAGCATATTCAAGTGTTTTAATTCCAAATTTAAACACTTTACATTTTGTTCAAAAACTCACTCAAAGGTAAGGCTATACACTTACGTTTTCTGACAGTTTTGATGAAAAATGCATAGTGGATTTTTTTTATTATTAGCATACTGATGGATAAAACTACCAAAAAGAATCCATTTGCACATAATTTTAACAAAATTCATCTTAAATTTTCTGAAATATGATACAAAATCTTTTCTCCAGAATTTTTATTCAACAAATAAATTACATCTCAAGAAGTAAATTACAGCATATATATTTATTAATCAGAATTTACAGATGATTTAGAGCATATTCAAGTGTTTTAATTCCAAAATTTAAACACTTTACATTTTGTTCAAAAACTCACTCAAAGGTAAGGCTATACACTTACGTTTTCTGACAATTTTGATGAAAAATGCATAGTGGATTTTTTTTATTATTAGCATACTGATGGATAAAACTACCAAAAAGAATCCATTTGCACATAATTTTAACAAAATTCATCTTAAATTTCCTGAAATATGATACAAAATTGTTTCTCCAGAATTTTTATTCAATGAATAAATTACATCTCAAGAAGAATATTACAGCATATATATTTATTAATCAGAATTTACAGATGATTTAGAGCATATTCAAGTGTTTTAATTCCAAATTTAAACACTTTACATTTTGTTCAAAACTCACTCAAAGGTAAGGCTATACATTTACGTTTTCTGACAAATTTGATGAAAAATGCATAGTGGATTTTTTTTATTATTAGCATACTGATGGATAAAACTACCAAAAAGAATCAATTTGCACATAATTTTAACAAAATTCATCTTAAATTTTCTGAAATATGATACAAAATTGTTTCTCCAGAAATTTTATTCAATGAATGAATTACATCTCAAGAAGAAAATTACAGCATATATATTTATTAATCAGAATTTACAGATGATTTAGAGCATATTCAAGTGTTTTAATTCCAAATTTAAACACTTTACATTTTGTCCAAAAACTCACTCGAACTCACACTTACGTTTTCTGACAGTTTTGATGAAAAATGCATAGTGGATCTTTTTGATCATTTGCATACTGACAGATAAAACTACCAAAAAGAATCCATTTGCACATAATTTTAACAAAATTCATGTTTAATTTTCTGAAATATGATACAAAATCGTTTCTCCAGAATTTTTATTCAACGAATAAATTACATCTCAAGAAGAAAATTACAGCATATATATTTATTAATCAGCATTTACAGATGATTTAGAGCGTATTCAAGTGTTTTAATTCCAAATTTAAACACTTTACATTTTGTTCAAAAACTCACTCAAAGGTAAGGCTATACACTTATGTTTTCTGACAGTTTTGATGAAAAATGCATTGTGGATTTTTTTTATTATTAGCATACTGATGGATAAAACTACCAAAAAGAATCCATTTGCACATAATTTTAACAAAATTCATCTTAAATTTTGTGAAATATTACACAAAATCTTTTCTCCAGAAATTTTTTCTCAATGAATAAATTACATCTCAAGAGGAATATTACAGCATATATTTATTAATCAGCATTTACAGATGATTTAGAGCATATTCAAGTGTTTTAATTCCAAATTTAAACACTTTACATTTTGTTCAAAAACTCACTCGAAGGTAAGGCTATACACTTATGTTTTCTGACAATTTTGATGAAAAATGCATAGTGGATTTTTTTTTATTATTAGCATACTGATGGATAAAACTACCAAAAAGAATCAATTTGCACATAATTTTAACAAAATTCATCTTAAATTTTCTGAAATATGATACAAAATTGTTTCTCCAGAATTTTTATTCAACGAATAAATTACATCTCAAGAAGAAAATTACAGCATATATATTTATTAATCAGAATTTACAGATGATTTAGAGCATATTCAAGTGTTTTAATTCCAAATTTAAACACTTTACATTTTGTTCAAAAACTCACTCAAAGGTAAGGCTATACATTTACGTTTTCTGACAGTTTTGATGAAAAATGCATAGTGGATTTTTTTTATTATTAGCATACTGATGGATAAAACTACCAAAAAGAATCCATTTGCACATAATTTTAACAAAATTCATCTTAAATTTTGTGAAATATGATACAAAATCTTTTCTTCAGAATTTTTATTCAACAAATAAATTACATCTCAAGAAGAAAATTACAGCATATATATATTTATTAATCAGAATTTACAGATGATTTAGAGCATATTCAAGTGTTTTAATTCCAAATTTAAACACTTTACATTTTGTCCAAAAACTGACTCGAAGGTAAGGCTATACACTTACGTTTTCTGACAAATTTGATGAAAAATGCATAGTGGATTTTTTTTATTATTAGCATACTGATGGATAAAACTACCAAAAAGAATCACTTTGCACATAATTTTAACAAAATTCATCTTAAATTTCCTGAAATATTACACAAAATCTTTTCTCCAGAAATTTTTTCTCAATTTTTAAATTACATCTCAAGAGGAAAATTACAGCATATATTTATTAATCAGCATTTACAGATGATTTAGAGCATATTCAAGTGTTTTAATTCCAAATTTAAACACTTTACATTTTGTTCAAAAACTCACTCGAAGGTAAGGCTATACACTTATGTTTTCTGACAATTTTGATGAAAAATGCATAGTGGATTTTTTTTATTATTAGCATACTGATGGATAAAACTACCAAAAAGAATCCATTTGCACATAATTTTAACAAAATTCATCTTAAATTTTCTGAAATATGATACAAAATTGTTTCTCCAGAATTTTTATTCAACGAATAAATTACATCTCAAGAAGAAAATTACAGCATATATATTTATTAATCAGCATTTACAGATGATTTAGAGCATATTCAAGTGTTTTAATTCCAAATTTAAACACTTTACATTTTGTTCAAAAACTCACTCGAAGGTAAGGCTATACATTTACGTTTTCTGACAGTTTTGATGAAAAATGCATAGTGGATTTTTTTTATTATTAGCATACTGATGGATAAAACTACCAAAAAGAATCCATTTGCACATAATTTTAACAAAATTCATCTTAAATTTTGTGAAATATGATACAAAATCTTTTCTTCAGAATTTTTATTCAACAAATAAATTACATCTCAAGAAGAAAATTACAGCATATATATTTATTAATCAGAATTTACAGATGATTTAGAGCATATTCAAGTGTTTTAATTCCAAATTTAAACACTTTACATTTTGTCCAAAAACTAACTCGAAGGTAAGGCTATACACTTACGTTTTCTGACAAATTTGATGAAAAATGCATAGTGGATTTTTTTTATTATTAGCATACTGATGGATAAAACTACCAAAAAGAATCCATTTGCACATAATTTTAACAAAATTCATCTTAAATTTCCTGAAATATGATACAAAATTGTTTCTCCAGAATTTTTATTCAATGAATAAATTACATCTCAAGAAGAATATTACAGCATATATATTTATTAATCAGAATTTACAGATGATTTAGAGCATATTCAAGTGTTTTAATTCCAAATTTAAACACTTTACATTTTGTTCAAAACTCACTCAAAGGTAAGGCTATACATTTACGTTTTCTGACAAATTTGATGAAAAATGCATAGTGGATTTTTTTTATTGTTAGCATACTGATGGATAAAACTACCAAAAAGAATCAATTTGCACATAATTTTAACAAAATTCATCTTAAATTTTCTGAAATATGATACAAAATTGTTTCTCCAGAAATTTTATTCAATGAATGAATTACATCTCAAGAAGAAAATTACAGCATATATATTTATTAATCAGAATTTACAGATGATTTAGAGCATATTCAAGTGTTTTAATTCCAAATTTAAACACTTTACATTTTGTCCAAAAACTCACTCGAACTCACACTTACGTTTTCTGACAGTTTTGATGAAAAATGCATAGTGGATCTTTTTGATCATTTGCATACTGACAGATAAAACTACCAAAAAGAATCCATTTGCACATAATTTTAACAAAATTCATGTTTAATTTTCTGAAATATGATACAAAATCGTTTCTCCAGAATTTTTATTCAACGAATAAATTACATCTCAAGAAGAAAATTACAGCATATATATTTATTAATCAGCATTTACAGATGATTTAGAGCGTATTCAAGTGTTTTAATTCCAAATTTAAACACTTTACATTTTGTTCAAAAACTCACTCAAAGGTAAGGCTATACACTTATGTTTTCTGACAGTTTTGATGAAAAATGCATTGTGGATTTTTTTTATTATTAGCATACTGATGGATAAAACTACCAAAAAGAATCCATTTGCACATAATTTTAACAAAATTCATCTTAAATTTTGTGAAATATTACACAAAATCTTTTCTCCAGAAATTTTTTCTCAATGAATAAATTACATCTCAAGAGGAATATTACAGCATATATTTATTAATCAGCATTTACAGATGATTTAGAGCATATTCAAGTGTTTTAATTCCAAATTTAAACACTTTACATTTTGTTCAAAAACTCACTCGAAGGTAAGGCTATACACTTATGTTTTCTGACAATTTTGATGAAAAATGCATAGTGGATTTTTTTTTATTATTAGCATACTGATGGATAAAACTACCAAAAAGAATCAATTTGCACATAATTTTAACAAAATTCATCTTAAATTTTCTGAAATATGATACAAAATTGTTTCTCCAGAATTTTTATTCAACGAATAAATTACATCTCAAGAAGAAAATTACAGCATATATATTTATTAATCAGCATTTACAGATGATTTAGAGCATATTCAAGTGTTTTAATTCCAAATTTAAACACTTTACATTTTGTTCAAAAGCTCACTCGAAAGTAAGGCTATACACTTACGTTTTCTGACAATTTTGATGAAAAATGCATAGTGGATTTTTTTTATTATTAGCATACTGATGGATAAAACTACCAAAAAGAATCCATTTGCACATAATTTTAACAAAATTCATCTTAAATTTTGTGAAATATGATACAAAATCTTTTCTTCAGAATTTTTATTCAACAAATAAATTACATCTCAAGAAGTAAATTACAGCATATATATTTATTAATCAGAATTTACAGATGATTTAGAGCATATTCAAGTGTTTTAATTCCAAATTTAAACACTTTACATTTTGTTCAAAAACTCACTCAAAGGTAAGGCTATACACTTACGTTTTCTGACAGTTTTGATGAAAAATGCATAGTGGATTTTTTTTATTATTAGCATACTGATGGATAAAACTACCAAAAAGAATCCATTTGCACATAATTTTAACAAAATTCATCTTAAATTTTCTGAAATATGATACAAAATCTTTTCTCCAGAATTTTTATTCAACAAATAAATTACATCTCAAGAAGTAAATTACAGCATATATATTTATTAATCAGAATTTACAGATGATTTAGAGCATATTCAAGTGTTTTAATTCCAAAATTTAAACACTTTACATTTTGTTCAAAAACTCACTCAAAGGTAAGGCTATACACTTACGTTTTCTGACAATTTTGATGAAAAATGCATAGTGGATTTTTTTTATTATTAGCATACTGATGGATAAAACTACCAAAAAGAATCCATTTGCACATAATTTTAACAAAATTCATCTTAAATTTCCTGAAATATGATACAAAATTGTTTCTCCAGAATTTTTATTCAATGAATAAATTACATCTCAAGAAGAATATTACAGCATATATATTTATTAATCAGAATTTACAGATGATTTAGAGCATATTCAAGTGTTTTAATTCCAAATTTAAACACTTTACATTTTGTTCAAAACTCACTCAAAGGTAAGGCTATACATTTACGTTTTCTGACAAATTTGATGAAAAATGCATAGTGGATTTTTTTTATTATTAGCATACTGATGGATAAAACTACCAAAAAGAATCAATTTGCACATAATTTTAACAAAATTCATCTTAAATTTTCTGAAATATGATACAAAATTGTTTCTCCAGAAATTTTATTCAATGAATGAATTACATCTCAAGAAGAAAATTACAGCATATATATTTATTAATCAGAATTTACAGATGATTTAGAGCATATTCAAGTGTTTTAATTCCAAATTTAAACACTTTACATTTTGTCCAAAAACTCACTCGAACTCACACTTACGTTTTCTGACAGTTTTGATGAAAAATGCATAGTGGATCTTTTTGATCATTTGCATACTGACAGATAAAACTACCAAAAAGAATCCATTTGCACATAATTTTAACAAAATTCATGTTTAATTTTCTGAAATATGATACAAAATCGTTTCTCCAGAATTTTTATTCAACGAATAAATTACATCTCAAGAAGAAAATTACAGCATATATATTTATTAATCAGCATTTACAGATGATTTAGAGCGTATTCAAGTGTTTTAATTCCAAATTTAAACACTTTACATTTTGTTCAAAAACTCACTCAAAGGTAAGGCTATACACTTATGTTTTCTGACAGTTTTGATGAAAAATGCATTGTGGATTTTTTTTATTATTAGCATACTGATGGATAAAACTACCAAAAAGAATCCATTTGCACATAATTTTAACAAAATTCATCTTAAATTTTGTGAAATATTACACAAAATCTTTTCTCCAGAAATTTTTTCTCAATGAATAAATTACATCTCAAGAGGAATATTACAGCATATATTTATTAATCAGCATTTACAGATGATTTAGAGCATATTCAAGTGTTTTAATTCCAAATTTAAACACTTTACATTTTGTTCAAAAACTCACTCGAAGGTAAGGCTATACACTTATATTTTCTGACAATTTTGATGAAAAATGCATAGTGGATTTTTTTTTATTATTAGCATACTGATGGATAAAACTACCAAAAAGAATCCATTTGCACATAATTTTAACAAAATTCATCTTAAATTTTCTGAAATATGATACAAAATTGTTTCTCCAGAATTTTTATTCAACGAATAAATTACATCTCAAGAAGAAAATTACAGCATATATATTTATTAATCAGAATTTACAGATGATTTAGAGCATATTCAAGTGTTTTAATTCCAAATTTAAACACTTTACATTTTGTTCAAAAACTCACTCAAAGGTAAGGCTATACACTTACGTTTTCTGACAGTTTTGATGAAAAATGCATAGTGGATTTTTTTTATTATTAGCATACTGATGGATAAAACTACCAAAAAGAATCCATTTGCACATAATTTTAACAAAATTCATCTTAAATTTTCTGAAATATGATACAAAATCTTTTCTCCAGAATTTTTATTCAACAAATAAATTACATCTCAAGAAGTAAATTACAGCATATATATTTATTAATCAGAATTTACAGATGATTTAGAGCATATTCAAGTGTTTTAATTCCAAAATTTAAACACTTTACATTTTGTTCAAAAACTCACTCAAAGGTAAGGCTATACACTTACGTTTTCTGACAATTTTGATGAAAAATGCATAGTGGATTTTTTTTATTATTAGCATACTGATGGATAAAACTACCAAAAAGAATCCATTTGCACATAATTTTAACAAAATTCATCTTAAATTTCCTGAAATATGATACAAAATTGTTTCTCCAGAATTTTTATTCAATGAATAAATTACATCTCAAGAAGAATATTACAGCATATATATTTATTAATCAGAATTTACAGATGATTTAGAGCATATTCAAGTGTTTTAATTCCAAATTTAAACACTTTACATTTTGTTCAAAACTCACTCAAAGGTAAGGCTATACATTTACGTTTTCTGACAAATTTGATGAAAAATGCATAGTGGATTTTTTTTATTATTAGCATACTGATGGATAAAACTACCAAAAAGAATCAATTTGCACATAATTTTAACAAAATTCATCTTAAATTTTCTGAAATATGATACAAAATTGTTTCTCCAGAAATTTTATTCAATGAATGAATTACATCTCAAGAAGAAAATTACAGCATATATATTTATTAATCAGAATTTACAGATGATTTAGAGCATATTCAAGTGTTTTAATTCCAAATTTAAACACTTTACATTTTGTCCAAAAACTCACTCGAACTCACACTTACGTTTTCTGACAGTTTTGATGAAAAATGCATAGTGGATCTTTTTGATCATTTGCATACTGACAGATAAAACTACCAAAAAGAATCCATTTGCACATAATTTTAACAAAATTCATGTTTAATTTTCTGAAATATGATACAAAATCGTTTCTCCAGAATTTTTATTCAACGAATAAATTACATCTCAAGAAGAAAATTACAGCATATATATTTATTAATCAGCATTTACAGATGATTTAGAGCGTATTCAAGTGTTTTAATTCCAAATTTAAACACTTTACATTTTGTTCAAAAACTCACTCAAAGGTAAGGCTATACACTTATGTTTTCTGACAGTTTTGATGAAAAATGCATTGTGGATTTTTTTTATTATTAGCATACTGATGGATAAAACTACCAAAAAGAATCCATTTGCACATAATTTTAACAAAATTCATCTTAAATTTTGTGAAATATTACACAAAATCTTTTCTCCAGAAATTTTTTCTCAATGAATAAATTACATCTCAAGAGGAATATTACAGCATATATTTATTAATCAGCATTTACAGATGATTTAGAGCATATTCAAGTGTTTTAATTCCAAATTTAAACACTTTACATTTTGTTCAAAAACTCACTCGAAGGTAAGGCTATACACTTATGTTTTCTGACAATTTTGATGAAAAATGCATAGTGGATTTTTTTTTATTATTAGCATACTGATGGATAAAACTACCAAAAAGAATCAATTTGCACATAATTTTAACAAAATTCATCTTAAATTTTCTGAAATATGATACAAAATTGTTTCTCCAGAATTTTTATTCAACGAATAAATTACATCTCAAGAAGAAAATTACAGCATATATATTTATTAATCAGAATTTACAGATGATTTAGAGCATATTCAAGTGTTTTAATTCCAAATTTAAACACTTTACATTTTGTTCAAAAACTCACTCAAAGGTAAGGCTATACATTTACGTTTTCTGACAGTTTTGATGAAAAATGCATAGTGGATTTTTTTTATTATTAGCATACTGATGGATAAAACTACCAAAAAGAATCCATTTGCACATAATTTTAACAAAATTCATCTTAAATTTTGTGAAATATGATACAAAATCTTTTCTTCAGAATTTTTATTCAACAAATAAATTACATCTCAAGAAGAAAATTACAGCATATATATATTTATTAATCAGAATTTACAGATGATTTAGAGCATATTCAAGTGTTTTAATTCCAAATTTAAACACTTTACATTTTGTCCAAAAACTGACTCGAAGGTAAGGCTATACACTTACGTTTTCTGACAAATTTGATGAAAAATGCATAGTGGATTTTTTTTATTATTAGCATACTGATGGATAAAACTACCAAAAAGAATCACTTTGCACATAATTTTAACAAAATTCATCTTAAATTTCCTGAAATATTACACAAAATCTTTTCTCCAGAAATTTTTTCTCAATTTTTAAATTACATCTCAAGAGGAAAATTACAGCATATATTTATTAATCAGCATTTACAGATGATTTAGAGCATATTCAAGTGTTTTAATTCCAAATTTAAACACTTTACATTTTGTTCAAAAACTCACTCGAAGGTAAGGCTATACACTTATGTTTTCTGACAATTTTGATGAAAAATGCATAGTGGATTTTTTTTATTATTAGCATACTGATGGATAAAACTACCAAAAAGAATCCATTTGCACATAATTTTAACAAAATTCATCTTAAATTTTCTGAAATATGATACAAAATTGTTTCTCCAGAATTTTTATTCAACGAATAAATTACATCTCAAGAAGAAAATTACAGCATATATATTTATTAATCAGCATTTACAGATGATTTAGAGCATATTCAAGTGTTTTAATTCCAAATTTAAACACTTTACATTTTGTTCAAAAACTCACTCGAAGGTAAGGCTATACATTTACGTTTTCTGACAGTTTTGATGAAAAATGCATAGTGGATTTTTTTTATTATTAGCATACTGATGGATAAAACTACCAAAAAGAATCCATTTGCACATAATTTTAACAAAATTCATCTTAAATTTTGTGAAATATGATACAAAATCTTTTCTTCAGAATTTTTATTCAACAAATAAATTACATCTCAAGAAGAAAATTACAGCATATATATTTATTAATCAGAATTTACAGATGATTTAGAGCATATTCAAGTGTTTTAATTCCAAATTTAAACACTTTACATTTTGTCCAAAAACTCACTCGAAGGTAAGGCTATACACTTACGTTTTCTGACAAATTTGATGAAAAATGCATAGTGGATTTTTTTTATTATTAGCATACTGATGGATAAAACTACCAAAAAGAATCCATTTGCACATAATTTTAACAAAATTCATCTTAAATTTCCTGAAATATGATACAAAATTGTTTCTCCAGAATTTTTATTCAATGAATAAATTACATCTCAAGAAGAATATTACAGCATATATATTTATTAATCAGAATTTACAGATGATTTAGAGCATATTCAAGTGTTTTAATTCCAAATTTAAACACTTTACATTTTGTTCAAAACTCACTCAAAGGTAAGGCTATACATTTACGTTTTCTGACAAATTTGATGAAAAATGCATAGTGGATTTTTTTTATTGTTAGCATACTGATGGATAAAACTACCAAAAAGAATCAATTTGCACATAATTTTAACAAAATTCATCTTAAATTTTCTGAAATATGATACAAAATTGTTTCTCCAGAAATTTTATTCAATGAATGAATTACATCTCAAGAAGAAAATTACAGCATATATATTTATTAATCAGAATTTACAGATGATTTAGAGCATATTCAAGTGTTTTAATTCCAAATTTAAACACTTTACATTTTGTCCAAAAACTCACTCGAACTCACACTTACGTTTTCTGACAGTTTTGATGAAAAATGCATAGTGGATCTTTTTGATCATTTGCATACTGACAGATAAAACTACCAAAAAGAATCCATTTGCACATAATTTTAACAAAATTCATGTTTAATTTTCTGAAATATGATACAAAATCGTTTCTCCAGAATTTTTATTCAACGAATAAATTACATCTCAAGAAGAAAATTACAGCATATATATTTATTAATCAGCATTTACAGATGATTTAGAGCGTATTCAAGTGTTTTAATTCCAAATTTAAACACTTTACATTTTGTTCAAAAACTCACTCAAAGGTAAGGCTATACACTTATGTTTTCTGACAGTTTTGATGAAAAATGCATTGTGGATTTTTTTTATTATTAGCATACTGATGGATAAAACTACCAAAAAGAATCCATTTGCACATAATTTTAACAAAATTCATCTTAAATTTTGTGAAATATTACACAAAATCTTTTCTCCAGAAATTTTTTCTCAATGAATAAATTACATCTCAAGAGGAATATTACAGCATATATTTATTAATCAGCATTTACAGATGATTTAGAGCATATTCAAGTGTTTTAATTCCAAATTTAAACACTTTACATTTTGTTCAAAAACTCACTCGAAGGTAAGGCTATACACTTATGTTTTCTGACAATTTTGATGAAAAATGCATAGTGGATTTTTTTTTATTATTAGCATACTGATGGATAAAACTACCAAAAAGAATCAATTTGCACATAATTTTAACAAAATTCATCTTAAATTTTCTGAAATATGATACAAAATTGTTTCTCCAGAATTTTTATTCAACGAATAAATTACATCTCAAGAAGAAAATTACAGCATATATATTTATTAATCAGCATTTACAGATGATTTAGAGCATATTCAAGTGTTTTAATTCCAAATTTAAACACTTTACATTTTGTTCAAAAACTCACTCAAAGGTAAGGCTATACATTTACGTTTTCTGACAGTTTTGATGAAAAATGCATAGTGGATTTTTTTTATTATTAGCATACTGATGGATAAAACTACCAAAAAGAATCCATTTGCACATAATTTTAACAAAATTCATCTTAAATTTTGTGAAATATGATACAAAATCTTTTCTTCAGAATTTTTATTCAACAAATAAATTACATCTCAAGAAGAAAATTACAGCATATATATTTATTAATCAGAATTTACAGATGATTTAGAGCATATTCAAGTGTTTTAATTCCAAATTTAAACACTTTACATTTTGTCCAAAAACTAACTCGAAGGTAAGGCTATACACTTACGTTTTCTGACAAATTTAATGAAAAATGCATAGTGGATTTTTTTTATTATTAGCATACTGATGGATAAAACTACCAAAAAGAATCAATTTGCACATAATTTTAACAAAATTCATCTTAAATTTCCTGAAATATTACACAAAATCTTTTCTCCAGAAATTTTTTCTCAATTTTTAAATTACATCTCAAGAGGAAAATTACAGCATATATTTATTAATCAGCATTTACAGATGATTTAGAGCATATTCAAGTGTTTTAATTCCAAATTTAAACACTTTACATTTTGTCCAAAAACTCACTCGAAGGTAAGGCTATACACTTATGTTTTCTGACAATTTTGATGAAAAATGCATAGTGGATTTTTTTTTATTATTAGCATACTGATGGATAAAACTACCAAAAAGAATCAATTTGCACATAATTTTAACAAAATTCATCTTAAATTTTCTGAAATATGATACAAAATTGTTTCTCCAGAATTTTTATTCAACGAATAAGTTACATCTCAAGAAGAAAATTACAGCATATATATTTATTAATCAGCATTTACAGATGATTTAGAGCATATTCAAGTGTTTTAATTCCAAATTTAAACACTTTACATTTTGTTCAAAAACTCACTCAAAGGTAAGGCTATACATTTACGTTTTCTGACAGTTTTGATGAAAAATGCATAGTGGATTTTTTTTATTATTAGCATACTGATGGATAAAACTACCAAAAAGAATCCATTTGCACATAATTTTAACAAAATTCATCTTAAATTTTCTGAAATATGATACAAAATCTTTTCTTCAGAATTTTTATTCAACAAATAAATTACATCTCAAGAAGAAAATTACAGCATATATATTTATTAATCAGAATTTACAGATGATTTAGAGCATATTCAAGTGTTTTAATTCCAAATTTAAACACTTTACATTTTGTCCAAAAACTAACTCGAAGGTAAGGCTATACACTTACGTTTTCTGACAAATTTGATGAAAAATGCATAGTGGATTTTTTTTATTATTAGCATACTGATGGATAAAACTACCAAAAAGAATCAATTTGCATATAATTTTAACAAAATTCATCTTAAATTTTCTGAAATATGATACAAAATTGTTTCTCCAGAATTTTTATTCAACGAATAAATTACATCTCAAGAAGAAAATTACAGCATATATATTTATTAATCAGCATTTACAGATGATTTAGAACATATTCAAGTGTTTTAATTCCAAATTTAAACACTTTACATTTTGTTCAAAAACTCACTCGAAAGTAAGGCTATACACTTACGTTTTCTGACAATTTTGATGAAAAATGCATAGTGGATTTTTTTTATTATTAGCATACTGATGGATAAAACTACCAAAAAGAATCCATTTGCACATAATTTTAACGAAATTCATCTTAAATTTCCTGAAATATTACACAAAATCTTTTCTCCAGAAATTTTTTCTCAGTGAATAAATTACATCTCAAGAGGAATATTACAGCATATATTTATTAATCAGCATTTACAGATGATTTAGAGCATATTCAAGTGTTTTAATTCCAAATTTAAACACTTTGACTTTTGTTCAAAAACTCACTCGAAGGTAAGGCTATACACTTACGTTTTCTGACAATTTTGATGAAAAATGCATAGTGGATTTTTTTTATTATTAGCATACTGATGGATAAAACTACCAAAAAGAATCCATTTGCACATAATTTTAACTAAATTCATCTTAAATTTTGTGAAATATTACACAAAATCTTTTCTCCAGAAATTTTTTCTCAATGAATAAATTACATCTCAAGAGGAATATTACAGCATATATTTATTAATCAGCATTTACAGATGATTTAGAGCATATTCAAGTGTTTTAATTCCAAATTTAAACACTTTACATTTTGTTCAAAAACTCACTCGAAGGTAAGGCTATACACTTATGTTTTCTGACAATTTTGATGAAAAATGCATAGTGGATTTTTTTTTATTATTAGCATACTGATGGATAAAACTACCAAAAAGAATCAATTTGCACATAATTTTAACAAAATTCATCTTAAATTTTCTGAAATATGATACAAAATTGTTTCTCCAGAATTTTTATTCAACGAATAAATTACATCTCAAGAAGAAAATTACAGCATATATATTTATTAATCAGCATTTACAGATGATTTAGAGCATATTCAAGTGTTTTAATTCCAAATTTAAACACTTTACATTTTGTTCAAAAACTCACTCAAAGGTAAGGCTATACATTTACGTTTTCTGACAGTTTTGATGAAAAATGCATAGTGGATTTTTTTTATTATTAGCATACTGATGGATAAAACTACCAAAAAGAATCCATTTGCACATAATTTTAACAAAATTCATCTTAAATTTTCTGAAATATGATACAAAATCTTTTCTTCAGAATTTTTATTCAACAAATAAATTACATCTCAAGAAGAAAATTACAGCATATATATTTATTAATCAGAATTTACAGATGATTTAGAGCATATTCAAGTGTTTTAATTCCAAATTTAAACACTTTACATTTTGTCCAAAAACTAACTCGAAGGTAAGGCTATACACTTACGTTTTCTGACAAATTTGATGAAAAATGCATAGTGGATTTTTTTTATTATTAGCATACTGATGGATAAAACTACCAAAAAGAATCAATTTGCACATAATTTTAACAAAATTCATCTTAAACTTTCTGAAATATGATACAAAATTGTTTCTCCAGAATTTTTATTCAACGAATAAATTACATCTCAAGAAGAAAATTACAGCATATATATTTATTAATCAGCATTTACAGATGATTTAGAACATATTCAAGTGTTTTAATTCCAAATTTAAACACTTTACATTTTGTTCAAAAACTCACTCGAAAGTAAGGCTATACACTTACGTTTTCTGACAATTTTGATGAAAAATGCATAGTGGATTTTTTTTATTATTAGCATACTGATGGATAAAACTACCAAAAAGAATCCATTTGCACATAATTTTAACGAAATTCATCTTAAATTTCCTGAAATATTACACAAAATCTTTTCTCCAGAAATTTTTTCTCAGTGAATAAATTACATCTCAAGAGGAATATTACAGCATATATTTATTAATCAGCATTTACAGATGATTTAGAGCATATTCAAGTGTTTTAATTCCAAATTTAAACACTTTGACTTTTGTTCAAAAACTCACTCGAAGGTAAGGCTATACACTTACGTTTTCTGACAATTTTGATGAAAAATGCATAGTGGATTTTTTTTATTATTAGCATACTGATGGATAAAACTACCAAAAAGAATCAATTTGCACATAATTTTAACAAAATTCATCTTAAATTTTCTGAAATATGATACAAAATATTTTCTCCAGAATTTTTATTCAACAAATAAATTACATCTCAAGAAGAAAATTACAGCATATATATTTATTAATCAGCATTTACAGATGATTTAGAGCATATTCAAGTGTTTTAATTCCAAATTTAAACACTTTACATTTTGTTCAAAAGCTCACTCGAAAGTAAGGCTATTCACTTACGTTTTCTGACAATTTTGATGAAAAATGCATAGTGGATTTTTTTTATTATTAGCATACTGATGGATAAAACTACCAAAAAGAATCCATTTGCACATAATTTTAACAAAATTCATCTTAAATTTTGTGAAATATGATACAAAATCTTTTCTTCAGAATTTTTATTCAACAAATAAATTACATCTCAAGAAGAAAATTACAGCATATATATTTATTAATCAGCATTTACAGATGATTTAGAGCATATTCAAGTGTTTTAATTCCAAATTTAAACACTTTACATTTTGTTCAAAAACTTACTCAAAGGTAAGGCTATACACTTATGTTTTCTGACAGTTTTGATGAAAAATGCATAGTGGATTTTTTTATTAATAGCATACTGATGGATAAAACTACCAAAAAGAATCCATTTGCACATAATTTTAACAAAATTCATCTTAAATTTCCTGAAATATTACACAAAATCTTTTCTCCAGAAATTTTTTCTCAATGATTAAATTACATCTCAAGAGGAATATTACAGCATATATTTATTAATCAGCATTTACAGATGATTTAGAGCATATTCAAGTGTTTTAATTCCAAATTTAAACACTTTACATTTTGTTCAAAAACTCACTCAAAGGTAAGGCTATACACTTATGTTTTCTGACAATTTTGATGAAAAATGCATAGTGGATTTTTTTTTATTATTAGCATACTGATGGATAAAACTACCAAAAAGAATCAATTTGCACATAATTTTAACAAAATTCATCTTAAATTTTCTGAAATATGATACAAAATTGTTTCTCCAGAATTTTTATTCAACGAATAAATTACATCTCAAGAAGAAAATTACAGCATATATATTTATTAATCAGCATTTACAGATGATTTAGAGCATATTCAAGTGTTTTAATTCCAAATTTAAACACTTTACATTTTGTCCAAAAACTAACTCGAAGGTAAGGCTATACACTTACGTTTTCTGACAAATTTGATGAAAAATGCATAGTGGATTTTTTTTTATTATTAGCATACTGATGGATAAAACTACCAAAAAGAATCAATTTGCACATAATTTTAACAAAATTCATCTTAAATTTTCTGAAATATAATACAAAATTGTTTCTCCA
Organism: Hoplias malabaricus; assembly: GCF_029633855.1. Taxonomy (NCBI): domain Eukaryota; kingdom Metazoa; phylum Chordata; class Actinopteri; order Characiformes; family Erythrinidae; genus Hoplias; species Hoplias malabaricus. Next base: position 32,452,037 of record NC_089814.1, on the reverse strand, counting down.
GAATTTTTATTCAACGAATAAATTACATCTCAAGAAGAAAATTACAGCATATATATTTATTAATCAGCATTTACAGATGATTTAGAACATATTCAAGTGTTTTAATTCCAAATTTAAACACTTTACATTTTGTTCAAAAACTCACTCGAAAGTAAGGCTATACACTTACGTTTTCTGACAATTTTGATGAAAAATGCATAGTGGATTTTTTTTATTATTAGCATACTGATGGATAAAACTACCAAAAAGAATCCATTTGCACATAATTTTAACGAAATTCATCTTAAATTTCCTGAAATATTACACGAAATCTTTTCTCCAGAAATTTTTTCTCAGTGAATAAATTACATCTCAAGAGGAATATTACAGCATATATTTATTAATCAGCATTTACAGATGATTTAGAGCATATTCAAGTGTTTTAATTCCAAATTTAAACACTTTACATTTTGTTCAAAAACTCACTCGAAGGTAAGGCTATACACTTACGTTTTCTGACAATTTTGATGAAAAATGCATAGTGGATTTTTTTTATTATTAGCATACTGATGGATAAAACTACCAAAAAGAATCAATTTGCACATAATTTTAACAAAATTCATCTTAAATTTTCTGAAATATGATACAAAATATTTTCTCCAGAATTTTTATTCAACAAATAAATTACATCTCAAGAAGAAAATTACAGCATATATATTTATTAATCAGCATTTACAGATGATTTAGAGCATATTCAAGTGTTTTAATTCCAAATTTAAACACTTTACATTTTGTTCAAAAGCTCACTCGAAAGTAAGGCTATACACTTACGTTTTCTGACAATTTTGATGAAAAATGCATAGTGGATTTTTTTTATTATTAGCATACTGATGGATAAAACTACCAAAAAAATCAATTTGCACATAATTTTAACAAAATTCATCTTAAATTTTCTGAAATATGATACAAAATATTTTCTTCAGAATTTTTATTCAACAAATAAATTACATCTCAAGAAGAAAATTACAGCATATATATTTATTAATCAGAATTTACAGATGATTTAGAGCATATTCAAGTGTTTTAATTCCAAATTTAAACACTTTACATTTTGTCCAAAAACTCACTCGAACTCACACTTACGTTTTCTGACAGTTTTGATGAAAAATGCATAGTGGATCTTTTTGATCATTTGCATACTGACAGATAAAACTACCAAAAAGAATCCATTTGCACATAATTTTAACAAAATTCATCTTAAATTTCCTGAAATATTACACAAAATCTTTTCTCCAGAAATTTTTTCTCAATGATTAAATTACATCTCAAGAGGAATATTACAGCATATATTTATTAATCAGCACTTACAGATGATTTAGAGCATATTCAAGTGTTTTAATTCCAAATTTAAACACTTTACATTTTGTTCAAAAACTCACTCAAAGGTAAGGCTATACACTTACGTTTTCTGACAATTTTGATGAAAAATGCATAGTGGATTTTTTTTATTATTAGCATACTGATGGATAAAACTACCAAAAAGAATCCATTTGCACATAATTTTAACAAAATTCATCTTAAATTTTCTGAAATATGATACAAAATTGTTTCTCCAGAATTTTTATTCAATGAATAAATTACATCTCAAGAAGTAAATTACAGCATATATATTTATTAATCAGAATTTACAGATGATTTAGAGCATATTCAAGTGTTTTAATTCCAAATTTAAACACTTTACATTTTGTTCAAAAACTCACTCAAAGGTAAGGCTATACACTTACGTTTTCTGACAATTTTGATGAAAAATGCATAGTGGATTTTTTTTATTATTAGCATACTGATGGATAAAACTACCAAAAAGAATCCATTTGCACATAATTTTAACAAAATTCATCTTAAATTTCCTGAAATATGATACAAAATTGTTTCTCCAGAATTTTTATTCAATGAATAAATTACATCTCAAGAAGAATATTACAGCATATATATTTATTAATCAGAATTTACAGATGATTTAGAGCATATTCAAGTGTTTTAATTCCAAATTTAAACACTTTACATTTTGTTCAAAACTCACTCAAAGGTAAGGCTATACATTTACGTTTTCTGACAAATTTGATGAAAAATGCATAGTGGATTTTTTTTATTATTAGCATACTGATGGATAAAACTACCAAAAAGAATCAATTTGCACATAATTTTAACAAAATTCATCTTAAATTTTCTGAAATATGATACAAAATTGTTTCTCCAGAAATTTTATTCAATGAATGAATTACATCTCAAGAAGAAAATTACAGCATATATATTTATTAATCAGAATTTACAGATGATTTAGAGCATATTCAAGTGTTTTAATTCCAAATTTAAACACTTTACATTTTGTCCAAAAACTAACTCGAAGGTAAGGCTATACACTTACGTTTTCTGACAAATTTGATGAAAAATGCATAGTGGATTTTTTTTATTATTAGCATACTGATGGATAAAACTACCAAAAAGAATCAATTTGCACATAATTTTAACAAAATTCATCTTAAATTTTCTGAAATATGATACAAAATTGTTTCTCCAGAATTTTTATTCAACGAATAAATTACATCTCAAGAAGAAAATTACAGCATATATATTTATTAATCAACATTTACAGATGATTTAGAACATATTCAAGTGTTTTAATTCCAAATTTAAACACTTTACATTTTGTTCAAAAACTCACTCGAAAGTAAGGCTATACACTTACGTTTTCTGACAATTTTGATGAAAAATGCATAGTGGATTTTTTTTATTATTAGCATACTGATGGATAAAACTACCAAAAAGAATCCATTTGCACATAATTTTAACGAAATTCATCTTAAATTTCCTGAAATATTACACGAAATCTTTTCTCCAGAAATTTTTTCTCAGTGAATAAATTACATCTCAAGAGGAATATTACAGCATATATTTATTAATCAGCATTTACAGATGATTTAGAGCATATTCAAGTGTTTTAATTCCAAATTTAAACACTTTACATTTTGTTCAAAAACTCACTCGAAGGTAAGGCTATACACTTACGTTTTCTGACAATTTTGATGAAAAATGCATAGTGGATTTTTTTTATTATTAGCATACTGATGGATAAAACTACCAAAAAGAATCAATTTGCACATAATTTTAACAAAATTCATCTTAAATTTTCTGAAATATGATACAAAATATTTTCTCCAGAATTTTTATTCAACAAATAAATTACATCTCAAGAAGAAAATTACAGCATATATATTTATTAATCAGCATTTACAGATGATTTAGAGCATATTCAAGTGTTTTAATTCCAAATTTAAACACTTTACATTTTGTCCAAAAACTAACTCGAAGGTAAGGCTATACACTTACGTTTTCTGACAAATTTGATGAAAAATGCATAGTGGATTTTTTTTATTATTAGCATACTGATGGATAAAACTACCAAAAAGAATCAATTTGCACATAATTTTAACAAAATTCATCTTAAATTTTCTGAAATATGATACAAAATTGTTTCTCCAGAATTTTTATTCAACGAATAAATTACATCTCAAGAAGAAAATTACAGCATATATATTTATTAATCAGCATTTACAGATGATTTAGAACATATTCAAGTGTTTTAAGTCCAAATTTAAACACTTTACATTTTGTTCAAAAACTCACTCGAAAGTAAGGCTATACACTTACGTTTTCTGACAATTTTGATGAAAAATGCATAGTGGATTTTTTTTTATTATTAGCATACTGATGGATAAAACTACCAAAAAGAATCCATTTGCACATAATTTTAACGAAATTCATCTTAAATTTCCTGAAATATTACACAAAATCTTTTCTCCAGAAATTTTTTCTCAGTGAATAAATTACATCTCAAGAGGAATATTACAGCATATATTTATTAATCAGCATTTACAGATGATTTAGAGCATATTCAAGTGTTTTAATTCCAAATTTAAACACTTTGACTTTTGTTCAAAAACTCACTCGAAGGTAAGGCTATACACTTACGTTTTCTGACAATTTTGATGAAAAATGCATAGTGGATTTTTTTTATTATTAGCATACTGATGGATAAAACTACCAAAAAGAATCCATTTGCACATAATTTTAACAAAATTCATCTTAAATTTTGTGAAATATTACACAAAATCTTTTCTCCAGAAATTTTTTCTCAATGAATAAATTACATCTCAAGAGGAATATTACAGCATATATTTATTAATCAGCATTTACAGATGATTTAGAGCATATTCAAGTGTTTTAATTCCAAATTTAAACACTTTACATTTTGTTCAAAAACTCACTCGAAGGTAAGGCTATACACTTATGTTTTCTGACAATTTTGATGAAAAATGCATAGTGGATTTTTTTTTATTATTAGCATACTGATGGATAAAACTACCAAAAAGAATCAATTTGCACATAATTTTAACAAAATTCATCTTAAATTTTCTGAAATATGATACAAAATTGTTTCTCCAGAATTTTTATTCAACGAATAAATTACATCTCAAGAAGAAAATTACAGCATATATATTTATTAATCAGCATTTACAGATGATTTAGAGCATATTCAAGTGTTTTAATTCCAAATTTAAACACTTTACATTTTGTTCAAAAACTCACTCAAAGGTAAGGCTATACACTTACGTTTTCTGACAAATTTAATGAAAAATGCATAGTGGATTTTTTTTATTATTAGCATACTGATGGATAAAACTACCAAAAAGAATCAATTTGCACATAATTTTAACAAAATTCATCTTAAATTTCCTGAAATATTACACAAAATCTTTTCTCCAGAAATTTTTTCTCAATTTTTAAATTACATCTCAAGAGGAAAATTACAGCATATATTTATTAATCAGCATTTACAGATGATTTAGAGCATATTCAAGCGTTTTAATTCCAAATTTAAACACTTTACATTTTGTCCAAAAACTCACTCGAAGGTAAGGCTATACACTTATGTTTTCTGACAATTTTGATGAAAAATGCATAGTGGATTTTTTTTTATTATTAGCATACTGATGGATAAAACTACCAAAAAGAATCAATTTGCACATAATTTTAACAAAATTCATCTTAAATTTTCTGAAATATGATACAAAATTGTTTCTCCAGAATTTTTATTCAACGAATAAATTACATCTCAAGAAGAAAATTACAGCATATATATTTATTAATCAGCATTTACAGATGATTTAGAGCATATTCAAGTGTTTTAATTCCAAATTTAAACACTTTACATTTTGTTCAAAAACTCACTCAAAGGTAAGGCTATACATTTACGTTTTCTGACAGTTTTGATGAAAAATGCATAGTGGATTTTTTTTATTATTAGCATACTGATGGATAAAACTACCAAAAAGAATCCATTTGCACATAATTTTAACAAAATTCATCTTAAATTTTCTGAAATATGATACAAAATTGTTTCTCCAGAATTTTTATTCAACGAATAAATTACATCTCAAGAAGAAAATTACAGCATATATATTTATTAATCAGCATTTACAGATGATTTAGAACATATTCAAGTGTTTTAATTCCAAATTTAAACACTTTACATTTTGTTCAAAAACTCACTCGAAAGTAAGGCTATACACTTACGTTTTCTGACAATTTTGATGAAAAATGCATAGTGGATTTTTTTTATTATTAGCATACTGATGGATAAAACTACCAAAAAGAATCCATTTGCACATAATTTTAACGAAATTCATCTTAAATTTCCTGAAATATTACACAAAATCTTTTCTCCAGAAATTTTTTCTCAGTGAATAAATTACATCTCAAGAGGAATATTACAGCATATATTTATTAATCAGCATTTACAGATGATTTAGAGCATATTCAAGTGTTTTAATTCCAAATTTAAACACTTTGACTTTTGTTCAAAAACTCACTCGAAGGTAAGGCTATACACTTACGTTTTCTGACAATTTTGATGAAAAATGCATAGTGGATTTTTTTTATTATTAGCATACTGATGGATAAAACTACCAAAAAGAATCAATTTGCACATAATTTTAACAAAATTCATCTTAAATTTTCTGAAATATGATACAAAATATTTTCTCCAGAATTTTTATTCAACAAATAAATTACATCTCAAGAAGAAAATTACAGCATATATATTTATTAATCAGCATTTACAGATGATTTAGAGCATATTCAAGTGTTTTAATTCCAAATTTAAACACTTTACATTTTGTTCAAAAGCTCACTCGAAAGTAAGGCTATTCACTTACGTTTTCTGACAATTTTGATGAAAAATGCATAGTGGATTTTTTTTATTATTAGCATACTGATGGATAAAACTACCAAAAAGAATCCATTTGCACATAATTTTAACAAAATTCATCTTAAATTTTGTGAAATATGATACAAAATCTTTTCTTCAGAATTTTTATTCAACAAATAAATTACATCTCAAGAAGAAAATTACAGCATATATATTTATTAATCAGCATTTACAGATGATTTAGAGCATATTCAAGTGTTTTAATTCCAAATTTAAACACTTTACATTTTGTTCAAAAACTTACTCAAAGGTAAGGCTATACACTTATGTTTTCTGACAGTTTTGATGAAAAATGCATAGTGGATTTTTTTATTAATAGCATACTGATGGATAAAACTACCAAAAAGAATCCATTTGCACATAATTTTAACAAAATTCATCTTAAATTTCCTGAAATATTACACAAAATCTTTTCTCCAGAAATTTTTTCTCAATGATTAAATTACATCTCAAGAGGAATATTACAGCATATATTTATTAATCAGCATTTACAGATGATTTAGAGCATATTCAAGTGTTTTAATTCCAAATTTAAACACTTTACATTTTGTTCAAAAACTCACTCAAAGGTAAGGCTATACACTTATGTTTTCTGACAATTTTGATGAAAAATGCATAGTGGATTTTTTTTTATTATTAGCATACTGATGGATAAAACTACCAAAAAGAATCAATTTGCACATAATTTTAACAAAATTCATCTTAAATTTTCTGAAATATGATACAAAATTGTTTCTCCAGAATTTTTATTCAACGAATAAATTACATCTCAAGAAGAAAATTACAGCATATATATTTATTAATCAGCATTTACAGATGATTTAGAGCATATTCAAGTGTTTTAATTCCAAATTTAAACACTTTACATTTTGTTCAAAAACTCACTCAAAGGTAAGGCTATACATTTACGTTTTCTGACAGTTTTGATGAAAAATGCATAGTGGATTTTTTTTATTATTAGCATACTGATGGATAAAACTACCAAAAAGAATCCATTTGCACATAATTTTAACAAAATTCATCTTAAATTTTCTGAAATATGATACAAAATCTTTTCTTCAGAATTTTTATTCAACAAATAAATTACATCTCAAGAAGAAAATTACAGCATATATATTTATTAATCAGAATTTACAGATGATTTAGAGCATATTCAAGTGTTTTAATTCCAAATTTAAACACTTTACATTTTGTCCAAAAACTAACTCGAAGGTAAGGCTATACACTTACGTTTTCTGACAAATTTGATGAAAAATGCATAGTGGATTTTTTTTTATTATTAGCATACTGATGGATAAAACTACCAAAAAGAATCAATTTGCACATAATTTTAACAAAATTCATCTTAAATTTTCTGAAATATAATACAAAATTGTTTCTCCAGAATTTTTATTCAACGAATAAATTACATCTCAAGAAGAAAATTACAGCATATATATTTATTAATCAGCATTTACAGATGATTTAGAACATATTCAAGTGTTTTAATTCCAAATTTAAACACTTTACATTTTGTTCAAAAACTCACTCGAAAGTAAGGCTATACACTTACGTTTTCTGACAATTTTGATGAAAAATGCATAGTGGATTTTTTTTATTATTAGCATACTGATGGATAAAACTACCAAAAAGAATCCATTTGCACATAATTTTAACGAAATTCATCTTAAATTTCCTGAAATATTACACGAAATCTTTTCTCCAGAAATTTTTTCTCAGTGAATAAATTACATCTCAAGAGGAATATTACAGCATATATTTATTAATCAGCATTTACAGATGATTTAGAGCATATTCAAGTGTTTTAATTCCAAATTTAAACACTTTACATTTTGTTCAAAAACTCACTCGAAGGTAAGGCTATACACTTACGTTTTCTGACAATTTTGATGAAAAATGCATAGTGGATTTTTTTTATTATTAGCATACTGATGGATAAAACTACCAAAAAGAATCAATTTGCACATAATTTTAACAAAATTCATCTTAAATTTTCTGAAATATGATACAAAATATTTTCTCCAGAATTTTTATTCAACAAATAAATTACATCTCAAGAAGACAATTACAGCATATATATTTATTAATCAGCATTTACAGATGATTTAGAGCATATTCAAGTGTTTTAATTCCAAATTTAAACACTTTACATTTTGTTCAAAAGCTCACTCGAAAGTAAGGCTATTCACTTACGTTTTCTGACAATTTTGATGAAAAATGCATAGTGGATTTTTTTTATTATTAGCATACTGATGGATAAAACTACCAAAAAGAATCCATTTGCACATAATTTTAACAAAATTCATCTTAAATTTTGTGAAATATGATACAAAATCTTTTCTTCAGAATTTTTATTCAACAAATAAATTACATCTCAAGAAGAAAATTACAGCATATATATTTATTAATCAGCATTTACAGATGATTTAGAGCATATTCAAGTGTTTTAATTCCAAATTTAAACACTTTACATTTTGTTCAAAAACTTACTCAAAGGTAAGGCTATACACTTATGTTTTCTGACAGTTTTGATGAAAAATGCATAGTGGATTTTTTTATTAATAGCATACTGATGGATAAAACTACCAAAAAGAATCCATTTGCACATAATTTTAACAAAATTCATCTTAAATTTCCTGAAATATTACACAAAATCTTTTCTCCAGAAATTTTTTCTCAATGATTAAATTACATCTCAAGAGGAATATTACAGCATATATTTATTAATCAGCATTTACAGATGATTTAGAGCATATTCAAGTGTTTTAATTCCAAATTTAAACACTTTACATTTTGTTCAAAAACTCACTCAAAGGTAAGGCTATACACTTATGTTTTCTGACAATTTTGATGAAAAATGCATAGTGGATTTTTTTTTATTATTAGCATACTGATGGATAAAACTACCAAAAAGAATCAATTTGCACATAATTTTAACAAAATTCATCTTAAATTTTCTGAAATATGATACAAAATTGTTTCTCCAGAATTTTTATTCAACGAATAAATTACATCTCAAGAAGAAAATTACAGCATATATATTTATTAATCAGCATTTACAGATGATTTAGAGCATATTCAAGTGTTTTAATTCCAAATTTAAACACTTTACATTTTGTTCAAAAACTCACTCAAAGGTAAGGCTATACATTTACGTTTTCTGACAGTTTTGATGAAAAATGCATAGTGGATTTTTTTTATTATTAGCATACTGATGGATAAAACTACCAAAAAGAATCCATTTGCACATAATTTTAACAAAATTCATCTTAAATTTTCTGAAATATGATACAAAATCTTTTCTTCAGAATTTTTATTCAACAAATAAATTACATCTCAAGAAGAAAATTACAGCATATATATTTATTAATCAGAATTTACAGATGATTTAGAGCATATTCAAGTGTTTTAATTCCAAATTTAAACACTTTACATTTTGTCCAAAAACTAACTCGAAGGTAAGGCTATACACTTACGTTTTCTGACAAATTTGATGAAAAATGCATAGTGGATTTTTTTTTATTATTAGCATACTGATGGATAAAACTACCAAAAAGAATCAATTTGCACATAATTTTAACAAAATTCATCTTAAATTTTCTGAAATATAATACAAAATTGTTTCTCCAGAATTTTTATTCAACGAATAAATTACATCTCAAGAAGAAAATTACAGCATATATATTTATTAATCAGCATTTACAGATGATTTAGAACATATTCAAGTGTTTTAATTCCAAATTTAAACACTTTACATTTTGTTCAAAAACTCACTCGAAAGTAAGGCTATACACTTACGTTTTCTGACAATTTTGATGAAAAATGCATAGTGGATTTTTTTTATTATTAGCATACTGATGGATAAAACTACCAAAAAGAATCCATTTGCACATAATTTTAACGAAATTCATCTTAAATTTCCTGAAATATTACACGAAATCTTTTCTCCAGAAATTTTTTCTCAGTGAATAAATTACATCTCAAGAGGAATATTACAGCATATATTTATTAATCAGCATTTACAGATGATTTAGAGCATATTCAAGTGTTTTAATTCCAAATTTAAACACTTTACATTTTGTTCAAAAACTCACTCGAAGGTAAGGCTATACACTTACGTTTTCTGACAATTTTGATGAAAAATGCATAGTGGATTTTTTTTATTATTAGCATACTGATGGATAAAACTACCAAAAAGAATCAATTTGCACATAATTTTAACAAAATTCATCTTAAATTTTCTGAAATATGATACAAAATATTTTCTCCAGAATTTTTATTCAACAAATAAATTACATCTCAAGAAGAAAATTACAGCATATATATTTATTAATCAGCATTTACAGATGATTTAGAGCATATTCAAGTGTTTTAATTCCAAATTTAAACACTTTACATTTTGTTCAAAAGCTCACTCGAAAGTAAGGCTATACACTTACGTTTTCTGACAATTTTGATGAAAAATGCATAGTGGATTTTTTTTATTATTAGCATACTGATGGATAAAACTACCAAAAAAATCAATTTGCACATAATTTTAACAAAATTCATCTTAAATTTTCTGAAATATGATACAAAATATTTTCTTCAGAATTTTTATTCAACAAATAAATTACATCTCAAGAAGAAAATTACAGCATATATATTTATTAATCAGAATTTACAGATGATTTAGAGCATATTCAAGTGTTTTAATTCCAAATTTAAACACTTTACATTTGGTCCAAAAACTCACTCGAACTCACACTTACGTTTTCTGACAGTTTTGATGAAAAATGCATAGTGGATCTTTTTGATCATTTGCATACTGACAGATAAAACTACCAAAAAGAATCCATTTGCACATAATTTTAACAAAATTCATCTTAAATTTCCTGAAATATTACACAAAATCTTTTCTCCAGAAATTTTTTCTCAATGATTAAATTACATCTCAAGAGGAATATTACAGCATATATTTATTAATCAGCACTTACAGATGATTTAGAGCATATTCAAGTGTTTTAATTCCAAATTTAAACACTTTACATTTTGTTCAAAAACTCACTCAAAGGTAAGGCTATACACTTACGTTTTCTGACAATTTTGATGAAAAATGCATAGTGGATTTTTTTTATTATTAGCATACTGATGGATAAAACTACCAAAAAGAATCCATTTGCACATAATTTTAACAAAATTCATCTTAAATTTTCTGAAATATGATACAAAATTGTTTCTCCAGAATTTTTATTCAATGAATAAATTACATCTCAAGAAGTAAATTACAGCATATATATTTATTAATCAGAATTTACAGATGATTTAGAGCATATTCAAGTGTTTTAATTCCAAATTTAAACACTTTACATTTTGTTCAAAAACTCACTCAAAGGTAAGGCTATACACTTACGTTTTCTGACAATTTTGATGAAAAATGCATAGTGGATTTTTTTTATTATTAGCATACTGATGGATAAAACTACCAAAAAGAATCCATTTGCACATAATTTTAACAAAATTCATCTTAAATTTCCTGAAATATGATACAAAATTGTTTCTCCAGAATTTTTATTCAATGAATAAATTACATCTCAAGAAGAATATTACAGCATATATATTTATTAATCAGAATTTACAGATGATTTAGAGCATATTCAAGTGTTTTAATTCCAAATTTAAACACTTTACATTTTGTTCAAAACTCACTCAAAGGTAAGGCTATACATTTACGTTTTCTGACAAATTTGATGAAAAATGCATAGTGGATTTTTTTTATTATTAGCATACTGATGGATAAAACTACCAAAAAGAATCAATTTGCTCATAATTTTAACAAAATTCATCTTAAATTTTCTGAAATATGATACAAAATTGTTTCTCCAGAAATTTTATTCAATGAATGAATTACATCTCAAGAAGAAAATTACAGCATATATATTTATTAATCAGAATTTACAGATGATTTAGAGCATATTCAAGTGTTTTAATTCCAAATTTAAACACTTTACATTTTGTTCAAAAACTCACTCGAAAGTAAGGCTATACACTTACGTTTTCTGACAATTTTGATGAAAAATGCATAGTGGATTTTTTTTATTATTAGCATACTGATGGATAAAACTACCAAAAAGAATCCATTTGCACATAATTTTAACGAAATTCATCTTAAATTTCCTGAAATATTACACAAAATCTTTTCTCCAGAAATTTTTTCTCAGTGAATAAATTACATCTCAAGAGGAATATTACAGCATATATTTATTAATCAGCATTTACAGATGATTTAGAGCATATTCAAGTGTTTTAATTCCAAATTTAAACACTTTGACTTTTGTTCAAAAACTCACTCGAAGGTAAGGCTATACACTTACGTTTTCTGACAATTTTGATGAAAAATGCATAGTGGATTTTTTTTATTATTAGCATACTGATGGATAAAACTACCAAAAAGAATCAATTTGCACATAATTTTAACAAAATTCATCTTAAATTTTCTGAAATATGATACAAAATATTTTCTCCAGAATTTTTATTCAACAAATAAATTACATCTCAAGAAGAAAATTACAGCATATATATTTATTAATCAGCATTTACAGATGATTTAGAGCATATTCAAGTGTTTTAATTCCAAATTTAAACACTTTACATTTTGTTCAAAAGCTCACTCGAAAGTAAGGCTATTCACTTACGTTTTCTGACAATTTTGATGAAAAATGCATAGTGGATTTTTTTTATTATTAGCATACTGATGGATAAAACTACCAAAAAGAATCCATTTGCACATAATTTTAACAAAATTCATCTTAAATTTCCTGAAATATTACACAAAATCTTTTCTCCAGAACTTTTTTCTCAATGATTAAATTACATCTCAAGAGGAATATTACAGCATATATTTATTAATCAGCATTTACAGATGATTTAGAGCATATTCAAGTGTTTTAATTCCAAATTTAAACACTTTACATTTTGTTCAAAAACTCACTCAAAGGTAAGGCTATACACTTATGTTTTCTGACAATTTTGATGAAAAATGCATAGTGGATTTTTTTTTATTATTAGCATACTGATGGATAAAACTACCAAAAAGAATCAATTTGCACATAATTTTAACAAAATTCATCTTAAATTTTCTGAAATATGATACAAAATTGTTTCTCCAGAATTTTTATTCAACGAATAAATTACATCTCAAGAAGAAAATTACAGCATATATATTTATTAATCAGCATTTACAGATGATTTAGAGCATATTCAAGTGTTTTAATTCCAAATTTAAACACTTTACATTTTGTTCAAAAACTCACTCAAAGGTAAGGCTATACATTTACGTTTTCTGACAGTTTTGATGAAAAATGCATAGTGGATTTTTTTTATTATTAGCATACTGATGGATAAAACTACCAAAAAGAATCCATTTGCACATAATTTTAACAAAATTCATCTTAAATTTTCTGAAATATGATACAAAATCTTTTCTTCAGAATTTTTATTCAACAAATAAATTACATCTCAAGAAGAAAATTACAGCATATATATTTATTAATCAGAATTTACAGATGATTTAGAGCATATTCAAGTGTTTTAATTCCAAATTTAAACACTTTACATTTTGTCCAAAAACTAACTCGAAGGTAAGGCTATACACTTACGTTTTCTGACAAATTTGATGAAAAATGCATAGTGGATTTTTTTTTATTATTAGCATACTGATGGATAAAACTACCAAAAAGAATCAATTTGCACATAATTTTAACAAAATTCATCTTAAATTTTCTGAAATATAATACAAAATTGTTTCTCCAGAATTTTTATTCAACGAATAAATTACATCTCAAGAAGAAAATTACAGCATATATATTTATTAATCAGCATTTACAGATGATTTAGAACATATTCAAGTGTTTTAATTCCAAATTTAAACACTTTACATTTTGTTCAAAAACTCACTCGAAAGTAAGGCTATACACTTACGTTTTCTGACAATTTTGATGAAAAATGCATAGTGGATTTTTTTTATTATTAGCATACTGATGGATAAAACTACCAAAAAGAATCCATTTGCACATAATTTTAACGAAATTCATCTTAAATTTCCTGAAATATTACACGAAATCTTTTCTCCAGAAATTTTTTCTCAGTGAATAAATTACATCTCAAGAGGAATATTACAGCATATATTTATTAATCAGCATTTACAGATGATTTAGAGCATATTCAAGTGTTTTAATTCCAAATTTAAACACTTTACATTTTGTTCAAAAACTCACTCGAAGGTAAGGCTATACACTTACGTTTTCTGACAATTTTGATGAAAAATGCATAGTGGATTTTTTTTATTATTAGCATACTGATGGATAAAACTACCAAAAAGAATCAATTTGCACATAATTTTAACAAAATTCATCTTAAATTTTCTGAAATATGATACAAAATATTTTCTCCAGAATTTTTATTCAACAAATAAATTACATCTCAAGAAGACAATTACAGCATATATATTTATTAATCAGCATTTACAGATGATTTAGAGCATATTCAAGTGTTTTAATTCCAAATTTAAACACTTTACATTTTGTTCAAAAGCTCACTCGAAAGTAAGGCTATTCACTTACGTTTTCTGACAATTTTGATGAAAAATGCATAGTGGATTTTTTTTATTATTAGCATACTGATGGATAAAACTACCAAAAAGAATCCATTTGCACATAATTTTAACAAAATTCATCTTAAATTTTGTGAAATATGATACAAAATCTTTTCTTCAGAATTTTTATTCAACAAATAAATTACATCTCAAGAAGAAAATTACAGCATATATATTTATTAATCAGCATTTACAGATGATTTAGAGCATATTCAAGTGTTTTAATTCCAAATTTAAACACTTTACATTTTGTTCAAAAACTTACTCAAAGGTAAGGCTATACACTTATGTTTTCTGACAGTTTTGATGAAAAATGCATAGTGGATTTTTTTATTAATAGCATACTGATGGATAAAACTACCAAAAAGAATCCATTTGCACATAATTTTAACAAAATTCATCTTAAATTTCCTGAAATATTACACAAAATCTTTTCTCCAGAAATTTTTTCTCAATGATTAAATTACATCTCAAGAGGAATATTACAGCATATATTTATTAATCAGCATTTACAGATGATTTAGAGCATATTCAAGTGTTTTAATTCCAAATTTAAACACTTTACATTTTGTTCAAAAACTCACTCAAAGGTAAGGCTATACACTTATGTTTTCTGACAATTTTGATGAAAAATGCATAGTGGATTTTTTTTTATTATTAGCATACTGATGGATAAAACTACCAAAAAGAATCAATTTGCACATAATTTTAACAAAATTCATCTTAAATTTTCTGAAATATGATACAAAATTGTTTCTCCAGAATTTTTATTCAACGAATAAATTACATCTCAAGAAGAAAATTACAGCATATATATTTATTAATCAGCATTTACAGATGATTTAGAGCATATTCAAGTGTTTTAATTCCAAATTTAAACACTTTACATTTTGTTCAAAAACTCACTCAAAGGTAAGGCTATACATTTACGTTTTCTGACAGTTTTGATGAAAAATGCATAGTGGATTTTTTTTATTATTAGCATACTGATGGATAAAACTACCAAAAAGAATCCATTTGCACATAATTTTAACAAAATTCATCTTAAATTTTCTGAAATATGATACAAAATCTTTTCTTCAGAATTTTTATTCAACAAATAAATTACATCTCAAGAAGAAAATTACAGCATATATATTTATTAATCAGAATTTACAGATGATTTAGAGCATATTCAAGTGTTTTAATTCCAAATTTAAACACTTTACATTTTGTCCAAAAACTAACTCGAAGGTAAGGCTATACACTTACGTTTTCTGACAAATTTGATGAAAAATGCATAGTGGATTTTTTTTTATTATTAGCATACTGATGGATAAAACTACCAAAAAGAATCAATTTGCACATAATTTTAACAAAATTCATCTTAAATTTTCTGAAATATAATACAAAATTGTTTCTCCAGAATTTTTATTCAACGAATAAATTACATCTCAAGAAGAAAATTACAGCATATATATTTATTAATCAGCATTTACAGATGATTTAGAACATATTCAAGTGTTTTAATTCCAAATTTAAACACTTTACATTTTGTTCAAAAACTCACTCGAAAGTAAGGCTATACACTTACGTTTTCTGACAATTTTGATGAAAAATGCATAGTGGATTTTTTTTATTATTAGCATACTGATGGATAAAACTACCAAAAAGAATCCATTTGCACATAATTTTAACGAAATTCATCTTAAATTTCCTGAAATATTACACGAAATCTTTTCTCCAGAAATTTTTTCTCAGTGAATAAATTACATCTCAAGAGGAATATTACAGCATATATTTATTAATCAGCATTTACAGATGATTTAGAGCATATTCAAGTGTTTTAATTCCAAATTTAAACACTTTACATTTTGTTCAAAAACTCACTCGAAGGTAAGGCTATACACTTACGTTTTCTGACAATTTTGATGAAAAATGCATAGTGGATTTTTTTTATTATTAGCATACTGATGGATAAAACTACCAAAAAGAATCAATTTGCACATAATTTTAACAAAATTCATCTTAAATTTTCTGAAATATGATACAAAATATTTTCTCCAGAATTTTTATTCAACAAATAAATTACATCTCAAGAAGAAAATTACAGCATATATATTTATTAATCAGCATTTACAGATGATTTAGAGCATATTCAAGTGTTTTAATTCCAAATTTAAACACTTTACATTTTGTTCAAAAGCTCACTCGAAAGTAAGGCTATACACTTACGTTTTCTGACAATTTTGATGAAAAATGCATAGTGGATTTTTTTTATTATTAGCATACTGATGGATAAAACTACCAAAAAAATCAATTTGCACATAATTTTAACAAAATTCATCTTAAATTTTCTGAAATATGATACAAAATATTTTCTTCAGAATTTTTATTCAACAAATAAATTACATCTCAAGAAGAAAATTACAGCATATATATTTATTAATCAGAATTTACAGATGATTTAGAGCATATTCAAGTGTTTTAATTCCAAATTTAAACACTTTACATTTGGTCCAAAAACTCACTCGAACTCACACTTACGTTTTCTGACAGTTTTGATGAAAAATGCATAGTGGATCTTTTTGATCATTTGCATACTGACAGATAAAACTACCAAAAAGAATCCATTTGCACATAATTTTAACAAAATTCATCTTAAATTTCCTGAAATATTACACAAAATCTTTTCTCCAGAAATTTTTTCTCAATGATTAAATTACATCTCAAGAGGAATATTACAGCATATATTTATTAATCAGCACTTACAGATGATTTAGAGCATATTCAAGTGTTTTAATTCCAAATTTAAACACTTTACATTTTGTTCAAAAACTCACTCAAAGGTAAGGCTATACACTTACGTTTTCTGACAATTTTGATGAAAAATGCATAGTGGATTTTTTTTATTATTAGCATACTGATGGATAAAACTACCAAAAAGAATCCATTTGCACATAATTTTAACAAAATTCATCTTAAATTTTCTGAAATATGATACAAAATTGTTTCTCCAGAATTTTTATTCAATGAATAAATTACATCTCAAGAAGTAAATTACAGCATATATATTTATTAATCAGAATTTACAGATGATTTAGAGCATATTCAAGTGTTTTAATTCCAAATTTAAACACTTTACATTTTGTTCAAAAACTCACTCAAAGGTAAGGCTATACACTTACGTTTTCTGACAATTTTGATGAAAAATGCATAGTGGATTTTTTTTATTATTAGCATACTGATGGATAAAACTACCAAAAAGAATCCATTTGCACATAATTTTAACAAAATTCATCTTAAATTTCCTGAAATATGATACAAAATTGTTTCTCCAGAATTTTTATTCAATGAATAAATTACATCTCAAGAAGAATATTACAGCATATATATTTATTAATCAGAATTTACAGATGATTTAGAGCATATTCAAGTGTTTTAATTCCAAATTTAAACACTTTACATTTTGTTCAAAACTCACTCAAAGGTAAGGCTATACATTTACGTTTTCTGACAAATTTGATGAAAAATGCATAGTGGATTTTTTTTATTATTAGCATACTGATGGATAAAACTACCAAAAAGAATCAATTTGCACATAATTTTAACAAAATTCATCTTAAATTTTCTGAAATATGATACAAAATTGTTTCTCCAGAAATTTTATTCAATGAATGAATTACATCTCAAGAAGAAAATTACAGCATATATATTTATTAATCAGAATTTACAGATGATTTAGAGCATATTCAAGTGTTTTAATTCCAAATTTAAACACTTTACATTTTGTCCAAAAACTAACTCGAAGGTAAGGCTATACACTTACGTTTTCTGACAAATTTGATGAAAAATGCATAGTGGATTTTTTTTATTATTAGCATACTGATGGATAAAACTACCAAAAAGAATCAATTTGCACATAATTTTAACAAAATTCATCTTAAATTTTCTGAAATATGATACAAAATTGTTTCTCCAGAATTTTTATTCAACGAATAAATTACATCTCAAGAAGAAAATTACAGCATATATATTTATTAATCAACATTTACAGATGATTTAGAACATATTCAAGTGTTTTAATTCCAAATTTAAACACTTTACATTTTGTTCAAAAACTCACTCGAAAGTAAGGCTATACACTTACGTTTTCTGACAATTTTGATGAAAAATGCATAGTGGATTTTTTTTATTATTAGCATACTGATGGATAAAACTACCAAAAAGAATCCATTTGCACATAATTTTAACGAAATTCATCTTAAATTTCCTGAAATATTACACGAAATCTTTTCTCCAGAAATTTTTTCTCAGTGAATAAATTACATCTCAAGAGGAATATTACAGCATATATTTATTAATCAGCATTTACAGATGATTTAGAGCATATTCAAGTGTTTTAATTCCAAAATTTAAACACTTTACATTTTGTTCAAAAACTCACTCAAAGGTAAGGCTATACACTTACGTTTTCTGACAATTTTGATGAAAAATGCATAGTGGATTTTTTTTATTATTAGCATACTGATGGATAAAACTACCAAAAAGAATCCATTTGCACATAATTTTAACAAAATTCATCTTAAATTTCCTGAAATATGATACAAAATTGTTTCTCCAGAATTTTTATTCAATGAATAAATTACATCTCAAGAAGAATATTACAGCATATATATTTATTAATCAGAATTTACAGATGATTTAGAGCATATTCAAGTGTTTTAATTCCAAATTTAAACACTTTACATTTTGTTCAAAACTCACTCAAAGGTAAGGCTATACATTTACGTTTTCTGACAAATTTGATGAAAAATGCATAGTGGATTTTTTTTATTATTAGCATACTGATGGATAAAACTACCAAAAAGAATCAATTTGCACATAATTTTAACAAAATTCATCTTAAATTTTCTGAAATATGATACAAAATTGTTTCTCCAGAAATTTTATTCAATGAATGAATTACATCTCAAGAAGAAAATTACAGCATATATATTTATTAATCAGAATTTACAGATGATTTAGAGCATATTCAAGTGTTTTAATTCCAAATTTAAACACTTTACATTTTGTCCAAAAACTCACTCGAACTCACACTTACGTTTTCTGACAGTTTTGATGAAAAATGCATAGTGGATTTTTTTTATTATTAGCATACTGATGGATAAAACTACCAAAAAGAATCCATTTGCACATAATTTTAACAAAATTCATCTTAAATTTCCTGAAATATGATACAAAATTGTTTCTCCAGAATTTTTATTCAATGAATAAATTACATCTCAAGAAGAATATTACAGCATATATATTTATTAATCAGAATTTACAGATGATTTAGAACATATTCAAGTGTTTTAATTCCAAATTTAAACACTTTACATTTTGTTCAAAAACTCACTCGAAAGTAAGGCTATACACTTACGTTTTCTGACAATTTTGATGAAAAATGCATAGTGGATTTTTTTTATTATTAGCATACTGATGGATAAAACTACCAAAAAGAATCCATTTGCACATAATTTTAACAAAATTCATCTTAAATTTCCTGAAATATGATACAAAATTGTTTCTCCAGAATTTTTATTCAATGAATAAATTACATCTCAAGAAGAATATTACAGCATATATATTTATTAATCAGAATTTACAGATGATTTAGAGCATATTCAAGTGTTTTAATTCCAAATTTAAACACTTTACATTTTGTTCAAAACTCACTCAAAGGTAAGGCTATACATTTACGTTTACTGACAAATTTGATGAAAAATGCATAGTGGATTTTTTTTATTATTAGCATACTGATGGATAAAACTACCAAAAAGAATCAATTTGCACATAATTTTAACAAAATTCATCTTAAATTTTCTGAAATATGATACAAAATTGTTTCTCCAGAATTTTTATTCAACGAATGAATTACATCTCAAGAAGAAAATTACAGCATATATATTTATTAATCAGCATTTACAGATGATTTAGAGCATATTCAAGTGTTTTAATTCCAAATTTAAACACTTTACATTTTGTCCAAAAACTAACTCGAAGGTAAGGCTATACACTTACGTTTTCTGACAAATTTGATGAAAAATGCATAGTGGATTTTTTTTATTATTAGCATACTGATGGATAAAACTACCAAAAAGAATCAATTTGCACATAATTTTAACAAAATTCATCTTAAATTTTCTGAAATATGATACAAAATTGTTTCTCCAGAATTTTTATTCAACGAATAAATTACATCTCAAGAAGAAAATTACAGC
The DNA here is from genome assembly GCF_029633855.1 of Hoplias malabaricus. Classification (NCBI taxonomy): domain Eukaryota; kingdom Metazoa; phylum Chordata; class Actinopteri; order Characiformes; family Erythrinidae; genus Hoplias; species Hoplias malabaricus. The sequence goes on along the minus strand of NC_089814.1, from coordinate 32,430,853 downwards.
ATATATATTTATTAATCAGCACTTACAGATGATTTAGAGCATATTCAAGTGTTTTAATTCCAAATTTAAACACTTTACATTTTGTTCAAAAACTCACTCAAAGGTAAGGCTATACACTTACGTTTTCTGACAATTTTGATGAAAAATGCATAGTGGATTTTTTTTATTATTAGCATACTGATGGATAAAACTACCAAAAAGAATCCATTTGCACATAATTTTAACAAAATTCATCTTAAATTTTCTGAAATATGATACAAAATTGTTTCTCCAGAATTTTTATTCAATGAATAAATTACATCTCAAGAAGTAAATTACAGCATATATATTTATTAATCAGAATTTACAGATGATTTAGAGCATATTCAAGTGTTTTAATTCCAAATTTAAACACTTTACATTTTGTTCAAAAACTCACTCAAAGGTAAGGCTATACACTTACGTTTTCTGACAATTTTGATGAAAAATGCATAGTGGATTTTTTTTATTATTAGCATACTGATGGATAAAACTACCAAAAAGAATCCATTTGCACATAATTTTAACAAAATTCATCTTAAATTTCCTGAAATATGATACAAAATTGTTTCTCCAGAATTTTTATTCAATGAATAAATTACATCTCAAGAAGAATATTACAGCATATATATTTATTAATCAGAATTTACAGATGATTTAGAGCATATTCAAGTGTTTTAATTCCAAATTTAAACACTTTACATTTTGTCCAAAAACTAACTCGAAGGTAAGGCTATACACTTACGTTTTCTGACAAATTTGATGAAAAATGCATAGTGGATTTTTTTTATTATTAGCATACTGATGGATAAAACTACCAAAAAGAATCAATTTGCACATAATTTTAACAAAATTCATCTTAAATTTTCTGAAATATGATACAAAATTGTTTCTCCAGAATTTTTATTCAACGAATAAATTACATCTCAAGAAGAAAATTACAGCATATATATTTATTAATCAGCATTTACAGATGATTTAGAGCATATTCAAGTGTTTTAATTCCAAATTTAAACACTTTACATTTTGTTCAAAAGCTCACTCGAAAGTAAGGCTATACACTTACGTTTTCTGACAATTTTGATGAAAAATGCATAGTGGATTTTTTTTATTATTAGCATACTGATGGATAAAACTACCAAAAAGAATCCATTTGCACGTAATTTTAACAAAATTCATCTTAAATTTTGTGAAATATGATACAAAATCTTTTCTTCAGAATTTTAATTCAACAAATAAATTACATCTCAAGAAGAAAATTACAGCATATATATTTATTAATCAGCATTTACAGATGATTTAGAGCATATTCAAGTGTTTTAATTCCAAATTTAAACACTTTACATTTTGTTCAAAAACTCACTCAAAGGTAAGGCTATACACTTATGTTTTCTGACAGTTTTGATGAAAAATGCATAGTGGATTTTTTTATTATTAGCATACTGATGGATAAAACTACCAAAAAGAATCCATTTGCACATAATTTTAACAAAATTCATCTTAAATTTCCTGAAATATTACACAAAATCTTTTCTCCAGAAATTTTTTCTCAATGATTAAATTACATCTCAAGAGGAATATTACAGCATATATTTATTAATCAGCATTTACAGATGATTTAGAGCATATTCAAGTGTTTTAATTCCAAATTTAAACACTTTACATTTTGTTCAAAAACTCACTCGAAGGTAAGGCTATACACTTATGTTTTCTGACAATTTTGATGAAAAATGCATAGTGGATTTTTTTTTATTATTAGCATACTGATGGATAAAACTACCAAAAAGAATCAATTTGCACATAATTTTAACAAAATTCATCTTAAATTTTCTGAAATATGATACAAAATTGTTTCTCCAGAATTTTTATTCAACGAATAAATTACATCTCAAGAAGAAAATTACAGCATATATATTTATTAATCAGCATTTACAGATGATTTAGAGCATATTCAAGTGTTTTAATTCCAAATTTAAACACTTTACATTTTGTTCAAAAACTCACTCGAACTCACACTTACGTTTTCTGACAGTTTTGATGAAAAATGCATAGTGGATCTTTTTGATCATTTGCATACTGACAGATAAAACTACCAAAAAGAATCCATTTGCACATAATTTTAACAAAATTCATCTTAAATTTCCTGAAATATTACACAAAATCTTTTCTCCAGAAATTTTTTCTCAATGATTAAATTACATCTCAAGAGGAATATTACAGCATATATTTATTAATCAGCACTTACAGATGATTTAGAGCATATTCAAGTGTTTTAATTCCAAATTTAAACACTTTACATTTTGTTCAAAAACTCACTCGAAGGTAAGGCTATACACTTACGTTTTCTGACAATTTTGATGAAAAATGCATAGTGGATTTTTTTTATTATTAGCATACTGATGGATAAAACTACCAAAAAGAATCCATTTGCACATAATTTTAACAAAATTCATCTTAAATTTTCTGAAATATGATACAAAATTGTTTCTCCAGAATTTTTATTCAATGAATAAATTACATCTCAAGAAGTAAATTACAGCATATATATTTATTAATCAGAATTTACAGATGATTTAGAGCATATTCAAGTGTTTTAATTCCAAATTTAAACACTTTACATTTTGTTCAAAAACTCACTCAAAGGTAAGGCTATACACTTACGTTTTCTGACAATTTTGATGAAAAATGCATAGTGGATTTTTTTTATTATTAGCATACTGATGGATAAAACTACCAAAAAGAATCCATTTGCACATAATTTTAACAAAATTCATCTTAAATTTCCTGAAATATGATACAAAATTGTTTCTCCAGAATTTTTATTCAATGAATAAATTACATCTCAAGAAGAATATTACAGCATATATATTTATTAATCAGAATTTACAGATGATTTAGAGCATATTCAAGTGTTTTAATTCCAAATTTAAACACTTTACATTTTGTTCAAAACTCACTCAAAGGTAAGGCTATACATTTACGTTTTCTGACAAATTTGATGAAAAATGCATAGTGGATTTTTTTTATTATTAGCATACTGATGGATAAAACTACCAAAAAGAATCAATTTGCACATAATTTTAACAAAATTCATCTTAAATTTTCTGAAATATGATACAAAATTGTTTCTCCAGAAATTTTATTCAATGAATGAATTACATCTCAAGAAGAAAATTACAGCATATATATTTATTAATCAGAATTTACAGATGATTTAGAGCATATTCAAGTGTTTTAATTCCAAATTTAAACACTTTACATTTTGTCCAAAAACTAACTCGAAGGTAAGGCTATACACTTACGTTTTCTGACAAATTTGATGAAAAATGCATAGTGGATTTTTTTTATTATTAGCATACTGATGGATAAAACTACCAAAAAGAATCCATTTGCACATAATTTTAACAAAATTCATCTTAAATTTTCTGAAATATGATACAAAATTGTTTCTCCAGAATTTTTATTCAACGAATAAATTACATCTCAAGAAGAAAATTACAGCATATATATTTATTAATCAGCATTTACAGATGATTTAGAACATATTCAAGTGTTTTAATTCCAAATTTAAACACTTTACATTTTGTTCAAAAACTCACTCGAAAGTAAGGCTATACACTTACGTTTTCTGACAATTTTGATGAAAAATGCATAGTGGATTTTTTTTATTATTAGCATACTGATGGATAAAACTACCAAAAAGAATCCATTTGCACATAATTTTAACGAAATTCATCTTAAATTTCCTGAAATATTACACGAAATCTTTTCTCCAGAAATTTTTTCTCAGTGAATAAATTACATCTCAAGAGGAATATTACAGCATATATTTATTGATCAGCATTTACAGATGATTTAGAGCATATTCAAGTGTTTTAATTCCAAATTTAAACACTTTACATTTTGTTCAAAAACTCACTCGAAGGTAAGGCTATACACTTACGTTTTCTGACAATTTTGATGAAAAATGCATAGTGGATTTTTTTTATTATTAGCATACTGATGGATAAAACTACCAAAAAGAATCAATTTGCACATAATTTTAACAAAATTCATCTTAAATTTTCTGAAATATGATACAAAATATTTTCTCCAGAATTTTTATTCAACAAATAAATTACATCTCAAGAAGAAAATTACAGCATATATATTTATTAATCAGCAATTACAGATAATTTAGAGCATATTCAAGTGTTTTAATTCGAAATTTAAACACTTTACATTTTGTTCAAAAGCTCACTCGAAAGTAAGGCTATACACTTACGTTTTCTGACAATTTTGATGAAAAATGCATAGTGGATTTTTTTTATTATTAGCATACTGATGGATAAAACTACCAAAAAGAATCCATTTGCACGTAATTTTAACAAAATTCATCTTAAATTTTGTGAAATATGATACAAAATCTTTTCTTCAGAATTTTTATTCAACAAATAAATTACATCTCAAGAAGAAAATTACAGCATATATATTTATTAATCAGCATTTACAGATGATTTAGAGCATATTCAAGTGTTTTAATTCCAAATTTAAACACTTTACATTTTGTTCAAAAACTCACTCAAAGGTAAGGCTATACACTTATGTTTTCTGACAGTTTTGATGAAAAATGCATAGTGGATTTTTTTATTATTAGCATACTGATGGATAAAACTACCAAAAAGAATCCATTTGCACATAATTTTAACAAAATTCATCTTAAATTTCCTGAAATATTACACAAAATCTTTTCTCCAGAAATTTTTTCTCAATGATTAAATTACATCTCAAGAGGAATATTACAGCATATATTTATTAATCAGCATTTACAGATGATTTAGAGCATATTCAAGTGTTTTAATTCCAAATTTAAACACTTTACATTTTGTTCAAAAACTCACTCGAAGGTAAGGCTATACACTTATGTTTTCTGACAATTTTGATGAAAAATGCATAGTGGATTTTTTTTTATTATTAGCATACTGATGGATAAAACTACCAAAAAGAATCAATTTGCACATAATTTTAACAAAATTCATCTTAAATTTTCTGAAATATGATACAAAATTGTTTCTCCAGAATTTTTATTCAACGAATAAATTACATCTCAAGAAGAAAATTACAGCATATATATTTATTAATCAGCATTTACAGATGATTTAGAGCATATTCAAGTGTTTTAATTCCAAATTTAAACACTTTACATTTTGTTCAAAAACTCACTCAAAGGTAAGGCTATACACTTACGTTTTCTGACAGTTTTGATGAAAAATGCATAGTGGATTTTTTTTATTATTAGCATACTGATGGATAAAACTACCAAAAAGAATCCATTTGCACATAATTTTAACAAAATTCATCTTAAATTTTGTGAAATATGATACAAAATCTTTTCTTCAGAATTTTTATTCAACAAATAAATTACATCTCAAGAAGAAAATTACAGCATATATATTTATTAATCAGAATTTACAGATGATTTAGAGCATATTCAAGTGTTTTAATTCCAAATTTAAACACTTTACATTTTGTTCAAAAACTCACTCGAAAGTAAGGCTATACACTTACGTTTTCTGACAATTTTGATGAAAAATGCATAGTGGATTTTTTTTATTATTAGCATACTGATGGATAAAACTACCAAAAAGAATCCATTTGCACATAATTTTAACGAAATTCATCTTAAATTTCCTGAAATATTACACAAAATCTTTTCTCCAGAAATTTTTTCTCAGTGAATAAATTACATCTCAAGAGGAATATTACAGCATATATTTATTAATCAGCATTTACAGATGATTTAGAGCATATTCAAGTGTTTTAATTCCAAATTTAAACACTTTACATTTTGTTCAAAAACTCACTCGAAGGTAAGGCTATACACTTACGTTTTCTGACAATTTTGATGAAAAATGCATAGTGGATTTTTTTTATTATTAGCATACTGATGGATAAAACTACCAAAAAGAATCAATTTGCACATAATTTTAACAAAATTCATCTTAAATTTTCTGAAATATGATACAAAATATTTTCTCCAGAATTTTTATTCAACAAATAAATTACATCTCAAGAAGAAAATTACAGCATATATATTTATTAATCAGCATTTACAGATGATTTAGAGCATATTCAAGTGTTTTAATTCCAAATTTAAACACTTTACATTTTGTTCAAAAGCTCACTCGAAAGTAAGGCTATACACTTACGTTTTCTGACAATTTTGATGAAAAATGCATAGTGGATTTTTTTTATTATTAGCATACTGATGGATAAAACTACCAAAAAGAATCCATTTGCACATAATTTTAACAAAATTCATCTTAAATTTTCTGAAATATGATACAAAATTGTTTCTCCAGAATTTTTATTCAACGAATAAATTACATCTCAAGAAGAAAATTACAGCATATATATTTATTAATCAGCATTTACAGATGATTTAGAGCATATTCAAGTGTTTTAATTCCAAATTTAAACACTTTACATTTTGTTCAAAAACTCACTCAAAGGTAAGGCTATACACTTATGTTTTCTGACAGTTTTGATGAAAAATGCATAGTGGATTTTTTTATTATTAGCATACTGATGGATAAAACTACCAAAAAGAATCCATTTGCACATAATTTTAACAAAATTCATCTTAAATTTCCTGAAATATTACACAAAATCTTTTCTCCAGAAATTTTTTCTCAATGATTAAATTACATCTCAAGAGGAATATTACAGCATATATTTATTAATCAGCATTTACAGATGATTTAGAGCATATTCAAGTGTTTTAATTCCAAATTTAAACACTTTACATTTTGTTCAAAAACTCACTCGAAGGTAAGGCTATACACTTATGTTTTCTGACAATTTTGATGAAAAATGCATAGTGGATTTTTTTTTATTATTAGCATACTGATGGATAAAACTACCAAAAAGAATCAATTTGCACATAATTTTAACAAAATTCATCTTAAATTTTCTGAAATATGATACAAAATATTTTCTCCAGAATTTTTATTCAACAAATAAATTACATCTCAAGAAGAAAATTACAGCATATATATTTATTAATCAGCATTTACAGATGATTTAGAGCATATTCAAGTGTTTTAATTCCAAATTTAAACACTTTACATTTTGTTCAAAAGCTCACTCGAAAGTAAGGCTATACACTTACGTTTTCTGACAATTTTGATGAAAAATGCATAGTGGATTTTTTTTATTATTAGCATACTGATGGATAAAACTACCAAAAAGAATCCATTTGCACATAATTTTAACAAAATTCATCTTAAATTTTCTGAAATATGATACAAAATTGTTTCTCCAGAATTTTTATTCAACGAATAAATTACATCTCAAGAAGAAAATTACAGCATATATATTTATTAATCAGCATTTACAGATGATTTAGAACATATTCAAGTGTTTTAATTCCAAATTTAAACACTTTACATTTTGTTCAAAAACTCACTCGAAAGTAAGGCTATACACTTACGTTTTCTGACAATTTTGATGAAAAATGCATAGTGGATTTTTTTTATTATTAGCATACTGATGGATAAAACTACCAAAAAGAATCCATTTGCACATAATTTTAACGAAATTCATCTTAAATTTCCTGAAATATTACACGAAATCTTTTCTCCAGAAATTTTTTCTCAGTGAATAAATTACATCTCAAGAGGAATATTACAGCATATATTTATTGATCAGCATTTACAGATGATTTAGAGCATATTCAAGTGTTTTAATTCCAAATTTAAACACTTTACATTTTGTTCAAAAACTCACTCGAAGGTAAGGCTATACACTTACGTTTTCTGACAATTTTGATGAAAAATGCATAGTGGATTTTTTTTATTATTAGCATACTGATGGATAAAACTACCAAAAAGAATCAATTTGCACATAATTTTAACAAAATTCATCTTAAATTTTCTGAAATATGATACAAAATATTTTCTCCAGAATTTTTATTCAACAAATAAATTACATCTCAAGAAGAAAATTACAGCATATATATTTATTAATCAGCATTTACAGATGATTTAGAGCATATTCAAGTGTTTTAATTCCAAATTTAAACACTTTACATTTTGTTCAAAAGCTCACTCGAAAGTAAGGCTATACACTTACGTTTTCTGACAATTTTGATGAAAAATGCATAGTGGATTTTTTTTATTATTAGCATACTGATGGATAAAACTACCAAAAAGAATCCATTTGCACGTAATTTTAACAAAATTCATCTTAAATTTTGTGAAATATGATACAAAATCTTTTCTTCAGAATTTTTATTCAACAAATAAATTACATCTCAAGAAGAAAATTACAGCATATATATTTATTAATCAGCATTTACAGATGATTTAGAGCATATTCAAGTGTTTTAATTCCAAATTTAAACACTTTACATTTTGTTCAAAAACTCACTCAAAGGTAAGGCTATACACTTATGTTTTCTGACAGTTTTGATGAAAAATGCATAGTGGATTTTTTTATTATTAGCATACTGATGGATAAAACTACCAAAAAGAATCCATTTGCACATAATTTTAACAAAATTCATCTTAAATTTCCTGAAATATTACACAAAATCTTTTCTCCAGAAATATTTTCTCAATGATTAAATTACATCTCAAGAGGAATATTACAGCATATATTTATTAATCAGCATTTACAGATGATTTAGAGCATATTCAAGTGTTTTAATTCCAAATTTAAACACTTTACATTTTGTTCAAAAACTCACTCGAAGGTAAGGCTATACACTTATGTTTTCTGACAATTTTGATGAAAAATGCATAGTGGATTTTTTTTTATTATTAGCATACTGGTGGATAAAACTACCAAAAAGAATCAATTTGCACATAATTTTAACAAAATTCATCTTAAATTTTCTGAAATATGATACAAAATTGTTTCTCCAGAATTTTTATTCAACGAATAAATTACATCTCAAGAAGAAAATTACAGCATATATATTTATTAATCAGCATTTACAGATGATTTAGAGCATATTCAAGTGTTTTAATTCCAAATTTAAACACTTTACATTTTGTTCAAAAACTCACTCGAACTCACACTTACGTTTTCTGACAGTTTTGATGAAAAATGCATAGTGGATCTTTTTGATCATTTGCATACTGACAGATAAAACTACCAAAAAGAATCCATTTGCACATAATTTTAACAAAATTCATCTTAAATTTCCTGAAATATTACACAAAATCTTTTCTCCAGAAATTTTTTCTCAATGATTAAATTACATCTCAAGAGGAATATTACAGCATATATTTATTAATCAGCACTTACAGATGATTTAGAGCATATTCAAGTGTTTTAATTCCAAATTTAAACACTTTACATTTTGTTCAAAAACTCACTCGAAGGTAAGGCTATACACTTACGTTTTCTGACAATTTTGATGAAAAATGCATAGTGGATTTTTTTTATTATTAGCATACTGATGGATAAAACTACCAAAAAGAATCCATTTGCACATAATTTTAACAAAATTCATCTTAAATTTTCTGAAATATGATACAAAATTGTTTCTCCAGAATTTTTATTCAATGAATAAATTACATCTCAAGAAGTAAATTACAGCATATATATTTATTAATCAGAATTTACAGATGATTTAGAGCATATTCAAGTGTTTTAATTCCAAATTTAAACACTTTACATTTTGTTCAAAAACTCACTCAAAGGTAAGGCTATACACTTACGTTTTCTGACAATTTTGATGAAAAATGCATAGTGGATTTTTTTTATTATTAGCATACTGATGGATAAAACTACCAAAAAGAATCCATTTGCACATAATTTTAACAAAATTCATCTTAAATTTCCTGAAATATGATACAAAATTGTTTCTCCAGAATTTTTATTCAATGAATAAATTACATCTCAAGAAGAATATTACAGCATATATATTTATTAATCAGAATTTACAGATGATTTAGAGCATATTCAAGTGTTTTAATTCCAAATTTAAACACTTTACATTTTGTTCAAAACTCACTCAAAGGTAAGGCTATACATTTACGTTTTCTGACAAATTTGATGAAAAATGCATAGTGGATTTTTTTTATTATTAGCATACTGATGGATAAAACTACCAAAAAGAATCAATTTGCACATAATTTTAACAAAATTCATCTTAAATTTTCTGAAATATGATACAAAATTGTTTCTCCAGAAATTTTATTCAATGAATGAATTACATCTCAAGAAGAAAATTACAGCATATATATTTATTAATCAGAATTTACAGATGATTTAGAGCATATTCAAGTGTTTTAATTCCAAATTTAAACACTTTACATTTTGTCCAAAAACTAACTCGAAGGTAAGGCTATACACTTACGTTTTCTGACAAATTTGATGAAAAATGCATAGTGGATTTTTTTTATTATTAGCATACTGATGGATAAAACTACCAAAAAGAATCAATTTGCACATAATTTTAACAAAATTCATCTTAAATTTTCTGAAATATGATACAAAATTGTTTCTCCAGAATTTTTATTCAACGAATAAATTACATCTCAAGAAGAAAATTACAGCATTTATATTTATTAATCAACATTTACAGATGATTTAGAACATATTCAAGTGTTTTAATTCCAAATTTAAACACTTTACATTTTGTTCAAAAACTCACTCGAAAGTAAGGCTATACACTTACGTTTTCTGACAATTTTGATGAAAAATGCATAGTGGATTTTTTTTATTATTAGCATACTGATGGATAAAACTACCAAAAAGAATCCATTTGCACATAATTTTAACGAAATTCATCTTAAATTTCCTGAAATATTACACGAAATCTTTTCTCCAGAAATTTTTTCTCAGTGAATAAATTACATCTCAAGAGGAATATTACAGCATATATTTATTAATCAGCATTTACAGATGATTTAGAGCATATTCAAGTGTTTTAATTCCAAATTTAAACACTTTACATTTTGTTCAAAAACTCACTCGAAGGTAAGGCTATACACTTACGTTTTCTGACAATTTTGATGAAAAATGCATAGTGGATTTTTTTTATTATTAGCATACTGATGGATAAAACTACCAAAAAGAATCAATTTGCACATAATTTTAACAAAATTCATCTTAAATTTTCTGAAATATGATACAAAATATTTTCTCCAGAATTTTTATTCAACAAATAAATTACATCTCAAGAAGAAAATTACAGCATATATATTTATTAATCAGCATTTACAGATGATTTAGAGCATATTCAAGTGTTTTAATTCCAAATTTAAACACTTTACATTTTGTTCAAAAGCTCACTCGAAAGTAAGGCTATACACTTACGTTTTCTGACAATTTTGATGAAAAATGCATAGTGGATTTTTTTTATTATTAGCATACTGATGGATAAAACTACCAAAAAGAATCCATTTGCACATAATTTTAACAAAATTCATCTTAAATTTTCTGAAATATGATACAAAATTGTTTCTCCAGAATTTTTATTCAACGAATAAATTACATCTCAAGAAGAAAATTACAGCATATATATTTATTAATCAGCATTTACAGATGATTTAGAACATATTCAAGTGTTTTAATTCCAAATTTAAACACTTTACATTTTGTTCAAAAACTCACTCGAAAGTAAGGCTATACACTTACGTTTTCTGACAATTTTGATGAAAAATGCATAGTGGATTTTTTTTATTATTAGCATACTGATGGATAAAACTACCAAAAAGAATCCATTTGCACATAATTTTAACGAAATTCATCTTAAATTTCCTGAAATATTACACGAAATCTTTTCTCCAGAAATTTTTTCTCAGTGAATAAATTACATCTCAAGAGGAATATTACAGCATATATTTATTGATCAGCATTTACAGATGATTTAGAGCATATTCAAGTGTTTTAATTCCAAATTTAAACACTTTACATTTTGTTCAAAAACTCACTCGAAGGTAAGGCTATACACTTACGTTTTCTGACAATTTTGATGAAAAATGCATAGTGGATTTTTTTTATTATTAGCATACTGATGGATAAAACTACCAAAAAGAATCAATTTGCACATAATTTTAACAAAATTCATCTTAAATTTTCTGAAATATGATACAAAATATTTTCTCCAGAATTTTTATTCAACAAATAAATTACATCTCAAGAAGAAAATTACAGCATATATATTTATTAATCAGCAATTACAGATGATTTAGAGCATATTCAAGTGTTTTAATTCCAAATTTAAACACTTTACATTTTGTTCAAAAGCTCACTCGAAAGTAAGGCTATACACTTACGTTTTCTGACAATTTTGATGAAAAATGCATAGTGGATTTTTTTTATTATTAGCATACTGATGGATAAAACTACCAAAAAGAATCCATTTGCACGTAATTTTAACAAAATTCATCTTAAATTTTGTGAAATATGATACAAAATCTTTTCTTCAGAATTTTTATTCAACAAATAAATTACATCTCAAGAAGAAAATTACAGCATATATATTTATTAATCAGCATTTACAGATGATTTAGAGCATATTCAAGTGTTTTAATTCCAAATTTAAACACTTTACATTTTGTTCAAAAACTCACTCAAAGGTAAGGCTATACACTTATGTTTTCTGACAGTTTTGATGAAAAATGCATAGTGGATTTTTTTATTATTAGCATACTGATGGATAAAACTACCAAAAAGAATCCATTTGCACATAATTTTAACAAAATTCATCTTAAATTTCCTGAAATATTACACAAAATCTTTTCTCCAGAAATTTTTTCTCAATGATTAAATTACATCTCAAGAGGAATATTACAGCATATATTTATTAATCAGCATTTACAGATGATTTAGAGCATATTCAAGTGTTTTAATTCCAAATTTAAACACTTTACATTTTGTTCAAAAACTCACTCGAAGGTAAGGCTATACACTTATGTTTTCTGACAATTTTGATGAAAAATGCATAGTGGATTTTTTTTTATTATTAGCATAATGATGGATAAAACTACCAAAAAGAATCAAATTGCACATAATTTTAACAAAATTCATCTTAAATTTTCTGAAATATGATACAAAATTGTTTCTCCAGAATTTTTATTCAACGAATAAATTACATCTCAAGAAGAAAATTACAGCATATATATTTATTAATCAGCATTTACAGATGATTTAGAGCATATTCAAGTGTTTTAATTCCAAATTTAAACACTTTACATTTTGTTCAAAAACTCACTCAAAGGTAAGGCTATACACTTACGTTTTCTGACAGTTTTGATGAAAAATGCATAGTGGATTTTTTTTATTATTAGCATACTGATGGATAAAACTACCAAAAAGAATCCATTTGCACATAATTTTAACAAAATTCATCTTAAATTTTGTGAAATATGATACAAAATCTTTTCTTCAGAATTTTTATTCAACAAATAAATTACATCTCAAGAAGAAAATTACAGCATATATATTTATTAATCAGAATTTACAGATGATTTAGAGCATATTCAAGTGTTTTAATTCCAAATTTAAACACTTTACATTTTGTTCAAAAACTCACTCGAAAGTAAGGCTATACACTTACGTTTTCTGACAATTTTGATGAAAAATGCATAGTGGATTTTTTTTATTATTAGCATACTGATGGATAAAACTACCAAAAAGAATCCATTTGCACATAATTTTAACGAAATTCATCTTAAATTTCCTGAAATATTACACAAAATCTTTTCTCCAGAAATTTTTTCTCAGTGAATAAATTACATCTCAAGAGGAATATTACAGCATATATTTATTAATCAGCATTTACAGATGATTTAGAGCATATTCAAGTGTTTTAATTCCAAATTTAAACACTTTACATTTTGTTCAAAAACTCACTCGAAGGTAAGGCTATACACTTACGTTTTCTGACAATTTTGATGAAAAATGCATAGTGGATTTTTTTTATTATTAGCATACTGATGGATAAAACTACCAAAAAGAATCAATTTGCACATAATTTTAACAAAATTCATCTTAAATTTTCTGAAATATGATACAAAATATTTTCTCCAGAATTTTTATTCAACAAATAAATTACATCTCAAGAAGAAAATTACAGCATATATATTTATTAATCAGCATTTACAGATGATTTAGAGCATATTCAAGTGTTTTAATTCCAAATTTAAACACTTTACATTTTGTTCAAAAGCTCACTCGAAAGTAAGGCTATACACTTACGTTTTCTGACAATTTTGATGAAAAATGCATAGTGGATTTTTTTTATTATTAGCATACTGATGGATAAAACTACCAAAAAGAATCCATTTGCACATAATTTTAACAAAATTCATCTTAAATTTTCTGAAATATGATACAAAATTGTTTCTCCAGAATTTTTATTCAACGAATAAATTACATCTCAAGAAGAAAATTACAGCATATATATTTATTAATCAGCATTTACAGATGATTTAGAGCATATTCAAGTGTTTTAATTCCAAATTTAAACACTTTACATTTTGTTCAAAAACTCACTCAAAGGTAAGGCTATACACTTATGTTTTCTGACAGTTTTGATGAAAAATGCATAGTGGATTTTTTTATTATTAGCATACTGATGGATAAAACTACCAAAAAGAATCCATTTGCACATAATTTTAACAAAATTCATCTTAAATTTCCTGAAATATTACACAAAATCTTTTCTCCAGAAATTTTTTCTCAATGATTAAATTACATCTCAAGAGGAATATTACAGCATATATTTATTAATCAGCATTTACAGATGATTTAGAGCATATTCAAGTGTTTTAATTCCAAATTTAAACACTTTACATTTTGTTCAAAAACTCACTCGAAGGTAAGGCTATACACTTATGTTTTCTGACAATTTTGATGAAAAATGCATAGTGGATTTTTTTTTATTATTAGCATACTGATGGATAAAACTACCAAAAAGAATCAATTTGCACATAATTTTAACAAAATTCATCTTAAATTTTCTGAAATATGATACAAAATTGTTTCTCCAGAATTTTTATTCAACGAATAAATTACATCTCAAGAAGAAAATTACAGCATATATATTTATTAATCAGCATTTACAGATGATTTAGAGCATATTCAAGTGTTTTAATTCCAAATTTAAACACTTTACATTTTGTTCAAAAACTCACTCAAAGGTAAGGCTATACACTTACGTTTTCTGACAGTTTTGATGAAAAATGCATAGTGGATTTTTTTTATTATTAGCATACTGATGGATAAAACTACCAAAAAGAATCCATTTGCACATAATTTTAACAAAATTCATCTTAAATTTTGTGAAATATAATACAAAATCTTTTCTTCAGAATTTTTATTCAACAAATAAATTACATCTCAAGAAGAAAATTACAGCATATATATTTATTAATCAGAATTTACAGATGATTTAGAGCATATTCAAGTGTTTTAATTCCAAATTTAAACACTTTACATTTTGTCCAAAAACTAACTCGAAGGTAAAGCTATACACTTACGTTTTCTGACAAATTTGATGAAAAATGCATAGTGGATTTTTTTTATTATTAGCATACTGATGGATAAAACTACCAAAAAGAATCAATTTGCACATAATTTTAACAAAATTCATCTTAAATTTTCTGAAATATGATACAAAATTGTTTCTCCAGAATTTTTATTCAACGAATAAATTACATCTCAAGAAGAAAATTACAGCATATATATTTATTAATCAGCATTTACAGATGATTTAGAACATATTCAAGTGTTTTAATTCCAAATTTAAACACTTTACATTTTGTTCAAAAACTCACTCGAAAGTAAGGCTATACACTTACGTTTTCTGACAATTTTGATGAAAAATGCATAGTGGATTTTTTTTATTATTAGCATACTGATGGATAAAACTACCAAAAAGAATCCATTTGCACATAATTTTAACGAAATTCATCTTAAATTTCCTGAAATATTACACGAAATCTTTTCTCCAGAAATTTTTTCTCAGTGAATAAATTACATCTCAAGAGGAATATTACAGCATATATTTATTAATCAGCATTTACAGATGATTTAGAGCATATTCAAGTGTTTTAATTCCAAATTTAAACACTTTACATTTTGTTCAAAAACTCACTCGAAGGTAAGGCTATACACTTACGTTTTCTGACAATTTTGATGAAAAATGCATAGTGGATTTTTTTTATTATTAGCATACTGATGGATAAAACTACCAAAAAGAATCAATTTGCACATAATTTTAACAAAATTCATCTTAAATTTTCTGAAATATGATACAAAATTGTTTCTCCAGAATTTTTATTCAATGAATAAATTACATCTCAAGAAGTAAATTACAGCATATATATTTATTAATCAGAATTTACAGATGATTTAGAGCATATTTAAGTGTTTTAATTCCAAATTTAAACACTTTACATTTTGTTCAAAAACTCACTCAAAGGTAAGGCTATACACTTACGTTTTCTGACAGTTTTGATGAAAAATGCATAGTGGATTTTTTTTATTATTAGCATACTGATGGATAAAACTACCAAAAAGAATCCATTTGCACATAATTTTAACAAAATTCATCTTAAATTTTCTGAAATATGATACGAAATCTTTTCTCCAGAATTTTTATTCAACAAATAAATTACATCTCAAGAAGTAAATTACAGCATATATATTTATTAATCAGAATTTACAGATGATTTAGAGCATATTCAAGTGTTTTAATTCCAAATTTAAACACTTTACATTTTGTTCAAAAACTCACTCGAAGGTAAGGCTATACGCTTACGTTTTCTGACAATTTTGATGAAAAATGCATAGTGGTTTATTTTGATTATTTGCATACTGGCAGATAAAACTACCAAAAAGAATCCATTTGCACATAATTTTAACAAAATTCATCTTAAATTTTCTGATATATGATACAAAATCGTTTCTCCAGAATTTTTATTCAACGAATAAATTACATCTCCAGAAGAAAATTACAGCATATATATTTATTAATCAGCATTTACAGATGATTTAGAGCATATTCAAGTGTTTTAATTCCAAATTTAAACACTTTACATTTTGTTCAAAAACTCACTCGAAAGTAAGGCTATACACTTACGTTTTCTGACAATTTTGATGAAAAATGCATAGTGGACTTTTTTTATTATTAGCATACTTATGGATAAAACTACCAATAAGAATCCATTTGCACATAATTTTAACAAAATTCATCTTAATTTTCCTGAAATATTACACAAAATCTTTTCTCCAGAAATTTTTTCTCAATGAATAAATTACATATCAATAGGAATATTACAGCATATATTTATTAATCAGCACTTACAGATGATTTAGAGCATATTCAAGTGTTTTAATTCCAAATTTAAACACTTTACATTTTGTTCAAAAACTCACTCGAAAGTAAGGCTATACACTTACGTTTTCTGACAATTTTGATGAAAAATGCATAGTGGATTTTTTTTATTATTAGCATACTGATGGATAAAACTACCAAAAAGAATCCATTTGCACATAATTTTAACAAAATTAATCTTAAATTTCCTGAAATATTACACAAAATCTTTTCTCCAGAAATTTTTTCTCAATGAATAAATTACATCTCAAGAGGAATATTACAGCATATATTTATTAATCAGCATTTACAGATGATTTAGAGCATATTCAAGTGTTTTAATTCCAAATTTAAACACTTTACATTTTGTTCAAAAACTCACTCAAAGGTAAGGCTATACACTTATGTTTTCTGAGAGATTTGATGAAAAATGCATAGTGGATTTTTTTATTATTAGCATACTGATGGATAAAACTACCAAAAAGAATCCATTTGCACATAATTTTAACAAAATTCATCTTAAATTTTCTGAAATATGATACAAAATCGTTTCTCCAGAATTTTTATTCAACGAATAAATTACATCTCAAGAAGAAAATGACAGCATATATATTTATTAATCAGAATTTACAGATGATTTAGAGCATATTCAAGTGTTTTAATTCCAAATTTAAACACTTTACATTTTGTCCAAAAACTCACTCGAACTCACACTTACGTTTTCTGACAGTTTTGATGAAAAATGCATAGTGGATCTTTTTGATCATTTGCATACTGATGGATAAAACTACCAAAAAGAATCAATTTGCACATAATTTTAACAAAATTCATCTTAAATTTTCTGAAATATGATACAAAATATTTTCTCCAGAATTTTTATTCAACAAATAAATTACATCTCAAGAAGAAAATTACAGCATATATATTTATTAATCAGCATTTACAGATGATTTAGAGCATATTCAAGTGTTTTAATTCCAAATTTAAACACTTTACATTTTGTTCAAAAGCTCACTCGAAAGTAAGGCTATACACTTACGTTTTCTGACAATTTTGATGAAAAATGCATAGTGGATTTTTTTTATTATTAGCATACTGATGGATAAAACTACCAAAAAGAATCCATTTGCACATAATTTTAACAAAATTCATCTTAAATTTTCTGAAATATGATACAAAATTGTTTCTCCAGAATTTTTATTCAACGAATAAATTACATCTCAAGAAGAAAATTACAGCATATATATTTATTAATCAGCATTTACAGATGATTTAGAACATATTCAAGTGTTTTAATTCCAAATTTAAACACTTTACATTTTGTTCAAAAACTCACTCGAAAGTAAGGCTATACACTTACGTTTTCTGACAATTTTGATGAAAAATGCATAGTGGATTTTTTTTATTATTAGCATACTGATGGATAAAACTACCAAAAAGAATCCATTTGCACATAATTTTAACGAAATTCATCTTAAATTTCCTGAAATATTACACGAAATCTTTTCTCCAGAAATTTTTTCTCAGTGAATAAATTACATCTCAAGAGGAATATTACAGCATATATTTATTGATCAGCATTTACAGATGATTTAGAGCATATTCAAGTGTTTTAATTCCAAATTTAAACACTTTACATTTTGTTCAAAAACTCACTCGAAGGTAAGGCTATACACTTACGTTTTCTGACAATTTTGATGAAAAATGCATAGTGGATTTTTTTTATTATTAGCATACTGATGGATAAAACTACCAAAAAGAATCAATTTGCACATAATTTTAACAAAATTCATCTTAAATTTTCTGAAATATGATACAAAATATTTTCTCCAGAATTTTTATTCAACAAATAAATTACATCTCAAGAAGAAAATTACAGCATATATATTTATTAATCAGCAATTACAGATGATTTAGAGCATATTCAAGTGTTTTAATTCCAAATTTAAACACTTTACATTTTGTTCAAAAGCTCACTCGAAAGTAAGGCTATACACTTACGTTTTCTGACAATTTTGATGAAAAATGCATAGTGGATTTTTTTTATTATTAGCATACTGATGGATAAAACTACCAAAAAGAATCCATTTGCACGTAATTTTAACAAAATTCATCTTAAATTTTGTGAAATATGATACAAAATCTTTTCTTCAGAATTTTTATTCAACAAATAAATTACATCTCAAGAAGAAAATTACAGCATATATATTTATTAATCAGCATTTACAGATGATTTAGAGCATATTCAAGTGTTTTAATTCCAAATTTAAACACTTTACATTTTGTTCAAAAACTCACTCAAAGGTAAGGCTATACACTTATGTTTTCTGACAGTTTTGATGAAAAATGCATAGTGGATTTTTTTATTATTAGCATACTGATGGATAAAACTACCAAAAAGAATCCATTTGCACATAATTTTAACAAAATTCATCTTAAATTTCCTGAAATATTACACAAAATCTTTTCTCCAGAAATTTTTTCTCAATGATTAAATTACATCTCAAGAGGAATATTACAGCATATATTTATTAATCAGCATTTACAGATGATTTAGAGCATATTCAAGTGTTTTAATTCCAAATTTAAACACTTTACATTTTGTTCAAAAACTCACTCGAAGGTAAGGCTATACACTTATGTTTTCTGACAATTTTGATGAAAAATGCATAGTGGATTTTTTTTTATTATTAGCATAATGATGGATAAAACTACCAAAAAGAATCAAATTGCACATAATTTTAACAAAATTCATCTTAAATTTTCTGAAATATGATACAAAATTGTTTCTCCAGAATTTTTATTCAACGAATAAATTACATCTCAAGAAGAAAATTACAGCATATATATTTATTAATCAGCATTTACAGATGATTTAGAGCATATTCAAGTGTTTTAATTCCAAATTTAAACACTTTACATTTTGTTCAAAAACTCACTCAAAGGTAAGGCTATACACTTACGTTTTCTGACAGTTTTGATGAAAAATGCATAGTGGATTTTTTTTATTATTAGCATACTGATGGATAAAACTACCAAAAAGAATCCATTTGCACATAATTTTAACAAAATTCATCTTAAATTTTGTGAAATATGATACAAAATCTTTTCTTCAGAATTTTTATTCAACAAATAAATTACATCTCAAGAAGAAAATTACAGCATATATATTTATTAATCAGAATTTACAGATGATTTAGAGCATATTCAAGTGTTTTAATTCCAAATTTAAACACTTTACATTTTGTTCAAAAACTCACTCGAAAGTAAGGCTATACACTTACGTTTTCTGACAATTTTGATGAAAAATGCATAGTGGATTTTTTTTATTATTAGCATACTGATGGATAAAACTACCAAAAAGAATCCATTTGCACATAATTTTAACGAAATTCATCTTAAATTTCCTGAAATATTACACAAAATCTTTTCTCCAGAAATTTTTTCTCAGTGAATAAATTACATCTCAAGAGGAATATTACAGCATATATTTATTAATCAGCATTTACAGATGATTTAGAGCATATTCAAGTGTTTTAATTCCAAATTTAAACACTTTACATTTTGTTCAAAAACTCACTCGAAGGTAAGGCTATACACTTACGTTTTCTGACAATTTTGATGAAAAATGCATAGTGGATTTTTTTTATTATTAGCATACTGATGGATAAAACTACCAAAAAGAATCCATTTGCACATAATTTTAACAAAATTCATCTTAAATTTTCTGAAATATGATACAAAATTGTTTCTCCAGAATTTTTATTCAACGAATAAATTACATCTCAAGAAGAAAATTACAGCATATATATTTATTAATCAGCATTTACAGATGATTTAGAGCATATTCAAGTGTTTTAATTCCAAATTTAAACACTTTACATTTTGTTCAAAAACTCACTCAAAGGTAAGGCTATACACTTATGTTTTCTGACAGTTTTGATGAAAAATGCATAGTGGATTTTTTTATTATTAGCATACTGATGGATAAAACTACCAAAAAGAATCCATTTGCACATAATTTTAACAAAATTCATCTTAAATTTCCTGAAATATTACACAAAATCTTTTCTCCAGAAATTTTTTCTCAATGATTAAATTACATCTCAAGAGGAATATTACAGCATATATTTATTAATCAGCATTTACAGATGATTTAGAGCATATTCAAGTGTTTTAATTCCAAATTTAAACACTTTACATTTTGTTCAAAAACTCACTCGAAGGTAAGGCTATACACTTATGTTTTCTGACAATTTTGATGAAAAATGCATAGTGGATTTTTTTTTATTATTAGCATACTGATGGATAAAACTACCAAAAAGAATCAATTTGCACATAATTTTAACAAAATTCATCTTAAATTTTCTGAAATATGATACAAAATTGTTTCTCCAGAATTTTTATTCAACGAATAAATTACATCTCAAGAAGAAAATTACAGCATATATATTTATTAATCAGCATTTACAGATGATTTAGAGCATATTCAAGTGTTTTAATTCCAAATTTAAACACTTTACATTTTGTTCAAAAACTCACTCAAAGGTAAGGCTATACACTTACGTTTTCTGACAGTTTTGATGAAATATGCATAGTGGATTTTTTTTATTATTAGCATACTGATGGATAAAACTACCAAAAAGAATCCATTTGCACATAATTTTAACAAAATTCATCTTAAATTTTGTGAAATATAATACAAAATCTTTTCTTCAGAATTTTTATTCAACAAATAAATTACATCTCAAGAAGAAAATTACAGCATATATATTTATTAATCAGAATTTACAGATGATTTAGAGCATATTCAAGTGTTTTAATTCCAAATTTAAACACTTTACATTTTGTCCAAAAACTAACTCGAAGGTAAAGCTATACACTTACGTTTTCTGACAAATTTGATGAAAAATGCATAGTGGATTTTTTTTATTATTAGCATACTGATGGATAAAACTACCAAAAAGAATCAATTTGCACATAATTTTAACAAAATTCATCTTAAATTTTCTGAAATATGATACAAAATTGTTTCTCCAGAATTTTTATTCAACGAATAAATTACATCTCAAGAAGAAAATTACAGCATATATATTTATTAATCAGCATTTACAGATGATTTAGAACATATTCAAGTGTTTTAATTCCAAATTTAAACACTTTACATTTTGTTCAAAAACTCACTCGAAAGTAAGGCTATACACTTACGTTTTCTGACAATTTTGATGAAAAATGCATAGTGGATTTTTTTTATTATTAGCATACTGATGGATAAAACTACCAAAAAGAATCCATTTGCACATAATTTTAACGAAATTCATCTTAAATTTCCTGAAATATTACACGAAATCTTTTCTCCAGAAATTTTTTCTCAGTGAATAAATTACATCTCAAGAGGAATATTACAGCATATATTTATTAATCAGCATTTACAGATGATTTAGAGCATATTCAAGTGTTTTAATTCCAAATTTAAACACTTTACATTTTGTTCAAAAACTCACTCGAAGGTAAGGCTATACACTTACGTTTTCTGACAATTTTGATGAAAAATGCATAGTGGATTTTTTTTATTATTAGCATACTGATGGATAAAACTACCAAAAAGAATCAATTTGCACATAATTTTAACAAAATTCATCTTAAATTTTCTGAAATATGATACAAAATTGTTTCTCCAGAATTTTTATTCAATGAATAAATTACATCTCAAGAAGTAAATTACAGCATATATATTTATTAATCAGAATTTACAGATGATTTAGAGCATATTTAAGTGTTTTAATTCCAAATTTAAACACTTTACATTTTGTTCAAAAACTCACTCAAAGGTAAGGCTATACACTTACGTTTTCTGACAGTTTTGATGAAAAATGCATAGTGGATTTTTTTTATTATTAGCATACTGATGGATAAAACTACCAAAAAGAATCCATTTGCACATAATTTTAACAAAATTCATCTTAAATTTTCTGAAATATGATACGAAATCTTTTCTCCAGAATTTTTATTCAACAAATAAATTACATCTCAAGAAGTAAATTACAGCATATATATTTATTAATCAGAATTTACAGATGATTTAGAGCATATTCAAGTGTTTTAATTCCAAATTTAAACACTTTACATTTTGTTCAAAAACTCACTCGAAGGTAAGGCTATACGCTTACGTTTTCTGACAATTTTGATGAAAAATGCATAGTGGTTTATTTTGATTATTTGCATACTGGCAGATAAAACTACCAAAAAGAATCCATTTGCACATAATTTTAACAAAATTCATCTTAAATTTTCTGATATATGATACAAAATCGTTTCTCCAGAATTTTTATTCAACGAATAAATTACATCTCCAGAAGAAAATTACAGCATATATATTTATTAATCAGCATTTACAGATGATTTAGAGCATATTCAAGTGTTTTAATTCCAAATTTAAACACTTTACATTTTGTTCAAAAACTCACTCGAAAGTAAGGCTATACACTTACGTTTTCTGACAATTTTGATGAAAAATGCATAGTGGACTTTTTTTATTATTAGCATACTTATGGATAAAACTACCAATAAGAATCCATTTGCACATAATTTTAACAAAATTCATCTTAATTTTCCTGAAATATTACACAAAATCTTTTCTCCAGAAATTTTTTCTCAATGAATAAATTACATATCAATAGGAATATTACAGCATATATTTATTAATCAGCACTTACAGATGATTTAGAGCATATTCAAGTGTTTTAATTCCAAATTTAAACACTTTACATTTTGTTCAAAAACTCACTCGAAAGTAAGGCTATACACTTACGTTTTCTGACAATTTTGATGAAAAATGCATAGTGGATTTTTTTTATTATTAGCATACTGATGGATAAAACTACCAAAAAGAATCCATTTGCACATAATTTTAACAAAATTAATCTTAAATTTCCTGAAATATTACACAAAATCTTTTCTCCAGAAATTTTTTCTCAATGAATAAATTACATCTCAAGAGGAATATTACAGCATATATTTATTAATCAGCATTTACAGATGATTTAGAGCATATTCAAGTGTTTTAATTCCAAATTTAAACACTTTACATTTTGTTCAAAAACTCACTCAAAGGTAAGGCTATACACTTATGTTTTCTGAGAGATTTGATGAAAAATGCATAGTGGATTTTTTTATTATTAGCATACTGATGGATAAAACTACCAAAAAGAATCCATTTGCACATAATTTTAACAAAATTCATCTTAAATTTTCTGAAATATGATACAAAATCGTTTCTCCAGAATTTTTATTCAACGAATAAATTACATCTCAAGAAGAAAATGACAGCATATATATTTATTAATCAGAATTTACAGATGATTTAGAGCATATTCAAGTGTTTTAATTCCAAATTTAAACACTTTACATTTTGTCCAAAAACTCACTCGAACTCACACTTACGTTTTCTGACAGTTTTGATGAAAAATGCATAGTGGATCTTTTTGATCATTTGCATACTGACAGATAAAACTACCAAAAAGAATCCATTTGCACATAATTTTAACAAAATTCATCTTAAATTTTCTGAAATATGATACAAAATCATTTCTCCAGAATTTTTATTCAACGAATAAATTACATCTCAAGAAGAAAATTACAGCATATATATTTATTAATCAGCATTTACAGATGATTTAGAGCATATTCAAGTGTTTTAATTCCAAATTTAAACACTTTACATTTTGTTCAAAAACTCACTCGAAAGTAAGGCTATACACTTACGTTTTCTGACAAATTTGATGAAAAATGCATAGTGGATTTTTTTTATTATTAGCATACTGATGAATAAAACTACCAAAAAGAATCAATTTGCACATAATTTTAACAAAATTCATCTTAAATTTTCTGAAATATGATACAAAATATTTTCTCCAGAATTTTTATTCAACAAATAAATTACATCTCAAGAAGAAAATTACAGCATATATATTTATTAATCAGAATTTACAGATGATTTAGAGCATATTCAAGTGTTTTAATTCCAAATTTAAACACTTTACATTTTGTCCAAAAACTCACTCGAACTCACACTTACGTTTTCTGACAGTTTTGATGAAAAATGCATAGTGGATCTTTTTGATCATTTGCATACTGACAGATAAAACTACCAAAAAGAATCCATTTGCACATAATTTTAACAAAATTCATGTTTAATTTTCTGAAATATGATACAAAATCGTTTCTCCAGAATTTTTATTCAACGAATAAATTACATCTCAAGAAGAAAATTACAGCATATATATTTATTAATCAGCATTTACAGATGATTAAGAGCATATTCAAGTGTTTTAATTCCAAATTTAAACACTTTACATTTTGTTCAAAAACTCACTCAAAGGTAAGGCTATACACTTATGTTCTCTGACAGTTTTGATGAAAAATGCATAGTGGATTTTTTTTATTATTAGCATACTGATGGATAAAACTACCAAAAAGAATCCATTTGCACATAATTTTAACAAAATTCATCTTAAATTTTCTGAAATATTACACAAAATTGTTTCTCCAGAATTTTTATTCAATGAATAAATTACATCTCAAGAAGAAAATTACAGCATATATATTTATTAATCAGCATTTACAGATGATTTAGAGCATATTCAAGTGTTTTAATTCCAAATTTAAACACTTTACATTTTGTTCAAAAACTCACTCGAAAGTAAGGCTATACACTTACGTTTTCTGACAATTTTGATGAAAAATGCATAGTGGATTTTTTTTATTATTAGCATACTGATGGATAAAACTACCAAAAAGTATCCATTTGCACATAATTTTAACAAAATTCATCTTAAATTTTCTAAAATATGATACAAAATTGTTTCTCCAGAAATTTTATTCAATGAATGAATTACATCTCAAGAAGAAAATTACAGCATATATATTTATTAATCAGAATTTACAGATGATTTAGAGCATATTCAAGTGTTTTAATTCCAAATTTAAACACTTTACATTTTGTCCAAAAACTCACTCGAACTCACACTTACGTTTTCTGACAGTTTTGATGAAAAATGCATAGTGGATCTTTTTGATCATTTGCATACTGACAGATAAAACTACCAAAAAGAATCCATTTGCACATAATTTTAACAAAATTCATGTTTAATTTTCTGAAATATGATACAAAATCGTTTCTCCAGAATGTTTATTCAACGAATAAATTACATCTTAAGAAGAAAATTACAGCATATATATTTATTAATCAGCATTTACAGATGATTTAGAGCATATTCAAGTGTTTTAATTCCAAATTTAAACACTTTACATTTTGTTCAAAAACTCACTCGAAGGTAAGGCTATACACTTACGTTTTCTGACAGTTTTGATGAAAAATGCATAGTGGATTTTTTTTATTATTAGCATACTGATGGATAAAACTACCAAAAAGAATCCATTTGCACATAATTTTAACAAAATTCATCTTAAATTTTCTGAAATATGATACAAAATTGTTTCTCCAGAATTTTTATTCAACGAATAAATTACATCTCAAGAAGAAAATTACAGCATATATATTTATTAATCAGCATTTACAGATGATTTAGAGCATATTCAAGTGTTTTAATTCCAAATTTAAACACTTTACATTTTGTTCAAAAACTCACTCGAAAGTAAGGCTATACACTTACGTTTTCTGACAATTTTGATGAAAAATGCATAGTGGATTTTTTTTATTATTAGCATACTGATGGATAAAACTACCAAAAAGAATCCATTTGCACATAATTTTAACAAAATTCATCTTAAATTTCCTGAAATATTACACAAAATCTTTTCTCCAGAAATTTTTTTCTCAATGATTAAATTACATCTCAAGAGGAATATTACAGCATATATTTATTAATCAGCATTTACAGATGATTTAGAGCATATTCAAGTGTTTTAATTCCAAATTTAAACACTTTACATTTTGTTCAAAACTCACTCAAAGGTAAGGCTATACATTTACGTTTTCTGACAAATTTGATGAAAAATGCATAGTGGATTTTTTTTATTATTAGCATACTGATGGATAAAACTACCAAAAAGAATCAATTTGCACATAATTTTAACAAAATTCATCTTAAATTTTCTGAAATATGATACAAAATCGTTTCTCCAGAATTTTTATTCAACGAATAAATTACATCTCAAGAAGAAAATGACAGCATATATATTTATTAATCAGAATTTACAGATGATTTAGAGCATATTCAAGTGTTTTAATTCCAAATTTAAACACTTTACATTTTGTCCAAAAACTCACTCGAACTCACACTTACGTTTTCTGACAGTTTTGATGAAAAATGCATAGTGGATCTTTTTGATCATTTGCATACTGACAGATAAAACTACCAAAAAGTATCCATTTGCACATAATTTTAACAAAATTCATGTTTAATTTTCTGAAATATGATACAAAATCATTTCTCCAGAATTTTTATTCAACGAATAAATTACATCTCAAGAAGAAAATTACAGCATATATATTTATTAATCAGCATTTACAGATGATTTAGAGCATATTCAAGTGTTTTAATTCCAAATTTAAACACTTTACATTTTGTTCAAAAACTCACTCGAAAGTAAGGCTATACACTTACGTTTTCTGACAAATTTGATGAAAAATGCATAGTGGATTTTTTTTATTATTAGCATACTGATGAATAAAACTACCAAAAAGAATCAATTTGCACATAATTTTAACAAAATTCATCTTAAATTTTCTGAAATATGATACAAAATATTTTCTCCAGAATTTTTATTCAACAAATAAATTACATCTCAAGAAGAAAATTACAGCATATATATTTATTAATCAGAATTTACAGATGATTTAGAGCATATTCAAGTGTTTTAATTCCAAATTTAAACACTTTACATTTTGTTCAAAAACTCACTCGAAAGTAAGGCTATACACTTACGTTTTCTGACAATTTTGATGAAAAATGCATAGTGGATTTTTTTTATTATTAGCATACTGATGGATAAAACTACCAAAAAGAATCCATTTGCACATAATTTTAACAAAATTCATCTTAAATTTTCTAAAATATGATACAAAATTGTTTCTCCAGAAATTTTATTCAATGAATGAATTACATCTCAAGAAGAAAATTACAGCATATATATTTATTAATCAGAATTTACAGATGATTTAGAGCATATTCAAGTGTTTTAATTCCAAATTTAAACACTTTACATTTTGTCCAAAAACTCACTCGAACTCACACTTACGTTTTCTGACAGTTTTGATGAAAAATGCATAGTGGATCTTTTTGATCATTTGCATACTGACAGATAAAACTACCAAAAAGAATCCATTTGCACATAATTTTAACAAAATTCATGTTTAATTTTCTGAAATATGATACAAAATCGTTTCTCCAGAATGTTTATTCAACGAATAAATTACATCTCAAGAAGAAAATTACAGCATATATATTTATTAATCAGCATTTACAGATGATTTAGAGCATATTCAAGTGTTTTAATTCCAAATTTAAACACTTTACATTTTGTTCAAAAACTCACTCGAAAGTAAGGCTATACACTTACGTTTTCTGACAATTTTGATGAAAAATGCATAGTGGATTTTTTTTATTATTAGCATACTGATGGATAAAACTACCAAAAAGAATCCATTTGCACATAATTTTAACAAAATTCATCTTAAATTTTCTGAAATATGATACAAAATCTTTTCTCCAGAATTTTTATTCAACAAATAAATTACATCTCAAGAAGTAAATTACAGCATATATATTTATTAATCAGAATTTACAGATGATTTAGAGCATATTCAAGTGTTTTAATTCCAAATTTAAACACTTTACATTTTGTTCAAAAACTCACTCGAAAGTAAGGCTATACACTTACGTTTTCTGACAATTTTGATGAAAAATGCATAGTGGATTTTTTTTATTATTAGCATACTGATGGATAAAACTACCAAAAAGAATCCATTTGCACATAATTTTAACAAAATTCATCTTAAATTTTCTGAAATATTACACAAAATTGTTTCTCCAGAATTTTTATTCAATGAATAAATTACATCTCAAGAAGAAAATTACAGCATATATATTTATTAATCAGCATTTACAGATGATTTAGAGCATATTCAAGTGTTTTAATTCCAAATTTAAACACTTTACATTTTGTTCAAAAACTCACTCGAAAGTAAGGCTATACACTTACGTTTTCTGACAATTTTGATGAAAAATGCATAGTGGATTCTTTTTATTATTAGCATACTGATGGATAAAACTACCAAAAAGTATCCATTTGCACATAATTTTAACAAAATTCATCTTAAATTTTCTAAAATATGATACAAAATTGTTTCTCCAGAAATTTTATTCAATGAATGAATTACATCTCAAGAAGAAAATTACAGCATATATATTTATTAATCAGAATTTACAGATGATTTAGAGCATATTCAAGTGTTTTAATTCCAAATTTAAACACTTTACATTTTGTCCAAAAACTCACTCGAACTCACACTTACGTTTTCTGACAGTTTTGATGAAAAATGCATAGTGGATCTTTTTGATCATTTGCATACTGACAGATAAAACTACCAAAAAGAATCCATTTGCACATAATTTTAACAAAATTCATGTTTAATTTTCTGAAATATGATACAAAATCGTTTCTCCAGAATGTTTATTCAACGAATAAATTACATCTTAAGAAGAAAATTACAGCATATATATTTATTAATCAGCATTTACAGATGATTTAGAGCATATTCAAGTGTTTTAATTCCAAATTTAAACACTTTACATTTTGTTCAAAAACTCACTCGAAGGTAAGGCTATACACTTACGTTTTCTGACAGTTTTGATGAAAAATGCATAGTGGATTTTTTTTATTATTAGCATACTGATGGATAAAACTACCAAAAAGAATCCATTTGCACATAATTTTAACAAAATTCATCTTAAATTTTCTGAAATATGATACAAAATTGTTTCTCCAGAATTTTTATTCAACGAATAAATTACATCTCAAGAAGAAAATTACAGCATATATATTTATTAATCAGCATTTACAGATGATTTAGAGCATATTCAAGTGTTTTAATTCCAAATTTAAACACTTTACATTTTGTTCAAAAACTCACTCGAAAGTAAGGCTATACACTTACGTTTTCTGACAATTTTGATGAAAAATGCATAGTGGATTTTTTTTATTATTAGCATACTGATGGATAAAACTACCAAAAAGAATCCATTTGCACATAATTTTAACAAAATTCATCTTAAATTTCCTGAAATATTACACAAAATCTTTTCTCCAGAAATTTTTTTCTCAATGATTAAATTACATCTCAAGAGGAATATTACAGCATATATTTATTAATCAGCATTTACAGATGATTTAGAGCATATTCAAGTGTTTTAATTCCAAATTTAAACACTTTACATTTTGTTCAAAACTCACTCAAAGGTAAGGCTATACATTTACGTTTTCTGACAAATTTGATGAAAAATGCATAGTGGATTTTTTTTATTATTAGCATACTGATGGATAAAACTACCAAAAAGAATCAATTTGCACATAATTTTAACAAAATTCATCTTAAATTTTCTGAAATATGATACAAAATCGTTTCTCCAGAATTTTTATTCAACGAATAAATTACATCTCAAGAAGAAAATGACAGCATATATATTTATTAATCAGAATTTACAGATGATTTAGAGCATATTCAAGTGTTTTAATTCCAAATTTAAACACTTTACATTTTGTCCAAAAACTCACTCGAACTCACACTTACGTTTTCTGACAGTTTTGATGAAAAATGCATAGTGGATCTTTTTGATCATTTGCATACTGACAGATAAAACTACCAAAAAGAATCCATTTGCACATAATTTTAACAAAATTCATGTTTAATTTTCTGAAATATGATACAAAATCATTTCTCCAGAATTTTTATTCAACGAATAAATTACATCTCAAGAAGAAAATTACAGCATATATATTTATTAATCAGCATTTACAGATGATTTAGAGCATATTCAAGTGTTTTAATTCCAAATTTAAACACTTTACATTTTGTTCAAAAACTCACTCGAAAGTAAGGCTATACACTTACGTTTTCTGACAATTTTGATGAAAAATGCATAGTGGATTTTTTTTATTATTAGCATACTGATGGATAAAACTACCAAAAAGAATCCATTTGCACATAATTTTAACAAAATTCATCTTAAATTTTCTGAAATATGATACAAAATCGTTTCTCCAGAATTTTTATTCAACGAATAAATTACATCTCAAGAAGAAAATGACAGCATATATATTTATTAATCAGAATTTACAGATGATTTAGAGCATATTCAAGTGTTTTAATTCCAAATTTAAACACTTTACATTTTGTCCAAAAACTCACTCGAACTCACACTTACGTTTTCTGACAGTTTTGATGAAAAATGCATAGTGGATCTTTTTGATCATTTGCATACTGACAGATAAAACTACCAAAAAGAATCCATTTGCACATAATTTTAACAAAATTCATGTTTAATTTTCTGAAATATGATACAAAATCATTTCTCCAGAATTTTTATTCAACGAATAAATTACATCTCAAGAAGAAAATTACAGCATATATATTTATTAATCAGCATTTACAGATGATTTAGAGCATATTCAAGTGTTTTAATTCCAAATTTAAACACTTTACATTTTGTTCAAAAACTCACTCGAAAGTAAGGCTATACACTTACGTTTTCTGACAATTTTGATGAAAAATGCATAGTGGATTTTTTTTATTATTAGCATACTGATGGATAAAACTACCAAAAAGAATCCATTTGCACATAATTTTAACAAAATTCATCTTAAATTTCCTGAAATATTACACAAAATCTTTTCTCCAGAAATTTTTTTCTCAATGATTAAATTACATCTCAAGAGGAATATTACAGCATATATTTATTAATCAGCATTTACAGATGATTTAGAGCATATTCAAGTGTTTTAATTCCAAATTTAAACACTTTACATTTTGTTCAAAACTCACTCAAAGGTAAGGCTATACATTTACGTTTTCTGACAAATTTGATGAAAAATGCATAGTGGATTTTTTTTATTATTAGCATACTGATGGATAAAACTACCAAAAAGAATCAATTTGCACATAATTTTAACAAAATTCATCTTAAATTTTCTGAAATATGATACAAAATCGTTTCTCCAGAATTTTTATTCAACGAATAAATTACATCTCAAGAAGAAAATGACAGCATATATATTTATTAATCAGAATTTACAGATGATTTAGAGCATATTCAAGTGTTTTAATTCCAAATTTAAACACTTTACATTTTGTCCAAAAACTCACTCGAACTCACACTTACGTTTTCTGACAGTTTTGATGAAAAATGCATAGTGGATTTTTTTTATTATTAGCATACTGATGGATAAAACTACCAAAAAGAATCCATTTGCACATAATTTTAACAAAATTCATATTAAATTTTCTGAAATATGATACAAAATCTTTTCTCCAGAATTTTTATTCAACAAATATACATCTCAAGAAGTAAATTACAGCATATATATTTATTAATCAGAATTTACAGATGATTTAGAGCATATTCAAGTGTTTTAATTCCAAATTTAAACACTTTACATTTTGTTCAAAAACTCACTCGAAAGTAA
The DNA here is from genome assembly GCF_029633855.1 of Hoplias malabaricus. Taxonomy (NCBI): domain Eukaryota; kingdom Metazoa; phylum Chordata; class Actinopteri; order Characiformes; family Erythrinidae; genus Hoplias; species Hoplias malabaricus. The sequence goes on along the minus strand of NC_089814.1, from coordinate 32,397,813 downwards.
GGCTATACACTTACGTTTTCTGACAATTTTGATGAAAAATGCATAGTGGATTTTTTTTATTATTAGCATACTGATGGATAAAACTACCAAAAAGAATCCATTTGCACATAATTTTAACAAAATTCATCTTAAATTTTCTGAAATATGATACAAAATCGTTTCTCCAGAATTTTTATTCAACGAATAAATTACATCTCAAGAAGAAAATGACAGCATATATATTTATTAATCAGAATTTACAGATGATTTAGAGCATATTCAAGTGTTTTAATTCCAAATTTAAACACTTTACATTTTGTCCAAAAACTCACTCGAACTCACACTTACGTTTTCTGACAGTTTTGATGAAAAATGCATAGTGGATCTTTTTGATCATTTGCATACTGACAGATAAAACTACCAAAAAGAATCCATTTGCACATAATTTTAACAAAATTCATGTTTAATTTTCTGAAATATGATACAAAATCATTTCTCCAGAATTTTTATTCAACGAATAAATTACATCTCAAGAAGAAAATTACAGCATATATATTTATTAATCAGCATTTACAGATGATTTAGAGCATATTCAAGTGTTTTAATTCCAAATTTAAACACTTTACATTTTGTTCAAAAACTCACTCGAAAGTAAGGCTATACACTTACGTTTTCTGACAATTTTGATGAAAAATGCATAGTGGATTTTTTTTATTATTAGCATACTGATGGATAAAACTACCAAAAAGAATCCATTTGCACATAATTTTAACAAAATTCATCTTAAATTTCCTGAAATATTACACAAAATCTTTTCTCCAGAAATTTTTTTCTCAATGATTAAATTACATCTCAAGAGGAATATTACAGCATATATTTATTAATCAGCATTTACAGATGATTTAGAGCATATTCAAGTGTTTTAATTCCAAATTTAAACACTTTACATTTTGTTCAAAACTCACTCAAAGGTAAGGCTATACATTTACGTTTTCTGACAAATTTGATGAAAAATGCATAGTGGATTTTTTTTATTATTAGCATACTGATGGATAAAACTACCAAAAAGAATCAATTTGCACATAATTTTAACAAAATTCATCTTAAATTTTCTGAAATATGATACAAAATCGTTTCTCCAGAATTTTTATTCAACGAATAAATTACATCTCAAGAAGAAAATGACAGCATATATATTTATTAATCAGAATTTACAGATGATTTAGAGCATATTCAAGTGTTTTAATTCCAAATTTAAACACTTTACATTTTGTCCAAAAACTCACTCGAACTCACACTTACGTTTTCTGACAGTTTTGATGAAAAATGCATAGTGGATTTTTTTTATTATTAGCATACTGATGGATAAAACTACCAAAAAGAATCCATTTGCACATAATTTTAACAAAATTCATATTAAATTTTCTGAAATATGATACAAAATCTTTTCTCCAGAATTTTTATTCAACAAATATACATCTCAAGAAGTAAATTACAGCATATATATTTATTAATCAGAATTTACAGATGATTTAGAGCATATTCAAGTGTTTTAATTCCAAATTTAAACACTTTACATTTTGTTCAAAAACTCACTCGAAAGTAAGGCTATACACTTACGTTTTCTGACAATTTTGATGAAAAATGCATAGTGGATTTTTTTTATTATTAGCATACTGATGGATAAAACTACCAAAAAGAATCCATTTGCACATAATTTTAACAAAATTCATCTTAAATTTTCTGAAATATGATACAAAATCGTTTCTCCAGAATTTTTATTCAACGAATAAATTACATCTCAAGAAGAAAATGACAGCATATATATTTATTAATCAGAATTTACAGATGATTTAGAGCATATTCAAGTGTTTTAATTCCAAATTTAAACACTTTACATTTTGTCCAAAAACTCACTCGAACTCACACTTACGTTTTCTGACAGTTTTGATGAAAAATGCATAGTGGATCTTTTTGATCATTTGCATACTGACAGATAAAACTACCAAAAAGAATCCATTTGCACATAATTTTAACAAAATTCATCTTAAATTTCCTGAAATATTACACAAAATCTTTTCTCCAGAAATTTTTTCTCAATGATTAAATTACATCTCAAGAGGAATATTACAGCATATATTTATTAATCAGCATTTACAGATGATTTAGAGCATATTCAAGTGTTTTAATTCCAAATTTAAACACTTTACATTTTGTTCAAAAACTCACTCAAAGGTAAGGCTATACACTTATGTTTTCTGACAATTTTGATGAAAAATGCATAGTGGATTTTTTTTTATTATTAGCATACTGATGGATAAAACTACCAAAAAGAATCAATTTGCACATAATTTTAACAAAATTCATCTTAAATTTTCTGAAATATGATACAAAATTGTTTCTCCAGAATTTTTATTCAATGAATAAATTACATCTCAAGAAGAAAATTACAGCATATATATTTATTAATCAGCATTTACAGATGATTTAGAGCATATTCAAGTGTTTTAATTCCAAATTTAAACACTTTACATTTTGTTCAAAAACTCACTCAAAGGTAAGGCTATACACTTACGTTTTCTGACAGTTTTGATGAAAAATGCATAGTGGATTTTTTTTATTATTAGCATACTGATGGATAAAACTACCAAAAAGAATCAATTTGCACATAATTTTAACAAAATTCATCTTAAATTTTCTGAAATATGATACAAAATTATTTCTCCAGAATTTTTATTCAGTGAATAAATTACATCTCAAGAAGAAAATTACAGCATATATATTTATTAATCAGCATTTACAGATGATTTAGAGCATATTCAAGTGTTTTAATTCCAAATTTAAACACTTTACATTTTGTCCAAAAACTCACTCGAACTCACACTTACGTTTTCTGACAGTTTTGATGAAAAATGCATAGTGGATCTTTTTGATCATTTGCATACTGACAGATAAAACTACCAAAAAGAATCCATTTGCACATAATTTTAACAAAATTCATGTTTAATTTTCTGAAATATGATACAAAATCCTTTCTCCAGAATTTTTATTCAACGAATAAATTACATCTCAAGAAGAAAATTACAGCATATATATTTATTAATCAGCATTAACAGATGATTTAGAGCATATTCAAGTGTTTTAATTCCAAATTTAAACACTTTACATTTTGTTCAAAAACTCACTCGAAAGAAAGGCTATACACTTACGTTTTCTGACAAATTTGATGAAAAATACATAGTGGATTTTTTTTATTATTAGCATACTGATGAATAAAACTACCAAAAAGAATCAATTTGCACATAATTTTAACAAAATTCATCTTAAATTTTCTGAAATATGATACAAAATATTTTCTCCAGAATTTTTATTCAACAAATAAATTACATCTCAAGAAGAAAATTACAGCATATATATTTATTAATCAGAATTTACAGATGATTTAGAGCATATTCAAGTGTTTTAATTCCAAATTTAAACACTTTACATTTTGTCCAAAAACTCACTCGAACTCACACTTACGTTTTCTGACAGTTTTGATGAAAAATGCATAGTGGATCTTTTTGATCATTTGCATACTGACAGATAAAACTACCAAAAAGAATCCATTTGCACATAATTTTAACAAAATTCATGTTTAATTTTCTGAAATATGATACAAAATCGTTTCTCCAGAATTTTTATTCAATGAATAAATTACATCTCAAGAAGAAAATTACAGCATATATATTTATTAATCAGCATTTACAGATGATTTAGAGCATATTCAAGTGTTTTAATTCCAAATTTAAACACTTTACATTTTGTTCAAAAACTCACTCAAAGGTAAGGCTATGCACTTATGTTCTCTGACAGTTTTGATGAAAAATGCATAGTGGATTTTTTTTATTATTAGCATACTGATGGATAAAACTACCAAAAAGAATCCATTTGCACATAATTTTAACAAAATTCATCTTAAATTTTCGGGAAATATTACACAAAATTGTTTCTCCAGAATTTTTATTCAACGAATAAATTACATCTCAAGAAGAAAATTACAGCATATATATTTATTAATCAGCATTTACAGATGATTTAGAGCATATTCAAGTGTTTTAATTCCAAATTTAAACACTTTACATTTTGTTCAAAAACTCACTCAAAGGTAAGGCTATACACTTACGTTTTCTGACAGTTTTGATGAAAAATGCATAGTGGATTTTTTTTATTATTAGCATACTGATGGATAAAACTACCAAAAAGAATCCATTTGCACATAATTTTAACAAAATTCATATTAAATTTTCTGAAATATGATACAAAATCTTTTCTCCAGAATTTTTATTCAACAAATATACATCTCAAGAAGTAAATTACAGCATATATATTTATTAATCAGAATTTACAGATGATTTAGAGCATATTCAAGTGTTTTAATTCCAAATTTAAACACTTTACATTTTGTTCAAAAACTCACTCGAAAGTAAGGCTATACACTTACGTTTTCTGACAATTTTGATGAAAAATGCATAGTGGATTTTTTTTATTATTAGCATACTGATGGATAAAACTACCAAAAAGAATCCATTTGCACATAATTTTAACAAAATTCATCTTAAATTTTCTGAAATATGATACAAAATCGTTTCTCCAGAATTTTTATTCAACGAATAAATTACATCTCAAGAAGAAAATGACAGCATATATATTTATTAATCAGAATTTACAGATGATTTAGAGCATATTCAAGTGTTTTAATTCCAAATTTAAACACTACATTTTGTCCAAAAACTCACTCGAACTCACACTTACGTTTTCTGACAGTTTTGATGAAAAATGCACAGTGGATCTTTTTGATCATTTGCATACTGACAGATAAAACTACCAAAAAGAATCCATTTGCACATAATTTTAACAAAATTCATGTTTAATTTTCTGAAATATGATACAAAATCGTTTCTCCAGAATTTTTATTCAACGAATAAATTACATCTCAAGAAGAAAATTACAGCATATATATTTATTAATCAGCATTTACAGATGATTTAGAGCATATTCAAGTGTTTTAATTCCAAATTTAAACACTTTACATTTTGTTCAAAAACTCACTCGAAAGTAAGGCTATACACTTACGTTTTCTGACAAATTTGATGAAAAATGCATAGTGGATTTTTTTTATTATTAGCATACTGATGGATAAAACTACCAAAAAGAATCAATTTGCACATAATTTTAACAAAATTCATCTTAAATTTTCTGAAATATGATACAAAATTGTTTCTCCAGAATTTTTATTCAACGAATAAATTACATCTCAAGAAGAAAATTACAGCATATATATTTATTAATCAGAATTTACAGATTATTTAGAGCATATTCAAGTGTTTTAATTCCAAATTTAAACACTTTACATTTTGTCCAAAAACTCACTCGAACTCACACTTACGTATTCTGACAGTTTTGATGAAAAATGCATAGTGGATCTTTTTGATCATTTGCATACTGACAGATAAAACTACCAAAAAGAATCCATTTGCACATAATTTTAACAAAATTCATCTTAAATTTCCTGAAATATTACACAAAATCTTTTCTCCAGAAATTTTTTCTCAATGATTAAATTACATCTCAAGAGGAATATTACAGCATATATTTATTAATCAGCATTTACAGATGATTTAGAGCATATTCAAGTGTTTTAATTCCAAATTTAAACACTTTACATTTTGTTCAAAAACTCACTCAAAGGTAAGGCTATACACTTATGTTTTCTGACAATTTTGATGAAAAATGCATAGTGGATTTTTTTTTATTATTAGCATACTGATGGATAAAACTACCAAAAAGAATCAATTTGCACATAATTTTAACAAAATTCATCTTAAATTTTCTGAAATATGATACAAAATTGTTTCTCCAGAATTTTTATTCAACGAATAAATTACATCTCAAGAAGAAAATTACAGCATATATATTTATTAATCAGCATTTACAGATGATTTAGAACATATTCAATTGTTTTAATTCCAAATTTAAACACTTTACATTTTGTTCAAAAACTCACTCGAAAGTAAGGCTATACACTTATGTTTTCTGACAATTTTGATGAAAAATGCATAGTGGGATTTTTTTTATTATTAGCATACTGATGGATAAAACTACCAAAAAGAATCCATTTGCACATAATTTTAACAAAATTCATCTTAAATTTCCTGAAATATTACACAAAATCTTTTCTCCAGAAATTTTTTCTCAATGATTAAATTACATCTCAAGAGGAATATTACAGCATATATTTATTAATCAGCATTTACAGATGATTTAGAGCATATTCAAGTGTTTTAATTCCAAATTTAAACACTTTACATTTTGTTCAAAACTCACTCGAAGGTAAGGCTATACATTTACGTTTTCTGACAATTTTGATGAAAAATGCATAGTGGATTTTTTTTATTATTAGCATACTGATGGATAAAACTACCAAAAAGAATCCATTTGCACATAATTTTAACAAAATTCATCTTAAATTTTCTGAAATATGATACAAAATCGTTTCTCCAGAATTTTTATTCAACGAATAAATTACATCTCAAGAAGAAAATGACAGCATATATATTTATTAATCAGAATTTACAGATGATTTAGAGCATATTCAAGTGTTTTAATTCCAAATTTAAACACTTTACATTTTGTCCAAAAACTCACTCGAACTCACACTTACGTTTTCTGACAGTTTTGATGAAAAATGCACAGTGGATCTTTTTGATCATTTGCATACTGACAGATAAAACTACCAAAAAGAATCCATTTGCACATAATTTTAACAAAATTCATGTTTAATTTTCTGAAATATGATACAAAATCGTTTCTCCAGAATTTTTATTCAACGAATAAATTACATCTCAAGAAGAAAATTACAGCATATATATTTATTAATCAGCATTTACAGATGATTTAGAGCATATTCAAGTGTTTTAATTCCAAATTTAAACACTTTACATTTTGTTCAAAAACTCACTCGAAAGTAAGGCTATACACTTACGTTTTCTGACAAATTTGATGAAAAATGCATAGTGGATTTTTTTTATTATTAGCATACTGATGGATAAAACTACCAAAAAGAATCAATTTGCACATAATTTTAACAAAATTCATCTTAAATTTTCTGAAATATGATACAAAATTGTTTCTCCAGAATTTTTATTCAACGAATAAATTACATCTCAAGAAGAAAATTACAGCATATATATTTATTAATCAGAATTTACAGATTATTTAGAGCATATTCAAGTGTTTTAATTCCAAATTTAAACACTTTACATTTTGTCCAAAAACTCACTCGAACTCACACTTACGTTTTCTGACAGTTTTGATGAAAAATGCATAGTGGATCTTTTTGATCATTTGCATACTGACAGATAAAACTACCAAAAAGAATCCATTTGCACATAATTTTAACAAAATTCATCTTAAATTTCCTGAAATATTACACAAAATCTTTTCTCCAGAAATTTTTTCTCAATGATTAAATTACATCTCAAGAGGAATATTACAGCATATATTTATTAATCAGCATTTACAGATGATTTAGAGCATATTCAAGTGTTTTAATTCCAAATTTAAACACTTTACATTTTGTTCAAAAACTCACTCAAAGGTAAGGCTATACACTTATGTTTTCTGACAATTTTGATGAAAAATGCATAGTGGATTTTTTTTTATTATTAGCATACTGATGGATAAAACTACCAAAAAGAATCAATTTGCACATAATTTTAACAAAATTCATCTTAAATTTTCTGAAATATGATACAAAATTGTTTCTCCAGAATTTTTATTCAACGAATAAATTACATCTCAAGAAGAAAATTACAGCATATATATTTATTAATCAGCATTTACAGATGATTTAGAGCATATTCAAGTGTTTTAATTCCAAATTTAAACACTTTACATTTTGTTCAAAAACTCACTCGAAAGTAAGGCTATACACTTATGTTTTCTGACAATTTTGATGAAAAATGCATAGTGGGATTTTTTTTATTATTAGCATACTGATGGATAAAACTACCAAAAAGAATCAATTTGCACATAATTTTAACAAAATTCATCTTAACTTTTCTGAAATATGATACAAAATCTTTTCTCCAGAATTTTTATTCAACGAATAAATTACATCTCAAGAAGAAAATTACAGCATATATATTTATTAATCAGCATTTACAGATGATTTAGAACATATTCAAGTGTTTTAATTCCAAATTTAAACACTTTACATTTTGTTCAAAAACTCACTCGAAAGTAAGGCTATACACTTATGTTTTCTGACAATTTTGATGAAAAATGCATAGTGGGATTTTTTTTATTATTAGCATACTGATGGATAAAACTACCAAAAAGAATCAATTTGCACATAATTTTAACAAAATTCATCTTAACTTTTCTGAAATATGATACAAAATCTTTTCTCCAGAATTTTTATTCAACAAATAAATTACATCTCAAGAAGTAAATTACAGCATATATATTTATTAATCAGAATTTACAGATGATTTAGAGCATATTCAAGTGTTTTAATTCCAAATTTAAACACTTTACATTTTGTTCAAAAACTCACTCGAAAGTAAGGCTATACACTTACGTTTTCTGACAAATTTGATGAAAAATGCATAGTGGATTTTTTTTATTATTAGCATACTGATGGATAAAACTACCAAAAAGAATCAATTTGCACATAATTTTAACAAAATTCATCTTAACTTTTCTGAAATATGATACAAAATCTTTTCTCCAGAATTTTTATTCAACAAATAAATTACATCTCAAGAAGAAAATTACAGCATATATATTTATTAATCAGAATTTACAGATGATTTAGAGCATATTCAAGTGTTTTAATTCCAAATTTAAACACTTTACATTTTGTCCAAAAACTCACTCGAACTCACACTTATGTTTTCTGACAATTTTGATGAAAAATGCATAGTGGATCTTTTTGATCATTTGCATACTGACAGATAAAACTACCAAAAAGAATCCATTTGCACATAATTTTAACAAAATTCATGTTTAATTTTCTTAAATATGATACAAAATCGTTTCTCCAGAATTTTTATTCAACGAATAAATTACATCTCAAGAAGAAAATTACAGCATATATATTTATTAATCAGCATTTACAGATGATTTAGAGCATATTCAAGTGTTTTAATTCCAAATTTAAACACTTTACATTTTGTTCAAAAACTCACTCAAAGGTAAAGCTATGCACTTATGTTTTCTGACAGTTTTGATGAAAAATGCATAGTGGATTTTTTTTATTATTAGCATACTGATAGATAAAACTACCAAAAAGAATCCATTTGCACATAATTTTAACAAAATTCATCTTAAATTTTGTGAAATATTACACAAAATCTTTTCTCCAGAAATTTTTTCTCAATGAATAAATTACATCTCAAGAGGAATATTACAGCATATATTTATTAATCAGCATTTACAGATGATTTAGAGCATATTCAAGTGTTTTAATTCCAAATTTAAATACTTTACATTTTGTTCAAAAACTCACTCAAAGGTAAGGCTATACACTTATGTTTTCTGACAGTTTTGATGAAAAATGCATAGTGGATTTTTTTATTATTAGCATACTGATGGATAAAACTACCAAAAAGAATCCATTTGCACATAATTTTAACAAAATTCATCTTAAATTTCCTGAAATATTACACAAAATCTTTTCTCCAGAAATTTTTTCTCAATGATTAAATTACATCTCAAGAGGAATATTACAGCATATATTTATTAATCAGCATTTACAGATGATTTAGAGCATATTCAAGTGTTTTAATTCCAAATTTAAACACTTTACATTTTGTTCAAAAACTCACTCGAAGGTAAGGCTATACACTTATGTTTTCTGACAATTTTGATGAAAATGCATAGTGGATTTTTTTTTATTATTAGCATACTGATGGATAAAACTACCAAAAAGAATCAATTTGCACATAATTTTAACAAAATTCATCTTAAATTTTCTGAAATATGATACAAAATTGTTTCTCCAGAATTTTTATTCAACGAATAAATTACATCTCAAGAAGAAAATTACAGCATATATATTTATTAATCAGCATTTACAGATGATGTAGAGCATATTCAAGTTTTTTAATTCCAAATTTAAACACTTTACATTTTGTTCAAAAACTCACTCAAAGGTAAGGCTATACACTTACGTTTTCTGACAGTTTTGATGAAAAATGCATAGTGGATCTTTTTTATTATTAGCATACTGATGGATAAAACTACCAAAAAGAATCAATTTGCACATAATTTTAACAAAATTCATCTTAAATTTTCTGAAATATGATACAAAATCTTTTCTCCAGAATTTTTATTCAACGAATAAATTACATCTCAAGAAGAAAATTACAGCATATATATTTATTAATCAGCATTTACAGATGATTTAGAACATATTCAAGTGTTTTAATTCCAAATTTATACACTTTATATTTTGTCCAAAAACTCACTCGAAAGTAAGGCTATACACTTACGTTTTCTGACAATTTTGATGAAAAATGCATAGTGGATTTTTTTTTTATTATTAGCATACTGATGGATAAAACTACCAAAAAGAATCAATTTGCACATAATTTTAACAAAATTCATCTTAAATTTTCTGAAATATGATACAAAAACGTTTCTCCAGAATTTTTATTCAACGAATAAATTACATCTCAAGAAGAAAATTACAGCATATATATTTATTAATCAGCATTTACAGATGATTTAGAGCATATTCAAGTGTTTTAATTCCAAATTTAAACACTTTACATTTTGTTCAAAAACTCACTCGAAAGTAAGGCTATACACTTACGTTTTCTGACAATTTTGATGAAAGATGCATAGTGGATTTTTTTTATTATTAGCATACTGATGGATAAAACTACCAAAAAGAATCAATTTGCACATAATTTTAACAAAATTCATCTTAAATTTTCTGAAATATGATACAAAATATTTTCTCCAGAATTTTTATTCAACAAATAAAGTACATCTCAAGAAGAAAATTACAGCATATATATTTATTAATCAGAATTTACAGATGATTTAGAGCATATTCAAGTGTTTTAATTCCAAATTTTAACACTTTACATTTTGTCCAAAAACTCACTCGAACTCACACTTACGTTTTCTGACAGTTTTGATGAAAAATGCATAGTGGATCTTTTTGATCATTTGCATACTGACAGATAAAACTACCAAAAAGAATCCATTTGCACATAATTTTAACAAAATTCATGTTTAATTTTCTGAAATATGATACAAAATCGTTTCTCCAGAATTTTTATTCAACGAATAAATTACATCTCAAGAAGAAAATTACAGCATATATATTTATTAATCAGCATTTACAGATGATTTAGAGCATATTCAAGTGTTTTAATTCCAAATTTAAACACTTTACATTTTGTTCAAAAACTCACTCAAAGGTAAAGCTATGCACTTATGTTTTCTGACAGTTTTGATGAAAAATGCATAGTGGATTTTTTTTATTATTAGCATACTGATGGATAAAACTACCAAAAAGAATCCATTTGCACATAATTTTAACAAAATTCATCTTAAATTTTGTGAAATATTACACAAAATCTTTTCTCCAGAAATTTTTTCTCAATGAATAAATTACATCTCAAGAGGAATATTACAGCATATATTTATTAATCAGCATTTACAGATGATTTAGAGCATATTCAAGTGTTTTAATTCCAAATTTAAATACTTTACATTTTGTTCAAAAACTCACTCAAAGGTAAGGCTATACACTTATGTTTTCTGACAGTTTTGATGAAAAATGCATAGTGGATTTTTTTATTATTAGCATACTGATGGATAAAACTACCAAAAAGAATCCATTTGCACATAATTTTAACAAAATTCATCTTAAATTTCCTGAAATATTACACAAAATCTTTTCTCCAGAAACTTTTTCTCAATGATTAAATTACATCTCAAGAGGAATATTACAGCATATATTTATTAATCAGCATTTACAGATGATTTAGAGCATATTCAAGTGTTTTAATTCCAAATTTAAACACTTTACATTTTGTTCAAAAACTCACTCGAAGGTAAGGCTATACACTTATGTTTTCTGACAATTTTGATGAAAATGCATAGTGGATTTTTTTTTATTATTAGCATACTGATGGATAAAACTACCAAAAAGAATCAATTTGCACATAATTTTAACAAAATTCATCTTAAATTTTCTGAAATATGATACAAAATTGTTTCTCCAGAATTTTTATTCAACGAATAAATTACATCTCAAAAAGAAAATTACAGCATATATATTTATTAATCAGCATTTACAGATGATGTAGAGCATATTCAAGTTTTTTAATTCCAAATTTAAACACTTTACATTTTGTTCAAAAACTCACTCAAAGGTAAGGCTATACACTTACGTTTTCTGACAGTTTTGATGAAAAATGCATAGTGGATCTTTTTTATTATTAGCATACTGATGGATAAAACTACCAAAAAGAATCAATTTGCACATAATTTTAACAAAATTCATCTTAAATTTTCTGAAATATGATACAAAATCTTTTCTCCAGAATTTTTATTCAACGAATAAATTACATCTCAAGAAGAAAATTACAGCATATATATTTATTAATCAGCATTTACAGATGATTTAGAACATATTCAAGTGTTTTAATTCCAAATTTATACACTTTATATTTTGTTCAAAAACTCACTCGAAAGTAAGGCTATACACTTAAGTTTTCTGACAATTTTGATGAAAAATGCATAGTGGATTTTTTTTTTATTATTAGCATACTGATGGATAAAACTACCAAAAAGAATCAATTTGCACATAATTTTAACAAAATTCATCTTAAATTTTCTGAAATATGATACAAAAACGTTTCTCCAGAATTTTTATTCAACAAATAAATTACATCTCAAGAAGAAAATTACAGCATATATATTTATTAATCAGCATTTACAGATGATTTAGAGCATATTCAAGTGTTTTAATTCCAAATTTAAACACTTTACATTTTGTTCAAAAACTCACTTGAAAGTAAGGCTATACACTTACGTTTTCTGACAATTTTGATGAAAGATGCATAGTGGATTTTTTTTATTATTAGCATACTGATGGATAAAACTACCAAAAAGAATCAATTTGCACATAATTTTAACAAAATTCATCTTAAATTTTCTGAAATATGATACAAAATATTTTCTCCAGAATTTTTATTCAACAAATAAAGTACATCTCAAGAAGAAAATTACAGCATATATATTTATTAATCAGAATTTACAGATGATTTAGAGCATATTCAAGTGTTTTAATTCCAAATTTAAACACTTTACATTTTGTCCAAAAACTCACTCGAACTCACACTTACGTTTTCTGACAGTTTTGATGAAAAATGCATAGTGGATCTTTTTGATCATTTGCATACTGACAGATAAAACTACCAAAAAGAATCCATTTGCACATAATTTTAACAAAATTCATGTTTAATTTTCTGAAATATGATACAAAATCGTTTCTCCAGAATTTTTATTCAACGAATAAATTACATCTCAAGAAGAAAATTACAGCATATATATTTATTAATCAGCATTTACAGATGATTTAGAGCATATTCAAGTGTTTTAATTCCAAATTTAAACACTTTACATTTTGTTCAAAAACTCACTCAAAGGTAAAGCTATGCACTTATGTTTTCTGACAGTTTTGATGAAAAATGCATAGTGGATTTTTTTTATTATTAGCATACTGATGGATAAAACTACCAAAAAGAATCCATTTGCACATAATTTTAACAAAATTCATCTTAAATTTTGTGAAATATTACACAAAATCTTTTCTCCAGAAATTTTTTCTCAATGAATAAATTACATCTCAAGAGGAATATTACAGCATATATTTATTAATCAGCATTTACAGATGATTTAGAGCATATTCAAGTGTTTTAATTCCAAATTTAAATACTTTACATTTTGTTCAAAAACTCACTCAAAGGTAAGGCTATACACTTATGTTTTCTGACAGTTTTGATGAAAAATGCATAGTGGATTTTTTTATTATTAGCATACTGATGGATAAAACTACCAAAAAGAATCCATTTGCACATAATTTTAACAAAATTCATCTTAAATTTCCTGAAATATTACACAAAATCTTTTCTCCAGAAACTTTTTCTCAATGATTAAATTACATCTCAAGAGGAATATTACAGCATATATTTATTAATCAGCATTTACAGATGATTTAGAGCATATTCAAGTGTTTTAATTCCAAATTTAAACACTTTACATTTTGTTCAAAAACTCACTCGAAGGTAAGGCTATACACTTATGTTTTCTGACAATTTTGATGAAAATGCATAGTGGATTTTTTTTTATTATTAGCATACTGATGGATAAAACTACCAAAAAGAATCAATTTGCACATAATTTTAACAAAATTCATCTTAAATTTTCTGAAATATGATACAAAATTGTTTCTCCAGAATTTTTATTCAACGAATAAATTACATCTCAAGAAGAAAATTACAGCATATATATTTATTAATCAGCATTTACAGATGATGTAGAGCATATTCAAGTTTTTTAATTCCAAATTTAAACACTTTACATTTTGTTCAAAAACTCACTCAAAGGTAAGGCTATACACTTACGTTTTCTGACAGTTTTGATGAAAAATGCATAGTGGATCTTTTTTATTATTAGCATACTGATGGATAAAACTACCAAAAAGAATCAATTTGCACATAATTTTAACAAAATTCATCTTAAATTTTCTGAAATATGATACAAAATCTTTTCTCCAGAATTTTTATTCAACGAATAAATTACATCTCAAGAAGAAAATTACAGCATATATATTTATTAATCAGCATTTACAGATGATTTAGAACATATTCAAGTGTTTTTATTCCAAATTTATACACTTTATATTTTGTTCAAAAACTCACTCGAAAGTAAGGCTATACACTTAAGTTTTCTGACAATTTTGATGAAAAATGCATAGTGGATTTTTTTTTTATTATTAGCATACTGATGGATAAAACTACCAAAAAGAATCAATTTGCACATAATTTTAACAAAATTCATCTTAAATTTTCTGAAATATGATACAAAAACGTTTCTCCAGAATTTTTATTCAACAAATAAATTACATCTCAAGAAGAAAATTACAGCATATATATTTATTAATCAGAATTTACAGATGATTTAGAGCATATTCAAGTGTTTTAATTCCAAATTTAAACACTTTACATTTTGTTCAAAAACTCACTCGAAAGTAAGGCTATACACTTACGTTTTCTGACAATTTTGATGAAAAATGCATAGTGGATTTTTTTTATTATTAGCATACTGATGGATAAAACTACCAAAAAGAATCAATTTGCACATAATTTTAACAAAATTCATCTTAAATTTTCTGAAATATGATACAAAATATTTTCTCCAGAATTTTTATTCAACAAATAAATTACATCTCAAGAAGAAAATTACAGCATATATATTTATTAATCAGAATTTACAGATGATTTAGAGCATATTCAAGTGTTTTAATTCCAAATTTAAACACTTTACATTTTGTTCAAAAACTCACTCGAAAGTAAGGCTATACACTTACGTTTTCTGACAAATTTGATGAAAAATGCATAGTGGATTTTTTTTATTATTAGCATACTGATGGATAAAACTACCAAAAAGAATCAATTTGCACATAATTTTAACAAAATTCATCTCAAATTTTCTGAAATATGATACAAAATTGTTTCTCCAGAATTTTTATTCAACGAATAAATTACATCTCAAGAAGAAAATTACAGCATATATATTTATTAATCAGAATTTACAGATTATTTAGAGCATATTCAAGTGTTTTAATTCCAAATTTAAACACTTTACATTTTGTCCAAAAACTCACTCGAACTCACACTTACGTTTTCTGACAGTTTTGATGAAAAATGCATAGTGGATCTTTTTGATCATTTGCTTACTGACAGATAAAACTACCAAAAAGAATCCATTTGCACATAATTTTAACAAAATTCATCTTAAATTTCCTGAAATATTACACAAAATCTTTTCTCCAGAAATTTTTTCTCAATGATTAAATTACATCTCAAGAGGAATATTACAGCATATATTTATTAATCAGTATTTACAGATGATTTAGAGCATATTCAAGTGTTTTAATTCCAAATTTAAACACTTTACATTTTGTTCAAAAACTCACTCAAAGGTAAGGCTATACACTTATGTTTTCTGACAATTTTGATGAAAAATGCATAGTGGATTTTTTTTTATTATTAGCATACTGATGGATAAAACTACCAAAAAGAATCAATTTGCACATAATTTTAACAAAATTCATCTTAAATTTTCTGAAATATGATACAAAATTGTTTCTCCAGAATTTTTATTCAACGAATAAATTACATCTCAAGAAGAAAATTACAGCATATATATTTATTAATCAGCATTTACAGATGATTTAGAACATATTCAAGTGTTTTAATTCCAAATTTAAACACTTTACATTTTGTTCAAAAACTCACTCGAAAGTAAGGCTATACACTTATGTTTTCTGACAATTTTGATGAAAAATGCATAGTGGGATTTTTTTTTATTATTAGCATACTGATGGATAAAACTACCAAAAAGAATCAATTTGCACATAATTTTAACAAAATTCATCTTAACTTTTCTGAAATATGATACAAAATTGTTTCTCCAGAATTTTTATTCAACGAATAAATTACATCTCAAGAAGAAAATTACAGCATATATATTTATTAATCAGAATTTACAGATTATTTAGAGCATATTCAAGTGTTTTAATTCCAAATTTAAACACTTTACATTTTGTCCAAAAACTCACTCGAACTCACACTTACGTTTTCTGACAGTTTTGATGAAAAATGCATAGTGGATCTTTTTGATCATTTGCATACTGACAGATAAAACTACCAAAAAGAATCCATTTGCACATAATTTTAACAAAATTCATCTTAAATTTCCTGAAATATTACACAAAATCTTTTCTCCAGAAATTTTTTCTCAATGATTAAATTACATCTCAAGAGGAATATTACAGCATATATTTATTAATCAGTATTTACAGATGATTTAGAGCATATTCAAGTGTTTTAATTCCAAATTTAAACACTTTACATTTTGTTCAAAAACTCACTCAAAGGTAAGGCTATACACTTATGTTTTCTGACAATTTTGATGAAAAATGCATAGTGGATTTTTTTTTATTATTAGCATACTGATGGATAAAACTACCAAAAAGAATCAATTTGCACATAATTTTAACAAAATTCATCTTAAATTTTCTGAAATATGATACAAAATTGTTTCTCCAGAATTTTTATTCAACGAATAAATTACATCTCAAGAAGAAAATTACAGCATATATATTTATTAATCAGCATTTACAGATGATTTAGAACATATTCAAGTGTTTTAATTCCAAATTTAAACACTTTACATTTTGTTCAAAAACTCACTTGAAAGTAAGGCTATACACTTACGTTTTCTGACAATTTTGATGAAAGATGCATAGTGGATTTTTTTTATTATTAGCATACTGATGGATAAAACTACCAAAAAGAATCAATTTGCACATAATTTTAACAAAATTCATCTTAAATTTTCTGAAATATGATACAAAATATTTTCTCCAGAATTTTTATTCAACAAATAAAGTACATCTCAAGAAGAAAATTACAGCATATATATTTATTAATCAGAATTTACAGATGATTTAGAGCATATTCAAGTGTTTTAATTCCAAATTTAAACACTTTACATTTTGTCCAAAAACTCACTCGAACTCACACTTACGTTTTCTGACAGTTTTGATGAAAAATGCATAGTGGATCTTTTTGATCATTTGCATACTGACAGATAAAACTACCAAAAAGAATCCATTTGCACATAATTTTAACAAAATTCATGTTTAATTTTCTGAAATATGATACAAAATCGTTTCTCCAGAATTTTTATTCAACGAATAAATTACATCTCAAGAAGAAAATTACAGCATATATATTTATTAATCAGCATTTACAGATGATTTAGAGCATATTCAAGTGTTTTAATTCCAAATTTAAACACTTTACATTTTGTTCAAAAACTCACTCAAAGGTAAAGCTATGCACTTATGTTTTCTGACAGTTTTGATGAAAAATGCATAGTGGATTTTTTTTATTATTAGCATACTGATGGATAAAACTACCAAAAAGAATCCATTTGCACATAATTTTAACAAAATTCATCTTAAATTTTGTGAAATATTACACAAAATCTTTTCTCCAGAAATTTTTTCTCAATGAATAAATTACATCTCAAGAGGAATATTACAGCATATATTTATTAATCAGCATTTACAGATGATTTAGAGCATATTCAAGTGTTTTAATTCCAAATTTAAATACTTTACATTTTGTTCAAAAACTCACTCAAAGGTAAGGCTATACACTTATGTTTTCTGACAGTTTTGATGAAAAATGCATAGTGGATTTTTTTATTATTAGCATACTGATGGATAAAACTACCAAAAAGAATCCATTTGCACATAATTTTAACAAAATTCATCTTAAATTTCCTGAAATATTACACAAAATCTTTTCTCCAGAAACTTTTTCTCAATGATTAAATTACATCTCAAGAGGAATATTACAGCATATATTTATTAATCAGCATTTACAGATGATTTAGAGCATATTCAAGTGTTTTAATTCCAAATTTAAACACTTTACATTTTGTTCAAAAACTCACTCGAAGGTAAGGCTATACACTTATGTTTTCTGACAATTTTGATGAAAATGCATAGTGGATTTTTTTTTATTATTAGCATACTGATGGATAAAACTACCAAAAAGAATCAATTTGCACATAATTTTAACAAAATTCATCTTAAATTTTCTGAAATATGATACAAAATTGTTTCTCCAGAATTTTTATTCAACGAATAAATTACATCTCAAGAAGAAAATTACAGCATATATATTTATTAATCAGCATTTACAGATGATGTAGAGCATATTCAAGTTTTTTAATTCCAAATTTAAACACTTTACATTTTGTTCAAAAACTCACTCAAAGGTAAGGCTATACACTTACGTTTTCTGACAGTTTTGATGAAAAATGCATAGTGGATCTTTTTTATTATTAGCATACTGATGGATAAAACTACCAAAAAGAATCAATTTGCACATAATTTTAACAAAATTCATCTTAAATTTTCTGAAATATGATACAAAATCTTTTCTCCAGAATTTTTATTCAACGAATAAATTACATCTCAAGAAGAAAATT
This sequence comes from Hoplias malabaricus, assembly GCF_029633855.1. Classification (NCBI taxonomy): domain Eukaryota; kingdom Metazoa; phylum Chordata; class Actinopteri; order Characiformes; family Erythrinidae; genus Hoplias; species Hoplias malabaricus. The sequence goes on along the minus strand of NC_089814.1, from coordinate 32,378,475 downwards.
ACAGCATATATATTTATTAATCAGCATTTACAGATGATTTAGAACATATTCAAGTGTTTTAATTCCAAATTTATACACTTTATATTTTGTTCAAAAACTCACTCGAAAGTAAGGCTATACACTTAAGTTTTCTGACAATTTTGATGAAAAATGCATAGTGGATTTTTTTTTTATTATTAGCATACTGATGGATAAAACTACCAAAAAGAATCAATTTGCACATAATTTTAACAAAATTCATCTTAAATTTTCTGAAATATGATACAAAAACGTTTCTCCAGAATTTTTATTCAACAAATAAATTACATCTCAAGAAGAAAATTACAGCATATATATTTATTAATCAGCATTTACAGATGATTTAGAGCATATTCAAGTGTTTTAATTCCAAATTTAAACACTTTACATTTTGTTCAAAAACTCACTCGAAAGTAAGGCTATACACTTACGTTTTCTGACAATTTTGATGAAAAATGCATAGTGGATTTTTTTTATTATTAGCATACTGATGGATAAAACTACCAAAAAGAATCAATTTGCACATAATTTTAACAAAATTCATCTTAAATTTTCTGAAATATGATACAAAATATTTTCTCCAGAATTTTTATTCAACAAATAAATTACATCTCAAGAAGAAAATTACAGCATATATATTTATTAATCAGAATTTACAGATGATTTAGAGCATATTCAAGTGTTTTAATTCCAAATTTAAACACTTTACATTTTGTTCAAAAACTCACTCGAAAGTAAGGCTATACACTTACGTTTTCTGACAAATTTGATGAAAAATGCATAGTGGATTTTTTTTATTATTAGCATACTGATGGATAAAACTACCAAAAAGAATCAATTTGCACATAATTTTAACAAAATTCATCTCAAATTTTCTGAAATATGATACAAAATTGTTTCTCCAGAATTTTTATTCAACGAATAAATTACATCTCAAGAAGAAAATTACAGCATATATATTTATTAATCAGAATTTACAGATTATTTAGAGCATATTCAAGTGTTTTAATTCCAAATTTAAACACTTTACATTTTGTCCAAAAACTCACTCGAACTCACACTTACGTTTTCTGACAGTTTTGATGAAAAATGCATAGTGGATCTTTTTGATCATTTGCTTACTGACAGATAAAACTACCAAAAAGAATCCATTTGCACATAATTTTAACAAAATTCATCTTAAATTTCCTGAAATATTACACAAAATCTTTTCTCCAGAAATTTTTTCTCAATGATTAAATTACATCTCAAGAGGAATATTACAGCATATATTTATTAATCAGTATTTACAGATGATTTAGAGCATATTCAAGTGTTTTAATTCCAAATTTAAACACTTTACATTTTGTTCAAAAACTCACTCAAAGGTAAGGCTATACACTTATGTTTTCTGACAATTTTGATGAAAAATGCATAGTGGATTTTTTTTTATTATTAGCATACTGATGGATAAAACTACCAAAAAGAATCAATTTGCACATAATTTTAACAAAATTCATCTTAAATTTTCTGAAATATGATACAAAATTGTTTCTCCAGAATTTTTATTCAACGAATAAATTACATCTCAAGAAGAAAATTACAGCATATATATTTATTAATCAGCATTTACAGATGATTTAGAACATATTCAAGTGTTTTAATTCCAAATTTAAACACTTTACATTTTGTTCAAAAACTCACTCGAAAGTAAGGCTATACACTTATGTTTTCTGACAATTTTGATGAAAAATGCATAGTGGGATTTTTTTTTATTATTAGCATACTGATGGATAAAACTACCAAAAAGAATCAATTTGCACATAATTTTAACAAAATTCATCTTAACTTTTCTGAAATATGATACAAAATTGTTTCTCCAGAATTTTTATTCAACGAATAAATTACATCTCAAGAAGAAAATTACAGCATATATATTTATTAATCAGAATTTACAGATTATTTAGAGCATATTCAAGTGTTTTAATTCCAAATTTAAACACTTTACATTTTGTCCAAAAACTCACTCGAACTCACACTTACGTTTTCTGACAGTTTTGATGAAAAATGCATAGTGGATCTTTTTGATCATTTGCATACTGACAGATAAAACTACCAAAAAGAATCCATTTGCACATAATTTTAACAAAATTCATCTTAAATTTCCTGAAATATTACACAAAATCTTTTCTCCAGAAATTTTTTCTCAATGATTAAATTACATCTCAAGAGGAATATTACAGCATATATTTATTAATCAGTATTTACAGATGATTTAGAGCATATTCAAGTGTTTTAATTCCAAATTTAAACACTTTACATTTTGTTCAAAAACTCACTCAAAGGTAAGGCTATACACTTATGTTTTCTGACAATTTTGATGAAAAATGCATAGTGGATTTTTTTTTATTATTAGCATACTGATGGATAAAACTACCAAAAAGAATCAATTTGCACATAATTTTAACAAAATTCATCTTAAATTTTCTGAAATATGATACAAAATTGTTTCTCCAGAATTTTTATTCAACGAATAAATTACATCTCAAGAAGAAAATTACAGCATATATATTTATTAATCAGCATTTACAGATGATTTAGAACATATTCAAGTGTTTTAATTCCAAATTTAAACACTTTACATTTTGTTCAAAAACTCACTTGAAAGTAAGGCTATACACTTACGTTTTCTGACAATTTTGATGAAAGATGCATAGTGGATTTTTTTTATTATTAGCATACTGATGGATAAAACTACCAAAAAGAATCAATTTGCACATAATTTTAACAAAATTCATCTTAAATTTTCTGAAATATGATACAAAATATTTTCTCCAGAATTTTTATTCAACAAATAAAGTACATCTCAAGAAGAAAATTACAGCATATATATTTATTAATCAGAATTTACAGATGATTTAGAGCATATTCAAGTGTTTTAATTCCAAATTTAAACACTTTACATTTTGTCCAAAAACTCACTCGAACTCACACTTACGTTTTCTGACAGTTTTGATGAAAAATGCATAGTGGATCTTTTTGATCATTTGCATACTGACAGATAAAACTACCAAAAAGAATCCATTTGCACATAATTTTAACAAAATTCATGTTTAATTTTCTGAAATATGATACAAAATCGTTTCTCCAGAATTTTTATTCAACGAATAAATTACATCTCAAGAAGAAAATTACAGCATATATATTTATTAATCAGCATTTACAGATGATTTAGAGCATATTCAAGTGTTTTAATTCCAAATTTAAACACTTTACATTTTGTTCAAAAACTCACTCAAAGGTAAAGCTATGCACTTATGTTTTCTGACAGTTTTGATGAAAAATGCATAGTGGATTTTTTTTATTATTAGCATACTGATGGATAAAACTACCAAAAAGAATCAATTTGCACATAATTTTAACAAAATTCATCTTAAATTTTCTGAAATATGATACAAAATATTTTCTCCAGAATTTTTATTCAACAAATAAAGTACATCTCAAGAAGAAAATTACAGCATATATATTTATTAATCAGAATTTACAGATGATTTAGAGCATATTCAAGTGTTTTAATTCCAAATTTAAACACTTTACATTTTGTCCAAAAACTCACTCGAACTCACACTTACGTTTTCTGACAGTTTTGATGAAAAATGCATAGTGGATCTTTTTGATCATTTGCATACTGACAGATAAAACTACCAAAAAGAATCCATTTGCACATAATTTTAACAAAATTCATGTTTAATTTTCTGAAATATGATACAAAATCGTTTCTCCAGAATTTTTATTCAACGAATAAATTACATCTCAAGAAGAAAATTACAGCATATATATTTATTAATCAGCATTTACAGATGATTTAGAGCATATTCAAGTGTTTTAATTCCAAATTTAAACACTTTACATTTTGTTCAAAAACTCACTCAAAGGTAAAGCTATGCACTTATGTTTTCTGACAGTTTTGATGAAAAATGCATAGTGGATTTTTTTTATTATTAGCATACTGATGGATAAAACTACCAAAAAGAATCCATTTGCACATAATTTTAACAAAATTCATCTTAAATTTTGTGAAATATTACACAAAATCTTTTCTCCAGAAATTTTTTCTCAATGAATAAATTACATCTCAAGAGGAATATTACAGCATATATTTATTAATCAGCATTTACAGATGATTTAGAGCATATTCAAGTGTTTTAATTCCAAATTTAAATACTTTACATTTTGTTCAAAAACTCACTCAAAGGTAAGGCTATACACTTATGTTTTCTGACAGTTTTGATGAAAAATGCATAGTGGATTTTTTTATTATTAGCATACTGATGGATAAAACTACCAAAAAGAATCCATTTGCACATAATTTTAACAAAATTCATCTTAAATTTCCTGAAATATTACACAAAATCTTTTCTCCAGAAACTTTTTCTCAATGATTAAATTACATCTCAAGAGGAATATTACAGCATATATTTATTAATCAGCATTTACAGATGATTTAGAGCATATTCAAGTGTTTTAATTCCAAATTTAAACACTTTACATTTTGTTCAAAAACTCACTCGAAGGTAAGGCTATACACTTATGTTTTCTGACAATTTTGATGAAAATGCATAGTGGATTTTTTTTTATTATTAGCATACTGATGGATAAAACTACCAAAAAGAATCAATTTGCACATAATTTTAACAAAATTCATCTTAAATTTTCTGAAATATGATACAAAATTGTTTCTCCAGAATTTTTATTCAACGAATAAATTACATCTCAAGAAGAAAATTACAGCATATATATTTATTAATCAGCATTTACAGATGATGTAGAGCATATTCAAGTTTTTTAATTCCAAATTTAAACACTTTACATTTTGTTCAATAACTCACTCAAAGGTAAGGCTATACACTTACGTTTTCTGACAGTTTTGATGAAAAATGCATAGTGGATCTTTTTTATTATTAGCATACTGATGGATAAAACTACCAAAAAGAATCAATTTGCACATAATTTTAACAAAATTCATCTTAAATTTTCTGAAATATGATACAAAATCTTTTCTCCAGAATTTTTATTCAACGAATAAATTACATCTCAAGAAGAAAATTACAGCATATATATTTATTAATCAGCATTTACAGATGATTTAGAACATATTCAAGTGTTTTAATTCCAAATTTATACACTTTATATTTTGTTCAAAAACTCACTCGAAAGTAAGGCTATACACTTAAGTTTTCTGACAATTTTGATGAAAAATGCATAGTGGATTTTTTTTTTATTATTAGCATACTGATGGATAAAACTACCAAAAAGAATCAATTTGCACATAATTTTAACAAAATTCATCTTAAATTTTCTGAAATATGATACAAAAACGTTTCTCCAGAATTTTTATTCAACAAATAAATTACATCTCAAGAAGAAAATTACAGCATATATATTTATTAATCAGCATTTACAGATGATTTAGAGCATATTCAAGTGTTTTAATTCCAAATTTAAACACTTTACATTTTGTTCAAAAACTCACTCGAAAGTAAGGCTATACACTTACGTTTTCTGACAATTTTGATGAAAAATGCATAGTGGATTTTTTTTATTATTAGCATACTGATGGATAAAACTACCAAAAAGAATCAATTTGCACATAATTTTAACAAAATTCATCTTAAATTTTCTGAAATATGATACAAAATATTTTCTCCAGAATTTTTATTCAACAAATAAATTACATCTCAAGAAGAAAATTACAGCATATATATTTATTAATCAGAATTTACAGATGATTTAGAGCATATTCAAGTGTTTTAATTCCAAATTTAAACACTTTACATTTTGTTCAAAAACTCACTCGAAAGTAAGGCTATACACTTACGTTTTCTGACAAATTTGATGAAAAATGCATAGTGGATTTTTTTTATTATTAGCATACTGATGGATAAAACTACCAAAAAGAATCAATTTGCACATAATTTTAACAAAATTCATCTCAAATTTTCTGAAATATGATACAAAATTGTTTCTCCAGAATTTTTATTCAACGAATAAATTACATCTCAAGAAGAAAATTACAGCATATATATTTATTAATCAGAATTTACAGATTATTTAGAGCATATTCAAGTGTTTTAATTCCAAATTTAAACACTTTACATTTTGTCCAAAAACTCACTCGAACTCACACTTACGTTTTCTGACAGTTTTGATGAAAAATGCATAGTGGATCTTTTTGATCATTTGCTTACTGACAGATAAAACTACCAAAAAGAATCCATTTGCACATAATTTTAACAAAATTCATCTTAAATTTCCTGAAATATTACACAAAATCTTTTCTCCAGAAATTTTTTCTCAATGATTAAATTACATCTCAAGAGGAATATTACAGCATATATTTATTAATCAGTATTTACAGATGATTTAGAGCATATTCAAGTGTTTTAATTCCAAATTTAAACACTTTACATTTTGTTCAAAAACTCACTCAAAGGTAAGGCTATACACTTATGTTTTCTGACAATTTTGATGAAAAATGCATAGTGGATTTTTTTTTATTATTAGCATACTGATGGATAAAACTACCAAAAAGAATCAATTTGCACATAATTTTAACAAAATTCATCTTAAATTTTCTGAAATATGATACAAAATTGTTTCTCCAGAATTTTTATTCAACGAATAAATTACATCTCAAGAAGAAAATTACAGCATATATATTTATTAATCAGCATTTACAGATGATTTAGAACATATTCAAGTGTTTTAATTCCAAATTTAAACACTTTACATTTTGTTCAAAAACTCACTCGAAAGTAAGGCTATACACTTATGTTTTCTGACAATTTTGATGAAAAATGCATAGTGGGATTTTTTTTTATTATTAGCATACTGATGGATAAAACTACCAAAAAGAATCAATTTGCACATAATTTTAACAAAATTCATCTTAACTTTTCTGAAATATGATACAAAATTGTTTCTCCAGAATTTTTATTCAACGAATAAATTACATCTCAAGAAGAAAATTACAGCATATATATTTATTAATCAGAATTTACAGATTATTTAGAGCATATTCAAGTGTTTTAATTCCAAATTTAAACACTTTACATTTTGTCCAAAAACTCACTCGAACTCACACTTACGTTTTCTGACAGTTTTGATGAAAAATGCATAGTGGATCTTTTTGATCATTTGCATACTGACAGATAAAACTACCAAAAAGAATCCATTTGCACATAATTTTAACAAAATTCATCTTAAATTTCCTGAAATATTACACAAAATCTTTTCTCCAGAAATTTTTTCTCAATGATTAAATTACATCTCAAGAGGAATATTACAGCATATATTTATTAATCAGTATTTACAGATGATTTAGAGCATATTCAAGTGTTTTAATTCCAAATTTAAACACTTTACATTTTGTTCAAAAACTCACTCAAAGGTAAGGCTATACACTTATGTTTTCTGACAATTTTGATGAAAAATGCATAGTGGATTTTTTTTTATTATTAGCATACTGATGGATAAAACTACCAAAAAGAATCAATTTGCACATAATTTTAACAAAATTCATCTTAAATTTTCTGAAATATGATACAAAATTGTTTCTCCAGAATTTTTATTCAACGAATAAATTACATCTCAAGAAGAAAATTACAGCATATATATTTATTAATCAGCATTTACAGATGATTTAGAACATATTCAAGTGTTTTAATTCCAAATTTAAACACTTTACATTTTGTTCAAAAACTCACTCGAAAGTAAGGCTATACACTTATGTTTTCTGACAATTTTGATGAAAAATGCATAGTGGGATTTTTTTTTATTATTAGCATACTGATGGATAAAACTACCAAAAAGAATCAATTTGCACATAATTTTAACAAAATTCATCTTAACTTTTCTGAAATATGATACAAAATCTTTTCTCCAGAATTTTTATTCAACAAATAAATTACATCTCAAGAAGTAAATTACAGCATATATATTTATTAATCAGAATTTACAGATGATTTAGAGCATATTCAAGTTTTTTAATTCCAAATTTAAACACTTTACATTTTGTTCAAAAACTCACTCAAATGTAAGGCTATACACTTACGTTTTCTGACAGTTTTGATGAAAAATGCATAGTGGATCTTTTTTATTATTAGCATACTGATGGATAAAACTACCAAAAAGAATCAATTTGCACATAATTTTAACAAAATTCATCTTAAATTTTCTGAAATATGATACAAAATCTTTTCTCCAGAATTTTTATTCAACGAATAAATTACATCTCAAGAAGAAAATTACAGCATATATATTTATTAATCAGCATTTACAGATGATTTAGAACATATTCAAGTGTTTTAATTCCAAATTTATACACTTTATATTTTGTTCAAAAACTCACTCGAAAGTAAGGCTATACACTTAAGTTTTCTGACAATTTTGATGAAAAATGCATAGTGGATTTTTTTTTTATTATTAGCATACTGATGGATAAAACTACCAAAAAGAATCAATTTGCACATAATTTTAACAAAATTCATCTTAAATTTTCTGAAATATGATACAAAAACGTTTCTCCAGAATTTTTATTCAACAAATAAATTACATCTCAAGAAGAAAATTACAGCATATATATTTATTAATCAGCATTTACAGATGATTTAGAGCATATTCAAGTGTTTTAATTCCAAATTTAAATACTTTACATTTTGTTCAAAAACTCACTCAAAGGTAAGGCTATACACTTATGTTTTCTGACAGTTTTGATGAAAAATGCATAGTGGATTTTTTTATTATTAGCATACTGATGGATAAAACTACCAAAAAGAATCCATTTGCACATAATTTTAACAAAATTCATCTTAAATTTCCTGAAATATTACACAAAATCTTTTCTCCAGAAATTTTTTCTCAATGATTAAATTACATCTCAAGAGGAATATTACAGCATATATTTATTAATCAGCATTTACAGATGATTTAGAGCATATTCAAGTGTTTTAATTCCAAATTTAAACACTTTACATTTTGTTCAAAAACTCACTCGAAGGTAAGGCTATACACTTATGTTTTCTGACAATTTTGATGAAAATGCATAGTGGATTTTTTTTTATTATTAGCATACTGATGGATAAAACTACCAAAAAGAATCAATTTGCACATAATTTTAACAAAATTCATCTTAAATTTTCTGAAATATGATACAAAATTGTTTCTCCAGAATTTTTATTCAACGAATAAATTACATCTCAAGAAGAAAATTACAGCATATATATTTATTAATCAGCATTTACAGATGATGTAGAGCATATTCAAGTTTTTTAATTCCAAATTTAAACACTTTACATTTTGTTCAAAAACTCACTCAAAGGTAAGGCTATACACTTACGTTTTCTGACAGTTTTGATGAAAAATGCATAGTGGATCTTTTTTATTATTAGCATACTGATGGATAAAACTACCAAAAAGAATCAATTTGCACATAATTTTAACAAAATTCATCTTAAATTTTCTGAAATATGATACAAAATCTTTTCTCCAGAATTTTTATTCAACGAATAAATTACATCTCAAGAAGAAAATTACAGCATATATATTTATTAATCAGCATTTACAGATGATTTAGAACATATTCAAGTGTTTTAATTCCAAATTTATACACTTTATATTTTGTCCAAAAACTCACTCGAAAGTAAGGCTATACACTTAAGTTTTCTGACAATTTTGATGAAAAATGCATAGTGGATTTTTTTTTTATTATTAGCATACTGATGGATAAAACTACCAAAAAGAATCAATTTGCACATAATTTTAACAAAATTCATCTTAAATTTTCTGAAATATGATACAAAAACGTTTCTCCAGAATTTTTATTCAACGAATAAATTACATCTCAAGAAGAAAATTACAGCATATATATTTATTAATCAGCATTTACAGATGATTTAGAGCATATTCAAGTGTTTTAATTCCAAATTTAAACACTTTACATTTTGTTCAAAAACTCACTCGAAAGTAAGGCTATACACTTACGTTTTCTGACAATTTTGATGAAAGATGCATAGTGGATTTTTTTTATTATTAGCATACTGATGGATAAAACTACCAAAAAGAATCAATTTGCACATAATTTTAACAAAATTCATCTTAAATTTTCTGAAATATGATACAAAATATTTTCTCCAGAATTTTTATTCAACAAATAAAGTACATCTCAAGAAGAAAATTACAGCATATATATTTATTAATCAGAATTTACAGATGATTTAGAGCATATTCAAGTGTTTTAATTCCAAATTTAAACACTTTACATTTTGTCCAAAAACTCACTCGAACTCACACTTACGTTTTCTGACAGTTTTGATGAAAAATGCATAGTGGATCTTTTTGATCATTTGCATACTGACAGATAAAACTACCAAAAAGAATCCATTTGCACATAATTTTAACAAAATTCATGTTTAATTTTCTGAAATATGATACAAAATCGTTTCTCCAGAATTTTTATTCAACGAATAAATTACATCTCAAGAAGAAAATTACAGCATATATATTTATTAATCAGCATTTACAGATGATTTAGAGCATATTCAAGTGTTTTAATTCCAAATTTAAACACTTTACATTTTGTTCAAAAACTCACTCAAAGGTAAAGCTATGCACTTATGTTTTCTGACAGTTTTGATGAAAAATGCATAGTGGATTTTTTTTATTATTAGCATACTGATGGATAAAACTACCAAAAAGAATCCATTTGCACATAATTTTAACAAAATTCATCTTAAATTTTGTGAAATATTACACAAAATCTTTTCTCCAGAAATTTTTTCTCAATGAATAAATTACATCTCAAGAGGAATATTACAGCATATATTTATTAATCAGCATTTACAGATGATTTAGAGCATATTCAAGTGTTTTAATTCCA